>NW_022156775.1:0-475153 GCF_004353045.1 Thyridium curvatum
AGTACCAAACCCCCCCCCCCCCCCCCCAATCTCGAGGCCCTTCCTTCCATACTGGGCAAATTTCGGAGATCAACCTGACTGACAGTCTTCTAGCATGGCCATTTGCATTCTGGGTGACCAGCACGATATCGACCGTGCCAAGCACGGCGGTGTCGACGCCATGTCGGCCGACGACCTCAAGAAGCTGAACAAGAACAAGAAGCTCATCAAGAAGCTCGCCCGCAAGTACGACGCCTTTGTCGCCTCCGACTCCCTCATCAAGCAGATCCCCCGTCTCCTCGGCCCCGGTCTGTCCAAGGCCGGCAAGTTCCCCACGCCCGTCTCGCACGCCGACGACCTCACCGGCAAGATCACCGAGGTCAAGTCGACCATCAAGTTCCAGCTGAAGAAGGTTCTCTGCATGGGTGTCGCCGTCGGCAACGTCGGCATGGAGCAGGAGCAGCTGATCGCCAACATCATGCTGGCCATCAACTACCTCGTCTCCCTGCTGAAGAAGGGCTGGCAGAACGTCGGCAGCCTGACCATCAAGGCCACCATGTCTCCCCCCAAGAGGCTGTACTAGATGGTTTCGCTGTCGTCGGGCATGGCAGAGATGCAGAACATCGCATGGGGTCACATAGTGCTTGTTTTCGGACACATTGGCTTGTGAACCGACCAATCCGTATCAAGGAGACAAAATGAATACGAACTGCGTGGTCCTCAGAATCTGGTGTACTTGTAGCATTTCGATGTTGAATACGTGACGCGACCCATGCCTGTAACTATGTTTTGCATGGAAATTGCCTGGTCATATGTCCCAAGGACAGGGAGACATATCGCCCCGTAGGACAGAACGCATGCCACCGTGGTTCATGGACGGCAACCCCTCTCGGCTCGTCTGGCGCAGACTGACGATTCGACATCTGCAGAAACCGTACTCGTCATTTACTTGGGCTCACCATTCGTAGCACTGGCCGACGGCTTACGACAGACATATCATCTCCACGCCTCTCGATTCGAACGACTCTTTTCATTACTAGAGTCATCAGATGCCTGAGATGGTGCGCGAAGATATGTCGAGACCACCCCACCGTCAGGGACCGATGACGACGTCCCTGGCATGTTTTTAAGGGAAGAGGTGATTACATTTTACTCGTGGAGGCCGGGAACGGAAGGAGACCCATGGTGAACAATGATAACCCTCAGCAAGCCGCCGTAGCGGAGCCCCCGTGTTAGAATTATCTCTTCACTTGACGGTGTAGAGTTAACCCATACTGATGTGAGGAAAAAAAAGAGAGAAGAGAAGAAGCAGAGAGGGAAAATTATTTCTGGCGGATTTTAAAGGGCAGAGGCAGGGACGGGGAATTATGGGGCGCCTTGCCTCTTGCCTTGATTTGGATTAGCGTGTTTCTGTACCAGGCAGGCAGGCAGGGGAGGACCATAACTATTATCAATTGCAAGTCGGTCCTACCTGACATGGGATGGGTGACATGGAACTTGACCAGACATCAACAAAATTGCAGAATCGTACACTCTCGTTAACTCATGACTCTTCACTCGGTTCTCATTCATCATGGCGTGCGTATTCTCTCCTTGTTCAAAACCCTCTTCTCATGCATTCTAATGTCTAGACATCAACAGTGATTGCCGCCTCCTCTTCCACATGCAACCGAATGTCTAACCACCTGACACCAGCTCTAGTCGAATCGCTAACCTCTCCGGCTGTTCATCCAATCCAGCATGTGCTCGGAAGTCTTCTACTACATCTGCTCATCTATCAACCCGACAGGAATTTTGTAACTAGATGACATTTCTGCCCGTTTCATATCTTTGGAATACCAGACAGGTAGCCGTTCAGGACCGCCAAGATCAGCTGGTGCGCAATGGCCGTCTTGGGCGGCAGCCGGATGCCGCCCTCGACGTAGGTGGGCGGCGGCGGCTGGCCCAGGGGCCCCGCGGACGTCTCGAGGGCGTGCCGCACCTCGTCGAGCGGGAACCACCGGGCGTCGTCGAGCTCCGGGTCGTTGCCGAGGAAGATGCGCTCGCCGTCGCCGGGGGCGGCCTGGCTGATGGCGCCGATCATGAGGCTGTTGGGGAAGGGCCAGGGCTGCGAGGCGTAGATGACGACGCGGGCCGCCGTGACGCCGCTCTCCTCGTAGATCTCGCGCCGCACGGCCTCCTCGATGGACTCGCCGGGCTCGAGGAAGCCGGCGAGCACGCTGTACATGTTGGGGGGGAAACGCTTGTTGCGGCCGAGCAGCATCTTGGTGCCGTCGGCGCTGACGCAGGCCATGATGACGGTCGGGTCGGTGCGCGGGAAGGACAGGTTCGAGACGCCCTGGCGGGTCGGGCAGTCGGGCCGCCGCGCGGGCTTGCCGCCGCCGCCGCCGCCGGCCAGGTCGGTGGGCGGGCAGGCGCGCTTCATCCCCGCGTTGACGGAGAGGGTGCGCGAGCCGCAGCCCGCGCAGAAGGGGTTGCGGGCGTTCCAGTCTAGGATGGAGCGGGCCTGGGCGTAGGTGCCGGCTGGGAGAGAGAGAGAGAGAGGTGAGCATAGATGTCTTCTTTGGGCGGGGGTGAAGGTGATTTGTTTCAGAGTGCATACCTTCGGGTGCGACGAGGCCCATGGACCGGGCGTCGGTGTAGAAGGTGAGCCCTTTCGCCTTGGCCGCCTCGATGACCTGGTTCGCCTTGTCGGCGAGCTTGCCCTTGGGGGTGACGTCGACGGCGAAGTACGGGCTGCCCTTCCACTCCTTGTAGTGGAAGGCGTCGTCCGAGGCGGCCAGCTTGTGGTGCTCGTCGATGCCCAGCAGGAGGATGAGCGGGTGGTCGACGTCCGAGTTGAACTCGGCGAGCATCTCCTCCTCCGTCTTGGCGAACGGCTCCGGGCCCGTCAGCGGGACCACGTCGGCCGTCCGGGCAAAGGCGAGCTTGGGCCGGCCGCCGGCCGGGCCCTCTTCCCGGGAGATGGCGGGCGCCAGGTTGTCGAGCAGCATGAAGCGCGTCGAGGGGTGCGAGAAGGCCTGCTGCAGGAAGGCGTGGTCGTGGCGCAGGAAGGCGACGCGGTTCAGGGGCCCTCCGGACCAGTAGTTTGCGATCTCGCGGCCGAAGCGCCTCGACAGCATCGAGTCCTCCACCGGCAGGACGGGCAGGTCTGGGAGCGCGGAAGCCATGGTCCCCTCGTCGGGCCTCGATGTGTCTTGTCGGCCTCGCGGTCTCTTTTTTTTTTTTCTTCGACCCAACAAGCAAGCACGAATCTGCACACAAAGCCTAAGTACAATACAGTGATGAAGAGAGGCTATCTGTTGATTTGTAAGCTGGTCTCTGAAGCTTGACACGGAATCTTGAGAAATGCGACAGAGAATGGGATCGCAGCAGGACAGAGGCGCGAGAAGATGGAGAGGTGAAGTTTCCCGGTCCCCCTTCGGCGAAGAATCGGAAATAACTCCGCCGGACGTAGATTTCCCTCCCTACGCTGGGCCCGTCGGGAGCGACGGTCGCTGGCGTGCTCTCATCGTCATGGAGCGAAGGGTGGGGTTCAATGACTAGAGCTGATGCGGGGAGCGTTTTTGGATTGATAATGTCGGTTGCGGCATTTGGCCTGTCTTCTACTAGGTAGGTAACTACATGGTGAGTGAAGGAGGGATCTAAGTGTGTACATAGTGAAGGAGTCTTCATTGCAGATAAGGACATCTCATCTCACCAGACGTCTTGAACCTTTACAGCAGTTATCAGGCCTGTATCGAACACAAGCCTGAGGTAGACCGTTCATTCTGTTACACTCAGTACTTGAGTGAGTTTGGATGACAGCTTGTTTGATAGGAACACCCAGACTAATAGATACAGGTAAAAGCCCTGAGCCCATCTCTGTTTCATCATTCAATATTCCGTGTATGAGAGTTGTAGTTGGAATTGACCGGAACGCGGCTCGAGACTTGCATTGCAATCGAGTCTCTGAGACCTGACAAGAAAGAATGAAGCATTCCAAGGCCTTCCCCACAGATCTGGACAACCCAACCACCACCCCTTCCATCAAAGATCCAATCTCATCACAGCCGAGGCTGCAACCCCACCTGGAACTACCGCTATCTGCCGCTAAACCAGCTCGCGTGTCCAGGGCCTGTCTCGGCTGGCAGCGGCGCATTCTAGTGCTTAATTTTAGTGCAAGACACACTGAAAGTGACTCCATGACTTGACTCAATTGAAGGATTGATGGGGTTGGAAGGCGAAAAAAAGAAAAAAAAAGACTGAAGCCTTCTCCGGATCCGGGCTTCACTGACATCACCCCATCCCTCCGCACCCTTTCAACAGAGGTGAGAGCATTGCATTGGACTGCCTGGTCGGTGCCGCTCTCGCTGATAGGATCCGAAGCATTCATTTGCTTGGTCAAGTCTCTTTTTTCGCTTCGACCTTGAGGACCAGGCCCTTCCCAAGATTGAGGAGGTTGAGCCGGCTGTAAGTCCCGACAGGCATCATGGTTCCCCCAACCGGACCCTTGAACCTCGACGTCGAGGCCATCTCTGGGATCTGTGGGTAAGTCTTCATTCTTCTCTCTTCTTCAGTTACCATCCGGTGGGCCCAGTTGTAAGTCTAACTAACTCTACCGGCACGCAGCTCCATCTCAATCGCTTGCTGGGTCGTCGTATTCTCCCCGCAGATCATCGAGAACTTCCGTCGAAGCAGCGCCGATGGCCTCTCCCTCCAGTTCATCATCGTCTGGCTCCTCGGCGATGTCTTTAACATTATCGGAGCCGTCCTCCAGGGCGTGTTGCCGACAATGGTAAGTACAGGCCAGGCAATGAGTCCTTCTAGTCCGGTCAGCCTACATTTCAGAGACGGAAATGCTCACCATGCCCGCCCCTCCTCACCAGATCATCCTCGCCATCTACTACACCATCGCCGACATAGTCCTCCTCGGACAATGCTTCTACTACCGCGGCTTCACATGGAGGGACGAGGTCATCCCTCCCTCTCCGCCGAAACCCACCTCCCGCAACGGCCGATCCGATCGCGACCACCACAACGGTGACGCCAACGAGCGCACCAGCCTCCTCTCCCAGTCCGACTTCCCCCCCTACCCTCACGAGCGCCGCGGCTCCGACTGGTCCGACTGGTCCGCCAACCTGACGCACCTCTCCCCCGCCGTGCCGCTCGTAGGCGACGACGTGCCGCCGCCGCCGCCCTCCCCGCCGCCGACGAGGCTGCAGACGGCCGCCTTCAACGTCCTGGCCATGCTGATGGTGTGCGCCGCGGGCGTGGCCGGCTGGGCCCTCTCCCGCGGCTACCACCCCGGAGACGGCCAGTCTCCGCCGCCGCCGTCGCCGCCGTCGGAGGACGGCGACCTGCTCGTCTTCAACGCCTGGGGCCAGGTGTTTGGCTGGCTCTGCGCCGCCTTCTACCTCGGCTCGCGCCTGCCGCAGCTGCTGCTCAACTGGCGCCGCAAGTCGACCGAGGGCGTCAGCATGCTCTTCTTCCTCTTCGCCTGCCTCGGCAACCTGACCTACGTGCTGTCCATCTTGGCCTTTGAGCCGCGCTGCGCCGGCAAGTCGGGCTCGTGCGCGCCCGGGGAGGCGGGACGGATCTACGGGCGATATATACTCGTGAACCTGTCGTGGCTGGCCGGCAGCCTGGGCACGCTGCTGCTCGACATGGGCATCTTTGCGCAGTTTTTCATCTACAGCAAGGGGGCGGCCGGGGACGACGAGGAGGAAGGGTACGACGCCGGGGACGAGGACAGCGGGGACGAGGAGCGCAGCATCGACGGGGAGAGGTGGGACCAGAGGCCGGTGCTCGAGAGGAATGCCTCCGAGGCTGGCTCGAGGTAGCTAGAGACTGACTGGGTTTGTCGCTTTGGAGTCTTCACCGGAGATCAGGGCAGCATTGGGAATGGGGACACACACTGGCGTTATTTTTGCACTTTTTCGAGAAACAAAAAGAAAAAGGAGAAGGAAGCATCGGATGCTTTTTTTTTTATCACTCCCTCCGACAGGGACGGCGCGAATATTCTTGGTTCATCAAAAATGGGTTCTGGAAAAAAAAGGGGTTTGGAAAAAACTTTTATATCGTTGTATATTTTACACACACATACACACTTGCTTTCTCTAGTCTCCTTTGTTCTACTTTATATCAGATGTCAAGCGTGCTCACGCACCGACTTTTCTTTTTGTTTCTCTTCTCAAAGCCCCTCCCCCCTGAGCAAACTATGACCTAACTTAAACCCTAACATTCAAAACCTTTGCATCCTTCACAACCATCCGAGCCTCTGCCACAGGAAGCTCGTCCCGCCGACCACGGCCGTGACGCCGGTAAACACGACCAGCGAGCCGTACCCGCTGCCGTAGGCCCCGGCCGCGCGCCCCAGCCACGGCGAGCCCCGGAGCAAGGCCTCGCTCAGCGGGCCCGCGAGGACGTTGCCGACGCCCCGCCCCGCGGCGAGGAAGCCAAACACCATGGCCGGGTCGGCGGCCGCCGTCTCGCGGCGGCTCCGGCTACTGGTGGTGACCTGCCGCATGATGCCCGGCCAGGCGGACGTGTAGCTGCCCGCGAAGAGGCCGTAGAGGACGGAGAAGGCGTAGAGCAGCGGCAGGTTGACGGCGAGGCCCCACAGGAGAAAAGTGGCGGCGGCGGTGCCGGCGGCGGACAGCAGCAGGCAGGTCGTCACGTGCAGGCGGCCGTCGACCAGGGAGCCCATGGCGACGCAGCCGAAGACGCTCGAGACGTTGAGCAGGAGCAGGGTCAGCGCGGCGGGGAAGGGAGCCGCGCCGAGGGCGGCGCGGGCGTACGAGGGGAGGTAGACGCCCGGCAGGAAGAAGCCCAGGGCCTCGGCGACGTTGGCGAGCTGGTGCAGCAGGAAGGTCCGGCGCAGGGCGAAGCGCAGGTCGAAGGGCCGGGCGGCCGAGGCGGCGGCGGCGGGCAGCCGCGGCCTGATGAAGCGGGCGAGGGGCGCGGTGAGGACGAAGAGGGCGACGGCCCAGACGCGCAGGGCGGTGCGGAAGCCCCACCGGCTCAGGAAGTGCTGCAGCAGCAGCGGCAGGGCGAAGCCGGCGAGCCCGGTGCCGGACCACATGATGCCGTAGGCGAGGCCCTTGCGGCGGACGAACCACTCGTCGATGTAGAGGATGCAGGGCCCGTAGGCGACGGACCCGCCGACGGCGTACAAGACGCCCTGCGAGACGACGAGGTGGGCGACGCTGGTGGACAGGGAGCTCAGGGCGAGCGAGGCGCACATGACGAGCAGGCCGATCATGGGGGACCACTGGGCGGGCTTCGGGTAGAGGCGCTGGACGCCCATGATCAGCGGGATGTCGAGATACATGATGCCCTTTGAAATTACAGGACCTGGCGTGTTAGTTCACATTCTGCAGAGGCGCACGCATCTACTACCTCTTTTTGTGTCGCGGGGAGAACGACACACAAAGACTGACCATGGCGCACGTGCCGACGAGGGCGATGTTGGGCTGTCCCTTGAAGGGCTCGTGTTCGCTATAGTAGTCCTGGAAGACGCCAAAGGAGAAGGGGAAGCCCCAGACGAGGGCCTCGACCATGAAGCATGCGGCCAAGAAAAGATAGGCGTCCTTGCCCGAGTCGACGGGCGGCAGGGAGGACTCGTGCCGTCTTCCTTCTTCCTCGCCCGACGCCAGGCTGTTACCGGGGCCGCTGCTCCCATTTCGCCCTAGAACTAGAGGGTCGTCTCTGGCCTCGGCCCCGACGACGATGGGCTGAAGGGCGATCTGTGACTCGGCGATGGTGGTGGTGTTGGACATGGCTTCTCAACAGCAGCGCTGTTCTGTTTCTGAAAACCCGGGGTTCGCCTTTGAATGGAGAAGAGGTCGAAAGAGAGATGCCAACCTATGAGACATATGAACTCAATTAAAAAGACCCGGCAGCGTGGATGATTTGATGGATGTAAGCCGCATCAAGAAAATGAGTGTGCCGGGGGCCATTGGACTTCGGGCCCCACAGGTTGCGCCCTTCTAGATGTCCAAGATGGAGCATGCATTGCACCATACGAGTCGGTCAGCATTGCGGACCATGGTCCCATCAAGAGCAGCAACGGCTTGGATGATGGATGGGAGGGGCGGGAACAGCACCGGCGTCGGCGATAATGGAGAGCCGTCCCAAGCCGCCGTCTCTGCCGTCCGCAACATGCACCGACTAGGCGGTGTAGATCGACCTCTGAGACACGGTCCATTCTGAATGGTCTCTGGATGTTTGCTTTTTTTTTCTTTGGAAATGAGCGATGAAGAACAACGTCAACTCGACGGGCCTCGAGTTGTACAAGGGAACGTCGTGGACCGCTTGGCCGCGGGAGCTACGGTACGGTGTATGAATACCTACCTAACAGTGGACATGTCCGTCCGGTTCAGGCTTGACTAGAGCAGGGCCCTTGCCGTGTTCAAATGCGCCTGGCAGGCAGGGGAAAGCAACGCCATGGATGGCAGTGCGGAACTCGACGAGATTCGATTCCTTTTGGCCGGAAAACAGCCATAGCACTCGGCACGGGCCTGCCTCGACGAAAGGTTGTCTTCGAGCCAGCTCAACAATTCATGTCTTGATCGATGCGCTGGACAGACATACCGTCATGCTGCGGCACAACTCGATGCCGAATAAGCCGGGGGCAGACTGGACGGCTAGTGCTGTCCAAGGTAAGTGGGAGGCAGGACGGGTTCGTGATCTCTTATGTCAATGGCAATCAAGACACAGGATCAAGACACAGGACCAATTCCCTGCCCTGATACTGCGTAGATTGATCACTGTATCTTTGTTTGTGGGGATGAGTTAACTTGGGTACACTGTACAGTAAGTAGGTAGTGTGGGGTCGAGTTGGGGAAAGGTGAAGAGCCGAGGCATCGCGGTTCTCTCTAGCCTTGGGTGTTCAGGATGAATGAAGAAGTGTGGGGTAGCAATGCTACTCTGTCTAAAGCCAAGGGAAACGGTTATCCCAGTCGATGGAGGCTTTTACTTTTTTGTCTACCGTCTCTCAATCACGAGGATTGAACACAGCAGCCGTCCCCAGCTTCTGAAACTCTTCCCTCCTGCTTCTGCCCGAGTTGCACTGCACATATATGACTAGCCGCTACTGATTCATTGGACCCCTTCTGGCCCATCAGCTTACCGCCGCCCCCAAGTCAAGCTCCATAGTTTCAGCCTCGGGACATTGCCATTGCTTCAAATCATTCAAGAGCGGCGGCTCTCATATACTTTCTATTCTCACTTGCTCTCAAGTTAGGCGCAGCCTTCCCTTGTCCATTGATACCCCAGACAGACGAGGCTCTGATATCGTTGTTCATTGTATCAACTCTCTCTTTTCATATATATAGTCCCTATCTCTTACAACAGCAACCATGTCCGACTCCATCATCTCGGTCGAGTACTCCGGCCGCCTGGCCACCATCACCATCGACAACGACAAGAAGCTCAACGCCCTCGACCAGATGGGCTACTACGAGATCGCCCGCCTGCTGCGCGAGATCGCCACCCACGACGAGGTCTACATCACCCTCCTGACGGCCAAGGGCCGCTACTTCTCGGCGTAAGCTCCCCCTTCCCCACCCCCACGCACAAGACACACAGCCGTGTGTGTGTGTGTGTGTGTGTGAAAACCTGACCGTGCTAAACCCCGGCCCCCTTTCCTTTCTCCCTCCAGCGGCGCCGACGTCTCGTCCATCAACAACAACCCCCCGGCCGGCCTCGGCAAGGACACCCACCTCCACTGGCTCCGCTCCTTCGTCGCCCTCAACCTCAACGTCACCCAGGCCTTCTACAGCCACCCCAAGATCCTCGTCGCGGGGCTCAACGGGCCCGCCATCGGCCTGTCGGCCGCCCTCGTCGCCTTCGCCGACTTTGTCTACTGCACGCCCCAGACCTTCCTGCTGACGCCCTTCTCCTCGCTCGGCCTCGTCGCCGAGGGCGGCGCCTCGCGCGCGCTCGTCCAGCGCCTCGGCATCTCCAAGGCCAACGAGGCCCTCATCATGAGCAAGCGCATCTCGGCCGACGAGCTGGTGCAGACGGGCTTCGTCAACAGGTGCTTCGCCGAGTGCGGCCGCGGCGAGGACGAGAAATTCCGCCGGCTCGTGCGCCGCGAGATCGACGAGCGCCTCGGCGAGCACCTCATCGGCGACAGCCTGACCGGCATCAAGAAGCTCATCCGCCGGCCCGAGATGGACACCATGGACCTGCAGAACGTCAACGAGGTCTTTGCCGGCCTCGGCCGCTTCATGAGCGGCGTGCCGCAGGAGGAGTTCCGCAAGATTGCCTCGGGGGAGAAGAGGCATAAGCTGTAAGAGGGGGAAGGAAGGAAGGAAGGGGAAGAAACCGAAACAGAAAGGGGGGGGGGAGGGGGGCGGCAGTATGCGATTTATTTTCCATAGAGAGAGTGGCGATATAAGCCAAGCAGATATAGCCAGGTTTCGATCTCAGAGCAATAGGCGCTCGTGCGTGTTGTGTGTACATTGTATCGAATATGAACGAAATATATGACGTGCATTTGGGGCCTGGCCTGACTATGCCAGGAGCCCGAAGAGCAGGCTCGTTCGCTTCCAGTAGTCTTGCGATGCTTTGACTAGCCGTTGGCGTGCAGCTGCGTCCTCCAGCCCCGATTTTGCGGCGATTTGCTGCTCCAGATCCTTGAACTGGTCGTTGGCTGTTGCACCAGGCACCGCAAGGCAGTTTTCGAGGTAGAGAATGTCAAAGAGCCACTGTATCAACAGATCTTTCTGAAGATCCCGTTCTTCTGTAGCCGGCTGGGACTTCGTGGCCGCAGCGGACTCTTCCCCCGCGGCATCCTCGTCGCCATCTTGCTCCTCGCCATCTGTCTTCTCGGGTTCTTCCTCGTCGCCTTCCTTTGGCTTTTCCTCCTCGGCACCTTGCGCGGACTTGTCACCATTCTGCGCCGGCTCCTTCTCGATCGCCTGCAGGGCCTCGAGCCACGCCTCGCTCAGCAGCTTCCGCAGCTGCCTCCTGAGCACGAGGAGGGCCGCGGGGCTCCAGAGGTCGATGCCCGCGTCGCCCAGCGAGGCGCAGAGGTCGCGCAGGAACTTGAACGCGCCCGGGGACGGGGAGGCCGGCAGCGCCGGCTCGCCCTCCCACAGCGCCCGGCCCACGACGGCCCTGCGCGCCAGCGCGGACGTGGCGAACTCGTCCACGGGGGAGATGATGACCGCGGCCGCGATCGTCTCGTGCAGCGAGGGCACGGCGGCCAGGCCGAAGGGCCTGACGGCGTCCAGCTGCGGCAGCCTGCTCCTGATGTCCCGCAGGACGCGCAGGAAGTACATGGCGATGTGGCCGCGCGAGGCGTGGTCCTTGTGCGCGCCCCATCGCTCGGACAGCTGCTCCTCGAGCTCCGAGAACGCCTTGACGAGAGACTCGTCGAGGCGCGTGTGCAGCGTCTGAGGGTCGTCCCTGCTGAGCAGCTGCTGCCGCTGCTCGATCGTTTCCTCGTCCTCGATCTCGTCCACGTCGTTCTCCCACCGCTGCCGCCTCAGCTGCGCCACGACCTCGCCTACGTCGTCAATGACGCGGTACCAGGACTTGTAGCTCGAGACCGCCTTCGACACGGCGTCGCTGCGGCCGTGGAGGCGAGCGATGACGTCCTGCGCGAAGTGTGCCGCGCCGTTGGCCAGGTCCATGTCCAGGCCGGTGTCGTCCCACAGAGAATCGTGCTTGTCCGTGATGTCCTCCCGCCAAGCTTCCAGCGTCGCGGCGACTTCCGAGCCCACGAGGCGGAGCTTGTTGACTTTGGTGCTCAGGACCTTGAGCATGTGGCTGTTGATGGCTTCTCGCAGCCCGTCCAACATGACCGATGGGTCGAAGCCGCGCGCCCGTCCGCCGTCCCGGATCCAGAGCTGGAGGACATTGGTGCGCAGTTCCACGACGGCCTTGAACTCGGACAGCTTCTCCAACGCCTTCCCCAGGCCCTGCATGAGCACTTGGCTGTTCTCCGCGGCCCAGTCGGTCAGCATTTTCTTCGCCTGGCTGCCGTCCAGATCGTCGTGCCGGATGTACGGCTTGAAGTACTGGATCTCGTCGCCGCACCAGCGCTCGTAGATGTCGAGTCTCAGGGCCTCCACGTCTCGCAGCGCGTGGTCGTTGAGCAGATCGTCTTTCTTCAAGCCCAGGAGTGCATCGCTCAATTTGCTTGGGACCAGCGCCTGGACGTCGAGAAGGGTCCGCGTGTAGAGCTCGAGGCCTCTGAAGACGTCCTGGGGAGTGCTCTGCCTCTCGCCGTCGGCGTCCTGGAAGGCATAGGCCATGGCCTGCTTCCTGACCTGCAGAAAGTGCCTCAGCACATCGCGGGCCCCAGAGCTGTTGGCCAGGCTGTAGGCGCACAGGGCCTTGAGCACGTCTCCGCGATCGGCGGCGCCCTCTCCGGCCCTCTCCAGCACCTTGTCGATGCTCCTCAGCACTCTCCTCCGCAGGCTCGCCATCCTCTTCAGCGACGCCTCGACCGACGCCGCAACCTCCCTCGCCATGGCGTCGCCCTCCTTGCCGAGGCTGCTCCCCAGAAGGCGGCTCAGGACCACCAACTTCGCCGCAAGGACAAGCCTATCGCCTCGACTCAGCTCCGCGCCGCCGCCGCCGTTGTTGCCCCCCCTCAGCGCCCTCTCCACGACGAGCACGCACGCCTCGAGGAGCCTCGCCCGGGCAACGAGCCCCGCATCCTTCAGGGGTGGCCTACCGCCGCCGCCGCCGCCACCCGCCCTCCCGCTATTCGTCCTCGTGCCCGCGTCCTCCGCCACGAAGCTCGCCAGCGCGCCGACCTTGCCGCCCACGACGGCGCGCCCGCACCGGCCGCCCGCGCGCGCCAGCCCGGCCTGCACGGCCTCCATGTCCCTGCGCATGGCGACTATCGAGTCCGCCGTGCCGAGGAGCTCGCGGTAGGAGCCGCCCACCTGCGTGCGCAGGCGGGCGGCCTTGTCGTCGACCTGCAGGTGCAGGGCCTTGTGGATGGCGCGGATCTGGGGCAGGGTGTGGTTCGAGGAGAAGATCTGGGCCGAGGAGGCGAAGAGGCTTGTGTCGGGGGCTGAGGACGCCATCTTTGGGGGAGAGGGCTCTAGTCGAGGCTGAACGCAGTAGGATGAACGCAGTAGGATGAGCACAGTCCGAGAAGTTGGTGATGGTGGCAGAGTGAGAGATGCTGTCCCGACAGCGATTGCGAATGGTGTCTTGATCAATGGCCTCTCACCAAGATGTGACTTGGTGTCTGCCACTGCCAGCTGCGATCAACAGATCGACTTTTCTGCTGGTGATCAGAAATACATTGGTTGTGGAGGTTGTGTCTGGGTATGCGACCTGAGCTGTGCGTAGCTATGAGCTGAGGTGGTCTCTCACTACTTTAGAGTGGGCTGCAATGACAGGTGGGTCCACGATTTATTTGAACAACCAAGCAACCTTTTGGAAAGCTTTCTACAAATTGATTTCAGAGTTCAGCAACCCAAGAGTCCAAGACAGCCTGGGCTAAACCAATTGCCATTTCTACACGAATAAAGGAATGAGAATATATGCAGAGTGCTGATATTATACCGGCCAGCTATTTGTGTCCCTTCTACAGCTTGATACTCTTGATCAGACCGGTCTTGATACCAGTCAGCTCTCCTCCGTAGCCGCCTCTGCCCTCGCCGCCGCTGTACACTGCCTTCTGGCTCTTGAGCTTCTTGGTCTTCTTCTCGTACTGCTTGCGCTTCTTGACTCTTGGGTTGGCGACCTCCTTCTTCCGCCGAGGCCCAGCCAGGCTCTTGTTCTTCTCGATGGTATACGTAATCTTCCTCTTGCCGTCTGCGCCCACCTCTTCCTGCTCGACAATGCGGTCGGCCGCACTGGCCGCGGCCAGCGCCGCAGCACGAGAAGCCTTCTCCTCCTTCTTCTTCCTCGACGCCGAAGCGACGAGGTCGTAGTACTCCTCGTCGCCCGGAGCGTCCCGAGCACCGGCGGCCTCGTCGTCGCTGAGGTCGTCCAAGTCGGAGCCAAGCTTCGAGTTCTTCTTGCCCCGCTTCTCTGCCTCTGCGTTGAGCCGAGCCTGGCGATCTCGGAGCCTCTCCCGGTGTGGGATGTCCATGTCGCCACCAGCATCGCGTCCAGCCCCTGCGCGGCGATTGGCCTTCTGCACAATCTGTGAGGTGTAGAAGCGCAGACTCTTCTTGCGTTCGGCCTTGTCGGCAGCCGTCCTTGCGTCGATGATATCTTCTTCGCCAAAGTCTGAATAATCATCTTGCTCGTCTGTCCTGTCCACCTTGGCAGTTTTGGCTTTGGAGGACTTGCGCGGCTTGGCGAGCAAGTCTGAAAGGTCGGCAAGAGAAGCCTCGATCTCCTTGGCCTTTGCCTTCTTGGCCTTCTCCGCCGCCTTCCTCTTCCTGCTTGCCGCGATCTCCTCTTTGGTCTTGGCCACCTTGATCGGCTCAATAGGAGCTTCGGATTGATCAACCATATCCTCGTCAGACGAGACGCCGGATGATGCATCCTCGGAGTCCTTCACAGGCTTGGCCTTCTTGACTTTGAGCCACGCTTCGCGGCAGCTGACTAGAGTCTCCATGACCTCGTGGTCGCGAAGCTCGGTAGGGCTGAGTGCCTTCTGCGCGTCGCTGCCATCTCGAGAGGGCGAGGTGAGGATGGCAAAGTAGCTAGCAAGTGCCGCGACATAGCAGCCCAGCACCCAGTACTTGACCACCTCGAGAGACTTGCTGGGCTTGCCCTCAGCCTCCTTCTGGCAAACCAGCAAAAGCGGCTGAAGCTCTTTCAGTTCCTGCACCAGGTAGTCGAATTCCGGGTACCGGGCCTGGAGCAGTTTGTACCGATCCTCAGCAGACATGTCCTCGGATATCTCCACGTCCTTGAGCACCTCGGTGACGACCTCGTCATCGTCCGCTGCTTCCTTTTCAGGTGCAAGCCATTCATCCTCGTCAAAGATGAAATCAGCTTCGGACATCTTTGCCAGCTTTTTCTGCTGCAGCCTGCGTGCTTCGGCCTCCTCCTCCAGAGCATCGCCTTCCGTTTCGGCTGTGTCGGCGTTGTAGTACTCCTGCTTGGATGATCCCCACCACCCTTGGTCTCCCTCTTCCTCGCCGTCCTGTGCCTCTTCGTCTTCTGACAGTTGCGCGGCTTTCCTGCCCTTTTGTGGTTTTGGCGCAGGCCGGTCGTCCTCATCTTCGGAGTCATCATCATCATAACCAAGCACCTCTTCATCGGATGGTTCCAGGAACTCGTCCTCCCTGTTTTCTTTTCTCTGTCGTTTCGATCGCGGGCCGTCTTCTAACATGATCTTGTCTTTGTTGATAAAGTACTCCTCCTCCGAGTCGGCGAGGTCTTCGTACGTTGTGACGGGACCCAAGCGGGCATCCTTGGGATCGAGTTCTCGAGGGCCAGTCGGCTCTGCCGCCTGGCGGGAAGCCTTTCTCTTTTTGCCCATTGTATGAGATGCGCAATTTGCAATTCAAATAAATTTCGCAGTGTGCGACCTTGAAGAATGAAACAGCCGAACAGCAATTTGATTGCTGCTATCTGGTGAGAGGGCTTCCGTCTATCAGCCGGGTCCAGTCCGAACTTCTCTCGAATTATTTTTTTTTCTGCCGTTGGAAATCCCAAGACTTGCCCCACATGAGAACCGCCACGCCTCTCACCGCCAAAGAGTGAGCGCTAAGCTTCGGATGTCCAGGGCCCATGCGTGCACTAATTAAACCGCCGCGGGCTCGTCCAGGAGGCGCTGCAGACGCTAAGAAACGAGCTGCCAAGTTTGGGTATTGCTCTACTGTTGGCCTAAATAAATGCACAGCTCAAACTCCGTCGGATTTCATCATAGCATCCATGGATGGACCAGAGCGTCGACCTCTTTCAGGCCTCATGTGATTGGGGCGTAAGCTGACTACATTACCTAGCTTCAGGGGCAACAAAAAGCTTGCACAAACACCTTGAATCAGTAAATTATACATCCAGCAAGCCCTGCAGCTTCGGGCAAGCTCTTATTTGCATCTCCCTGTGCCTGGCGGGTTCAATATCATAACTACTAAGCTTCTTACTCCCCCGAGTACTAGAGGCACTCATGGGTGGCTTACTGGAAGTCACCAAATCCAAAGTTGCCATTGCTTCAGCGAGTGTTCTTGGCGCCGCTCTGCTCAGCACAATGGGTCTATTCGGTGGAAACCAATTCCCTGTGGAGGGCAAGGTGGGCATTACCATTATTCTCATCATCGCCGTGCCCATGGGGATTCTGACGCTGACGAATGTGTCCAGACTATCCTCATAACGGGCGCCTCCGATGGCATGGGCCGTGCCGCAGCAAGGCAGCTCGCAGCCAAAGGCGCCAACGTCGTGGCCGTCGGCCGCAACGTCGGCAGGCTCGAAGAGGTCGTCGCTGAGATGAAGGTACGCTTTCTTTGAGACAAGCAGCTGTGGATACCCATCTCCTGGGAGCTGCTTCGTCACATAGATGTCTTCCTCCTCGTCCTATAGGAAGCCAGACTGAACATATCCACAGGCCGCTGCCAAAAACCCCCAGCAGCAGCGCTTCCACTACATATCCGCCGACGTCTCGGTGCACAACTACGCCGCCGATGTCGTCGCCGATGCCATCGTCTGGAACAACGGCCGGGCCCCCGACACAGTCTGGTGCGTCGCCGGCATGGCCACGCCGGGCCTCTACACCCAGGACGACGACGCCCTGACCACCGCCCGCCGCCAGATGGACGTCAACTACTGGGGCGCCGCCGAGATGGCCCACGCCATGCTGCGCGAGTGGACGCGGCCCGACGCCGCCTCCCCCGGCGGGCAGCCCAAGCACCTCGTCTTCACGGCCTCGGTGCTGGCCTTCTACCCCATCGTCGGGTACGCCGGCTACAGCCCGACCAAGTGCGCCGTGCGCGGCCTGGCCGACACGCTGACGCAGGAGATGCTGCTCTACCCGGACCACCCGGTCCGGGTGCACGTCGTCTACCCGGGCACCATCCTGAGCCCCGGCTTCGAGCGCGAGCAGACGACCAAGCCCGCCATCACCAAGCACCTCGAGAAGGACGACAAGGAGCAGACGCCGGACGAGGTCGCGTCCAAGGCCATCGCGGGGCTGGAGAAGGGCGAGCACTCCGTCACGGTGTCCTTCATGGGCGACCTGATGCGCGTTGCCGCGCTCAACGGATCGCCGAGGAACAACTGGATCATGGACACGGTCATGGGCTGTGTCGTGTACTGTATCTGGTTCTTTGTGCTTCTCGTCATGCATGGCGACATCGTGAAGCACGCCAAGAAGTTTGGCCACCCGAGTGGGTATTCGAAGGGCGCTTGAAGATTGATGGGTTGTGCGAGAAGTTCTATGTTCTTTTGACGATTGTATATACCCCTGTGGGCGAGGCTTAATTGCAGCACCCTCAATCACAACAACAACCTCCGGATTAGCCGTGAGCACACAATGATTGGATGCCTTGAAAGCCAAACATTGGGCATCTATCACTTCGTCAGGCGCATGCACAAGTGCTGTAACGCTGGGCCGCAGCTTTTTGGCCAGGGAAGTTATTGGATGTTGGCCAATGAGGCTCGGACAGGTGCGCAATCGAAATGGCCAGGCCAATTGGTTGCTGCCGAGTCTGTTCCATTGCCCAAGGCGAGAATTGCGCAGCTGAGCATTGCAGTCCTAGGCACACTTAATTCTTCGACGGGCTCGCTTATCGTATAAAAGTGAATCTGCCTCTGTAAGAACCTGCCTTGCTAAGCATCCTGCTCATCGTTTTTCCCCAATTGGCCGTGATCCTCCATCCACTCTTACACAGCAATCTTGTTCTCACAAGTGGCAATGCTCTGCCGTCAACATCGATACAACGTTCCTTTCGAACAGCCATATCATTCTGTCCAATCTTCGTCACAGATACTGGAGCCTCGGTGCTCAATAATGACAGGGCTCACGAGACACGATGACACCTGTGGCATCGTAAAAGTCAATGAGCCTGATTTCGGATACTTCAACCCTCCCTCGTGGTATTGCTCTTATCTCTTGATATGGCTGCTGGTCACTTGCAGCCAAGCAACGAGCGGCCCAAGTGAGGGAGAGGATACTACCCAGGCCGGGCAAGGGCGACAGAGCCAGTTGCGATCCAACGACAACCAATCTCGGGATCGAGGACGAAGACGAATGCGACGACAAATCGACGACAGTGATGACGATGCTCCCGAAGACGAGGGGTCCCTCCCTTGGGCCGTAAAAAGCCGAGAAAAGAGGTTATCTTGCGCGAGCCCTTATTTGCTTGCCCTTTCCATAAGCATGATCCTCACATGTACAATGTGAGGGCATGCACCACTGGATGGCATAATATTCAACGTCTCACGTTAGACACCAAGATCTGGTTGGAAAAGTCGCTGTTGCTAAAATGAGTCCAGGGAACACATATACCGGAGCCATGCACATACCGAAATTTGTCTACGCTGCTCGAAGAACTTTAAAACCACCGACGAACTTTGGGCTCATCAAAGAACACAGCCGTCGTGTACTCTGGGGCCACTTGACTTGCGAGATCTTGTTCAAACTCTCAAGCAACTTCGAGGTGTAGCGAGCATAGGCACCGCGGTAGGATTGTGGTACTCGATTTGGATAATTTTTTTTCCTGGAGAGGAAGATTCGGGGACACCATGTAGGTCATTACTGCATAAAGCTGAAACTGCTGTGACTATGATGGAGACTGATTGTGATGCCAACCAACTTCAAGAATTT
The DNA here is from genome assembly GCF_004353045.1 of Thyridium curvatum. Lineage (NCBI taxonomy): Eukaryota > Fungi > Ascomycota > Sordariomycetes > Thyridiales > Thyridiaceae > Thyridium > Thyridium curvatum. The sequence continues at coordinate 18,659 of NW_022156775.1, forward strand.
GGGTCTATGTGTGATCTTCAACCAAATCGTGACTCGGACTGGGAATCAGAATCTTGTTATTCGCATGGCACCAATGCATCCGATTGGAATGCAGAGGGAGACCGCAACCGGCGACCAGGCCTAGAAGCTGCACTTGATGCTGTTGAGCCCGAACTATGGACAAGTCGAAATGAGAATAGAAGCAAGCTACTGCTTAGCGAAATAATCGATTCTGTCAGCACTTGGCTTAAACGCTGTCAACAAGACGGGGAGCAGCAGAGGCTAGAGACGACTGAAGGCCAGGCAGAGTCCCAGCCATCCACTTCCGGCAGCTCGGGTCTTTTGGGAGATACCAAAGGAGCCGGAGCAAAGCGCGTTGCTGGACAAAAACGAAGACGAGATCAATGCCCAAACGACGATAGTAGCAAAGACGGCGATGACTCGGGGGGCAGCCACAAACGCTCACGCATGGCTGACAAGGATGTTCTGAGATACGCATGTCCTTTTCTGAAGAGATTCCCCGGGACATACAGGAACAAGAGACACTGCCTAGGATGGTGGCCTAGTGCCCACCGATTGAAGTAAGGACAAACCCGTACCACGTATCGCCACTTTACTCTTACCTATTATCTATCAGAGAGCATCTTTATCGTCAGCATCTCCAACCGGTGTCATGTGCACGGTGTTGTGAAGCATTTCCCAACATAGACGCGCTTGCGGAACATCAGAGGAGGCTTGTTCCTTGCGAAATAGGAGAGAGGCGACCTATCGATGGCATTGACAGCAAACAAGAGAGACTGCTAAGATCTAAGAGGAAGCTTGGAAACAGCGAAGACGAGAAGTGCCGAGCCATCTATCGGATTATCTGCCCACAACTTTCAGACGAAGAGATACCGTCTCTATGTTCGTTCTTTTGCCTGTTTGTGGGGGCCCATTGAGCCACCCTAGCTGACCACATCTAGACTGGGATGTCCCCGAAATGGCTTCAAATTCAAATTGGGATAGTGTTGACAGCCTCGATCAGTACGAGCGATTTGTAGCTCGTGAGCTGCCCATCCTCCTCCGCAGAATGCTCGAGCAAGATCTCGACCAAAACGATCATCTAACCAAAAGCCGAGTGATCGATATTGTGGAAGCGGCACAAGCCAAATTACTTCATCAATTTCGCGCTACTCGTCACTCCGGGCCCAATGCTTCACGACAAGCATCGTTGCGTCCGGAAGATCCGAAACCACCAGAGGGAGAGCAACTTCACAGTCCAGCAATGCCCTTAACTTCCACATTCTCTCCACTTCATATTGTCCCCGAAATGCTTCAATTCGACAACGTTTATGATTCTTATCTCGGTCACAATGGGGGAGAGACTACGTGGGGGATGAATGGCGAGGAGCAGAGTCTCTGGCCAGAGCTGCTAGGCAGATCTGAGCCGGCATTCTCCGGTGTCTGAGGGTTACATGTTTTCAAGGGCTGCTGGCTCCTACATTTGATACACAAGAGGTGTTATATGGCGTGATTCCGTCTTCCTGTCACGGTTCACTTGGATGGCGTTTGGGGTATTTGCTTTGGAAAAATGATACCAAGACTATTCCTTCAGGGCGTTACCGGGGGGAAGCTAGGAATTTGATCTAAGAAGACTAGAATCGATTCGATTTTCTGAGTGAAATCTCACTTTGAATTGTTGATCATGTATGTGCATCAGACCGTGTGTGAGGTCTGATGGCACATCCAGGTATCTTGCCATCGGCTCTATCCGGCACCGCTTTGATTTGAATGTCCGAGAGACCGATCCATAAATTATCTTCGACTCGATCCAAAGACTTGTCTTACATTGCGATTTGTGTCCGGCGAGTGGGTTTCGGCGACTTGCGTTGAGGATCTCGCCTCAGGGGGGTTGGCTGACTCCTTTCAGTTTGTCCTAGCCTTACCGAAAATGGGTTTGAATAGAACCTCACCTAAACCCAAACCGCACTCACCACAACCCCAAGCCTCGCCACAAACTGAGCCAGCAGATGAAATTGCGCCCAAAAAATGCGCCACCCAGGTGGATTGCATATGTTTGCAACTGAAGAATCTCTTTCCTACGCACAAATACCAAAATCGTCTCAGATGCTCGGTTTGCTTGCCCCCCTCAACAGGGCTCGCCCCTGGGTCGAGGCGAGTCTCGACCTTCGTTCTGCTTCCAACATCCTCGACGTAGGGTAGTTGCTTTGTCTATTTCGAGGCCTCTCGTCAAAATCTCTTGGTCTCGAAATTACCTGATTTGGGTCTGAATAAGATGCTGAACCTGTTTGGAGAGCCACGCGGCCGGAAGCTTCACAATGAAGTAGTCGATCGTCGAGTCCCGTCTTTGAGTCGGGCAATCAGCATGACCGACGCCTCGTCGAGGGATGTTTTTGTCCTTGAACTAGCATTACCAGAACAAACGTGTTCGTTTTGTCGAAGAGGGTGCCGTCCTTGGTGAGAACAGGTTTATTGTTGCCGCCCACCCCAGAAATAGCTTATTCACTGTCAATAGCACAATGAGCGCCCAGTCTATAAGATACCGATCAGTTCCAACCCCGGTATCCAATATGGCCTGTCTTTCTCCTCCTCGACCGAGTTTGAAAAGTCAAGCACCTTCAATCCCTTTCTTGACAACATTCATCTTGTGCCCAAAGGCCATACCTATATACCCGCTCCCACCGCGAGACTCACATACCCTATTCTCGAGTCTCACCCACCCCCCCTGAACAACACACTGCACACAAGCCTACACGCCACACAACCACCATGAGATTCACATCAGTCCTCGCACTGGTGGCCTCGGCGAGCGCCGTCGCCATGCCCGAGCCGCCAAGCTCCAAGGACGCCCGCGGGTGGTGCCCGATCCGCGGCCAGCCCTGCTGGAAGGTCAAGCGGGCCGCCGAGGCCCTGACCGAGGCGCTGGCCGTCCGCGCCGACGAGGGCCACCCGGCCGTCCGAGCCGTGGGGCCGGCCGCCGACCACGCCCGCCGCGCCGTCGAGTCGCTCGCCGCCGCCGTGGCCGCCGTCACCGACGACCCGGAAGCCTACATCGCGGCGCTGTACCTCGACGAGGCGTTCCCGCAGGGCGGGGACGAGGACGCCGCGGTTGAGAAGCGCGGGCCCTCCGCCGTCGACGCCGTCGAGGAGCGCGGGTGGTGCCCGATCCGCGGGCAGCCGTGCTGGAAGAAGACGCGCCGGGGCGAGCAGGAGGCGCGCGGGTGGTGCCCGATCCGGGGCCAGCCGTGCTGGAAGGCCAAGAGGGCCGCCGGCGCCGTCATCGACGCCATCGGGGGCGCCAACTTTGCCAAGCGCGAGGCGCTGCCCGAGGCCGGGTGGTGCCCCATCCGCGGCCAGCCTTGCTGGAAGCGCGAGGAGATGGCCGGGCTCGAGGCCCGGTGCTTCGCCGAGGGGGGCGCCTGCGCCAAGGCCCAGCGCGACCTCGACGCCATCTACAAGGCGGCGCGGAGCGTCATGGACGAGGTGCAGTAAAGGACAAGAAACGCACCCCTCCTCCCTGCCCATCAGCCAGCTGCGACAAGGCCGTCATACAAAACCCCACCGGCGTAATGGGGAGTACATAAAAAACCGACCAAACACCGTATATATGTATATATACCGATATTTCTCGTTCTTGATCTTTCCTCAAGACATTGGCCATATCTTTTTCGATTTTGGAAAGACACTTCAAAAGACAGAAAATGATATCCAGCGGCAACCGGACTTCCAACTCACATCGACAGCACTGTTGTCCATGTTTCACTTCTCCTGCCGAGTTCGCCACTCGGGAGCTTGCAAATACCTTCAACAATACGGCATACGACAGCTACGCCTTTTTTTTTGGTCCGAACAAGCCTTGACTTGAGGCTTGTAGGACCCTCGGAAGACCACTTGGAATGCCGCTCGGTCGCTGATAATGTTCCCATGGGGGGACAGACGCAGGACCGGATGTTCTTGGGTTGAAATTTTTTAGTCATCTATATTTGAGACGGTTCAGCCAAATGATTGTTCCCGAATTCTGTGCATGTTTGCTTACCTGATATGAGTGTCCTTTGTCTGAGCATCCTTTGTGTGAACCCAAGTCCAGACCATTGTTCCCTTGTTGTCAAGCTGAAGGTGCCAAAGTGAGTGAACACAAATGAAAATGTTGCATTGTTTCGCCGATTGTGATGGCTGTACTCCAAATTCTACCGATAACTGTATGGTCCCCCCTCCCACCCCCCCAGATTCTATATGTTACCCCTTTTCTGTTTGGGGCTGATAGATATGCCCTTTTCCGCGCCTGAACGCCGTTTGCATCGCCCCTTATTTTAGCTGTACATTCTGAGACTCCTCGCCGTGTACCCCGATTCACATCAGCAAGCGCCAGGCACCGAGTAGCAAGGCGGCGAAGCCAGTGCAGACGCCCATAAGCCACTGCAGGGTCTGGAACTTGACCTGCTCGAGCTGCTGGCGCAGGGTGGCGACCTCCTGCTCGATCTTGGTCTCGGTCTCCTTGATCTTGAGCTCCTGGCTGACGGCCTCCTCGCGGATGCGGCCCTTCTCGAGGTTGAGGTCGAGGCGGACGCTGGCCTGGGTGCGGCCGATCTCGTCGCGCAGGCGGGAGCTCAGCTTGGCGATGTCGTTGGTCAGGCGCTCGTGGGCGGCGCGCGTCGTGTTGGACTCGGTGCTGTCGGCGGACAGCAGCTCGGAGCGCAGCTTGGCGAAGTCGACCTTTTGCGTGTAGGTCGCCTTGGCGGCGTCCTCGCGCAGGACCATGGTGCGGGTGAGGTTCTGGATGCTGCGTGCGCGCGGGTCGTGTTAGTAGCCATGAGTGTAGAGGGTCTAGGGAGGCAACCGCCGGGCATTATTTTACCTCTCCTCGATGACGTCGTTCAGGACCTTCATCATGGCGGTGGACTGTTCCTCGGTGAAGCCTTCGCTCTGCAGGCGCTGGACAAACTTGAGCGTGTCGAAGTGGTGGTCTCTGCTGCGGGGAGCCGAGGCATGAAAGGCCCGGCGCAACGCAGGCTGTTGTAGCAAACTTGACGAGCTTGGCTGGCTTGCAGCTCTGTGCAGGCGCCGCGACGCAGGCTTGCACTGGGAGAACTGTCGAGCTTGAGCGTGGCAGGGGTGCTGCTCTTTGCTGAAAGGGCTCGAGATGACGACAACACCGGCAAGAGACCTGCTCCCCAGGGAAGCCGTCCAGCTCAGCCTGGGGAGCAAGAATCTTGGTAGAGGCTGCAGCGCACTCATGGTGGTTGCTGGAGTCCGGTAGAGGCGCGAATGCCACCAGAGCAGAATTGCAGTTTTGGTTTGCCGCGACGTTGAGAACCTCGGGAAGTTGGTTTATGGATTCAAGTAGATCCAGGAACGGGCATGTATGTACGGAGTACTTGTCTGGGCTGCTCCCCACTCAATGCGGGTAGTCGCGGACAAGTACCACAGCCACAGAATTGAGAAGTACAGGGGTGTCTCACGGCGTCCAATCTTATCGCTATCCCATCGAGAGCCACTCTCTGCCTGAGGCAGCACCCCTGGAAGCTCGGTGGGCTGGGGGTTTACTAGCAAAAATTTGGGACGGGCAATTCTCTCCTCTCTTTCTCTCCTTTTCTTTCTTCATTCAAATATGAACAACGCAAATTATCACATTCTCGAAAATGACCTGTTGATTCGAGGTGGCCCTTTACGGGACGCCCAGGACATATCGATTCCTTTTCGAACAGAATGGAGAACAAAGCGCACAATCTTGGGTGCGGTGCTTTTCTGCCTTTTGGCCGTGGGAAGGGCCGCAATGATTGAACGTACATATACATATTTATCATCGTGTTCTGCTTGCTGCCTCTCCCGGCATGCAGGTGAGGCTGCCCGAGTTTACCTGACAAGTCTGTCCAAGAGTAGTGGTAGGCTTGTTCTCGGCGTAATCTCGACAACCTGTTGTTGTAGAACAAAGGACAGGTTTGATCTCATAGTAGGGCCTCAAAAGGCTGCCATGCCATGCCTGAGAGATGAAAGTACGGACAAGGTGCTGTTCTGTACCTTGGCTCCGTGCTGTGCATCTTGGAGCTCACTCAAGTTCACTCACCAACGGTCCATCTTCTTTTCGATCACCACTTGCTTGTGCAGCAGCACTTTTCTTCAGCACAACCTCCAGTACCTACTGCCTCTGCACGTGATTGCCATCCATGCTCGAAACGTGACAACGCTCTGTCGCAGCTTCACATAACAAAAGAGTGGGCCGCGCAATTGCAAGGCACAGGAGCTTCCCAATTGGCCCGAGCGCTTGCAGGAGCTCCAAAGGAGAGAGGAGCCCAGAGAAGCGAACAGGTAACCATTGTGGAATTTACGTAGTTACCTTGTGCTGCTTCTGACACCAAACAACCCAACCCAGACCATTTCCATCTCCTTCTCACTTTTCCCTCATCATCTCAACACCTCGCCATCTGCCTTGCCTGTCTGCTCTCTCGCAACGGCAAGCGCACCTCTACGCAATCTCTTTCATTTTCCTTTTTCACCTTCGCGACTGTCCCTCGAGTTCCCATTTGACAATCTCGCGCATTTGCTGGACAGAGAGCTGACGAGCCCACCTCCTTTTCTGTCCCTCCATCACGACCTTGCCAGACCAGCATCCAACGTCGACTCATCGAATCCTGAGCACCTGCTGGAACCTGCCGATCCCACCGCGTCGCGCACTACAGCGCACAACCGCAGGTCAAAATGGCGCCTCTGCCCATCAAGTTTACCGAGGTGCTGCAGCTCACCAGCATCGGTGTTGACAGCAGTGCCATCGGCTTCAACTCTTGCGTACGTGGCCCACCTTCCTGCCTGGCCGAGCATGCCGCCCTGTTACTGCCGGTTACTGACCTGGGCTGCCCCCCATCACACAGACTTTAGAATCAGATTCCTTTATTTGCATTCGCGAAAAGAAGAGCGAAGCCGCCCAACCCGAAGTCGTCATCGTCGACCTCAAGAACGGCAACAATGTTGTCCGCCGCCCTATTAAGGCCGATAGTGCCATCATGCACTGGACCCGCCAAGTCATCGCGCTGCGAGCCCAATCACGAACCCTTCAGATCTTCGACCTCGAGCAGAAGGCAAAGCTCAAGTCAACGACGATGAATGAGGATGTCGTATACTGGAAGTGGATCAGCGAGACTACCATCGGCTTGGTTACCGACTCGGCTGTCTACCACTGGGATGTCTTTGACGCCAACCAGGCCGCCCCAGTTGAGGTTTTCAAGCGGAATCCTAACCTGAACGTAGGTTGACTGTTGCCGAGGGAGGGACGAGGTGAAATCACATAGTTGCTAACACGCCTTCAGGGTTGCCAAATCATCAACTACCGGGCTAATGTCGACGGCAAGTGGATGGTCGTTGTTGGCATCTCCCAGCAACAAGGACGTGTAGCCGGCTCGATGCAGCTCTACTCCAAGGACCGGGGCATCAGCCAGGCCATCGAGGGCCACGCCGCCGCCTTTGGCACCACGCGCCTCGATGGTGCACCCCAAGATACAAAGCTTTTCACATTTGCCGTCCGGACGACCACGGGCGCAAAGCTGCACGTTGTTGAGGTGGACAAGCCAGATGCCAACCCTGCCTTTGCCAAGAAGGCTGTTGATGTCTTCTTCCCTCCAGAGGCCACCAACGACTTCCCCGTCGCTATGCAGGTCTCCCAAAAGTATGGTGTCATCTACCTCGTCACCAAGTACGGCTTCATTCACCTGTACGACCTCGAGACTGGCACCTGCATCTTCATGAACCGCATTTCCAGCGAGACGATCTTCACAACCTGCCCCGATTCGGGATCTGCAGGCATTATCGGAATCAACCGAAAGGGCCAAGTACTCTTTGTGACTGTTGATGATGCCACTATGATTGAGTACCTTCTTCAGAACCCCGCCAACACGGAGCTTGCCATCAAGATGGCCTCTCGAGCCGGTCTCCCTGGCGCAGATAACCTCTATGCCAGGCAGTTCGAGCAATTATTCAATGCCGGCAACTTTATGGAGGCCGCCAAGGTTGCCGCTGGTTCACCGCGTGGCTTCCTCCGGACGCCGGAGACGATTGAGAAGTTCAAGCGTCTCCCTCAGGCTCAGGGACAAATGTCCTTCATCCTGCAATACTTCGGCATGCTCCTCGACAAGGGAGCCCTCAACAAGCACGAGACGCTCGAGCTGGCACAGCCTGTGCTGGCCCAGAACCGAAAGAACCTCCTCGAGAAGTGGCTCAAGGAAGGCAAGCTCGAGTGCTCGGAGCAGCTCGGTGACATGGTGCGCCCGCACGACCTGAACATGGCCCTCACGATCTACCTCAAGGCCGAGATCCCCTACAAGGTCGTCGCCGCCTTCGCCGAGACTGGCCAGTTCGATAAGATCCTGCCGTACGCTGCCCAGACCGGCTACCAGCCCGACTGGATCCAGCTGCTGCAGCACATCGTCCGTGTCAACCCCGAGAAGGGCGCCGAGTTTGCTACCTCTCTCGCTAACCACGAGGGTGGCTCTCTTGTCGACATCGAGCGGGTTGTGGACGTTTTCCAGTCCCAGGGCATGGTACAGCAGGCCACCGCCTTCCTGCTCGATGCTCTCAAGGAGAACAAGCCGGAGCAGGGTCACATGCAGACTCGCCTGCTCGAGATGAATCTGATGAACGCTCCTCAGGTCGCGGATGCCATCCTCGGTAACGACATGTTTTCGCACTTCGACAAGAACAGGATCGCTACGCTCTGCGAGCAGGCTGGTCTTTCCCAGCGAGCTCTGGAGCTGTACGAGGATCCCGCCGCTGTCAAGCGTGTTGTCGTCAACATCGCAGGCACCCCCAACTTCAACCTGGACTGGCTGACCAACTTCTTTGGCAAGCTGTCTGTTGAGCAGTCGCTCGACTGCCTCGACGCCATGATGAAGACCAACATCCGCCAGAACCTGCAGTCTGTGGTGCAGGTTGCGACCAAGTACTCGGACCTGCTTGGCCCTACGCGTCTCATCGATCTCTTTGAGAAGTACAAGACCGCCGAGGGTCTCTTCTACTACCTGGGCAGCATTGTCAACCTCTCCGAGGACGCCGATGTGCATTTCAAGTACATCGAGGCTGCCACCAAGATGGGCCAGTTCAACGAAGTGGAGCGCATCTGCAGGGACAGCACCCATTACAACCCGGAGAAGGTCAAGAACTTCCTCAAGGAGGCTCACCTTAACGAGCAGCTGCCTCTGATCATTGTTTGCGACCGGTTCAACTTTGTCCACGACTTGGTCCTGTACCTGTACAAGAACCAGCAGTTCAGCTCCATCGAGACCTACGTTCAGCGGGTCAACCCCAGCAGGACGCCGGCCGTTATCGGCGGTCTTCTCGATGTTGACTGTGACGAGAACATCATCAAGGGCTTGTTGAACAGTGTCAACCCTGCCTCGATTCCCATCGATGAGCTCGTCTCCGAAGTTGAGACCCGCAACCGCCTCAAGTTGCTGCTGCCCTTCTTGGAGGCCACCCTTGCGGCCGGCAACCGGCAGCAGGCCGTCTACAATGCTCTGGCCAAGATTTACATCGACTCGAACAACAACCCTGAGAAGTTCCTTAAGGAGAACGACCAGTACGACTCGCTCATTGTCGGTAAATACTGCGAGAAGCGCGACCCGAACCTGGCATACATTGCCTATCGCAAGGGCCAGAACGACCTCGAGCTGGTCAACATCACCAATGAAAACTCGATGTACAAGGCCCAGGCCCGCTACCTCCTCGAGCGTGCCGATCGCGAGCTGTGGAGCTTCGTGCTCAGCGAGAACAACATCCACCGCCGCTCTGTGGTCGACCAGGTTATCTCCACTGCGGTCCCCGAGTCCACGGACCCGGCCAAGGTTTCGGAGGCCGTCGCTTGCTTCCTCAATGCCGACCTGCCCGCCGAGCTCATTGAGCTGCTGGAGAAGATTGTTCTCGAGCCTTCGCCCTTCAGCGACAACGAGAACCTGCAGAACTTGCTCATGTTCACCGCTGCCAAGGCTGACAAGGCCCGCGTCATGGATTACATCCACCGCCTCGAGCACTTCAACGCGGAGGAAATCTCCAATGTCTGTATCGAGGTCGGCCTCTTCGAGGAAGCCTTTGAGATCTTCAAGAAGATTGGCGACAAGACCAGCGCGGTCAACGTTCTCGTCGACCACGTCGTTAGCATCGACCGCGCCCAGGCCTACGCTGAGGATGTCGATCTGCCTGAGGTCTGGAGCAAGGTGGCCAAGGCCCAGTTGGACGGCCTCCGCGTCAGCGACTCTATCGAGTCGTACATCAAGGCCGAGGACCCCAAGAACTACGAGGAGGTCATCGAGATTGCCACGCATGCCGGCAAGAACGAGGATCTCATCAAGTACCTGCGCATGGCCCGCAAGACTCAGCGCGAGCCGGCCATCGACACGGCCCTCGCCTTCTGCTATGCCCGCCTGGACAACCTGCCCGAGCTTGAGGACTTCCTGCGGGGCACCAACGTCGCCAACATTGAGGAGTCTGGTGACAAGGCCTACTCCGAGGGTCTCTTCGAGGCCGCCAAGATCTTCTTCACCAGCATCTCCAACTGGGCCAAGCTCGCCACCACCCTCGTCCACCTCGAGGACTACCAGGCTGCTGTCGAGTGTGCCCGCAAGGCCAACAACATCAAGGTCTGGAAGGAGGTGCACGAGGCCTGCGTGGAGAAGAAGGAGTTCCGCCTGGCTCAGATCTGCGGTCTCAACCTGATTGTGGACGCCGAGGAGCTCTCGACGCTGGTGAAGCAGTATGAGCGCAACGGCTACTTTGACGAGCTCATCAACCTGCTCGAGCAGGGTCTGGGCCTGGAGCGTGCGCACATGGGCATGTTCACCGAGCTCGGCATTGCCCTGTCCAAGTACCACCCTGAGCGCCTGATGGAGCACCTGAAGCTCTTCTGGAGCCGGATGAACCTGCCCAAGATGATCCGCGCCTGCGAGGAAGCCAACCTGTGGCCGGAGCTCGTCTTCTGCTACTACCACTACGATGAATTCGACAATGCTGCCCTGTCGGTCATGGAGCGTCCCGAGAACTCTTGGGAGCACCAGCAGTTCAAGGAGATCATCGTCAAGGTGGCCAACCTGGAGATCTACTACAAGGCCATCAACTTTTACCTGGAGCAGCACCCTTCGCTCCTCACCGACCTTCTGCAGGTGCTCACGCCTCGCATCGACGTTAACCGCGTCGTCCGTCTGTTCCAGAAGTCGGACAACCTGCCGCTGATCAAGCCGTTCCTGCTCAATGTGCAGACGCAAAACAAGCGGGTGGTCAACGACGCCATCAACGATCTCCTCATCGAGGAGGAAGACTACAAGACGCTCCGTGACTCTGTCGAGAACTACGACAATTATGAGCCTGTTGATCTCGCGTCGCGTCTGGAGAAGCACGACCTGGTCTTCTTCCGCCAGATTGCCGCTAACATCTACCGCAAGAACAAGAGGTGGGAGAAGTCGATTGCGCTCTCGAAGCAAGACAAGCTGTGGAAGGATGCCATTGAGACGGCCGCAATCTCAGCTAAGACCGATGTTGTTGAAGACCTTCTCCGCTACGTAAGTCATCTGCCTGTCAATGTCAAAGCAAGAGTTGTAGCGTGCTTTGCTAACATACAGTCTAGTTTGTCGATATTGGCAACCGCGAGTGCTACGTGGGTATGCTCTATGCCTGCTACGATCTCATCCGCCCCGATGTCGTCCTGGAGATGTCGTGGCGCCACGGCCTGAACGACTTCACCATGCCGTACTTGATCAACCTCATGTGCCAGCAGACCAAGGAGATCTCGATCCTCAAGGCGGACAATGAGGCCCGCAAGGCCAAGGAGAAGGAGCAAGAGAAGGTGGAGGACAACACGCCCATCCTGGGAGGTGGCAGGCTGATGATCACGGCCGGGCCGTCGGGCAACGCGGGCCAGGCTTCGCCTGCGCCGTTTGCCGGAGCCAACGGATTCGTTCCTCAGCCTACCGGCTACGGTTACTAGAGGCCGACGCCGGTGGTGCCAATGCAACCTTATAGGGTCGCTGCGGTGAACGGCACGCCGTACCATGTGTATAGTCCTCATTCTTATGTGCACCCGCCGTCGACAGCTCCGTCCTGGCCATCCGGATCGAGCCATGTGGCGGCCGGCTATGCCGAAAACCACCACATGCCGAAGCCAACGAGCGGGGCGGCACCGGCAGCTGCGGTCCAGCCTCTTGGGCAAGGCCATAATTAGCAGTGAGCTCTTGAATTTTGGTGGGGGAGCTGTGCTGTGTATTGGAAGACAAAAGGGCGGTGTTATGAGCTTTTCGCCTGTTCACGGACAGGAGAGAGATAATGTTTTGTTATGGAACACTTGTATGATTGTACACTACAGATAGCTGTGCCCTTGTTGCAATTTCGAGTTTCAAGTTCTTCATATTTCTTCTTTTCTATCCTTTGCTCCCCGCGTTCTCTGAATCCTTCAATACACATCAGCATTGCCTTCAAAAGATGGTGCTGGGAAGCGAGGTGAAGTGAAGCCGTCGAGGTAGGATTGTGTGATATTGCAGGCAAAATGGCTAATATCCCAGTTCTGGACTCGGAGTGGCCCGTGCACGCCTACATTGACCCCTGTCGCTGCTGACCAAAGAGAAAGAGGTAAGACGGCGCAGCGCTACGTAGCTCAACTCGTGGCCACCATCTCATGGCTGGCTTTGGACAAAGACAAAGGCACCATCCGACCGAACAGTCCCGCGACCCTTCCTCGAAACGGTGTTGAATAGACGTGCAGAGCTGGTCTCGAAGTGGGCGCGCCCGCTCCTCACTTGCTGACCGACGAGAGGAAAGCTGCCAGGCGCGCATCCAAACGATTGCCCGTAACGCCGAGCTCTGCCAAGCGCGATCCGTCGTCTCTGACAGCATGCAGTTTCACCAAACTCGTGTTGCGGTTGTCTAGACTCTAGACCTTTATTGCTGCCTGCACTCGGTGGCCTTTGTTGCCTTTTCGAGCATTGTATAACTACGCGAAAGATATATCCCGTCATCCGATTAGACAAATCCCATAGATCCGAGCAAGTACACCTATCCGCGATGGCGCAGGGCAAGCTGGTCGACGCCGAGGTCTTCAATGCCGGCGTCGACAGGACGTCGCTCGAGTCCAATTCGTCTGTATCCACGACCAGCCTCGTCTTTGAACGCATCGACGAACGATTGAGGCACGGCCCGTCAGGCATGTCCGAGAAACGCCCACCTCGCAAGTACCCGAGCCACGACCACGACACGCTCTCCGACCTCGACGACGAAGACCCGCTCAAGGAGGAATCGAGCCATGACCTCGAGACCGGGCCGTTTCTCGGCGGTGCCGCGGCTGCCGGCGCCGCCGGGGGCGTCAAGGGCATGGACCGCGGGCTGCGCAAGGTGCTCATCGTCGCGTCGGCGCTGTTCGTCGCGGCGTGGGTGGCCGGGCTGCTCGTCTACGTCACGTCCAAGTCGTACCAGCACACATCCAAGGTCGACCACGACCCGCAGGCTACCGTCTCGCGGGGCACGGGCAAGAAGATCACGATGGACCAGCTGCACAGCGGGTTCTGGCGGCCGCGCCAGCACGACATCAGCTGGATCGCGGGGCCCGGCGGCGAGGACGGCCTGCTGCTCGAGACGGGCGCCGAGGGCAAGGACTACCTGGTCGTCGAAGACGTGCGCGGCCAGGAGTCGGAGCAGGTCGCCGCGCAGAGCAGCAGGACGCTCATGAAGCAGGGCCAGTTCGAGTACGGCGGCCGGGTCCGGCAGCCCGACGACGCGGTGCCGAGCCGCGACCTGAGGAAGGTGCTGCTGGCGACCGAGTCGCAGAAGAACTGGCGGTGGTCGACGGTCGCAAAGTACTGGATCTTTGACGTCGCGAGCCAGAAGGCGGAGCCGCTGGTCCCCGACGAGCCCGACGCGAGAGTCCAGCTGGCGCAGTGGAGCCCGACGAGCGACTCGATCGCCTTCACGATGGACAACAATCTTTACCTGCGGAAGTTGGGGGAGAGCAGGGTCGTGCAGATCACAAAGGACGGCGGGCCGGAGTTCTTCCACGGCATCCCGGACTGGGTGTACGAGGAGGAGGTCCTCGGCGGGGGCAGCGCTACGTGGTGGTCCGAAGACGGCCAGCACATTGCCTTTTTGACGACCAATGAGACGGGCGTGCCGGAGTACCCCATCGCCTTCCACGTCTCGCGGCCCAGCGGCCAGAAGCCCAAGCCCGGCGAGGAGGGCTACCCGGAGATACAGAAGCTGAAGTACCCCAAGGCGGGCGCGCACAACCCCGTGGTCAGCGTCCGCTTCTACGACGTCGCGCTGGGCGACGTCTTCTCGGTCGACATCGAGGGCGGGTTCGCCGACGACGACCGGCTCGTGACCACGCTGGTGTGGGCGGGCAAGCAGGTCATCGTCAAGGAGACCAACCGCATCAGCGACGTGATGCGCGTCGTGCTCGTCGACGTCGAGTCGCGGACGGGCAAGACGGTGCGCTCCGTCGACGTGGGCAAGATCGACGGCGGCTGGTTCGAGATCTCGCAGAAGACGCGGTACATCCCCGCCGACCCGGCCAGGGGCAGGCCCAAGGACGGCTACATCGACACGGTCATCCACGACAACGGGGACCACCTTGCCTACTTCACCCCGCCCGACAACCCGGACCCCATCATGCTGACGTCGGGCGCCTGGGAGGTCGTCGATGCGCCCGAGGCCGTCGACCTGGACAAGAACCTGGTGTACTTTGTCGCCACCAAGGAGAGCTCGGTGCAGCGCCACATCTACAGCGTCAAGCTCGACGGGTCCGGCCTGACGGCCTTCACCGACACCAAGGCCGAGGGGTACTACTCGGGCTCCTTCTCGAGCGGCGCGGGCTACGCCCTGCTCACGTACAGCGGGCCCGGCATCCCGTGGCAAAAGGTGCTCAGCACGCCCGGCAACGATATCAGGTACGAGCACGTCGTGGAGGAGAACAAGGAGCTCGCCGACAGCGCCAAGAAGCACGAGCTCCCCCTGCTCGTCTACGGCACGCTCGAGGTCGAGGGCGGCGTGCGGCTCAACTACGTCGAGCGCCGGCCGCCGCACTTCAACCCCAGCAGGAAGTACCCCGTCCTGTTCTTCCAGTACAGCGGGCCCGGGTCGCAGTCGGTGAGCAAGGCGTTCCGGGTCGACTTCCAGTCGTACGTGGCGGCCAGCCTGGGCTACGTCGTGGTCACGGTCGACGGGCGCGGGACGGGCTTCATCGGGCGCGGGGCGCGGGTCGTGGTGCGGGGCCGGCTGGGGCTCGCCGAGGCGCGCGACCAGATCGCGGCGGGGCGGCGCTGGGCCGGGCTCGGGTACGTCGACGCGTCGCGGCTCGCCATCTGGGGGTGGTCGTACGGCGGGTTCATGGCGCTCAAGACGCTCGAGCAGGACGCCGGCGCCACGTTCTCGTACGGCATGGCCGTGGCGCCCGTCACGGACTGGCGCTTCTACGACAGCGTCTACACGGAGCGGTACATGTCGACGCCGCAGCTCAACGCGGCCGGGTACGACGCGTCGGCCGTGGCCAACGTCTCGGCGCTGGGGGAGTCGGTGCGCTTCCTGCTCGTGCACGGCTCGGCGGACGACAATGTGCACTTTCAGAACTCGCTCACGCTGCTGGACCGGCTCGACCTGGCGGGCGTCGAGAACTACGACGTGCATGTGTTTCCGGACAGCAACCACGGGATCTATTTCCACAATGCGAACCGGGTTGTTTACGATAGTGAGTTTTTTTTTTGTCTCTGTCCTTTTTGCTGTTCGGCAAGTAGCCAAGTTCCTGTGGATGCTAACTATTTGGGGGGGAAACTTGCGTAGAATTGTCCAACTGGCTCGTCAACGCGTTCAATGGCGAGTGGCTCAAGGTGAACCAGGCCAAGCCTGTTGAGATCACGGCCAAGGAGAAGAAGGAGTGAGTTGAGCCGAAATGTTCTGTGGCTTACCGGTGGTTTTTTCGTGAGAGCATGCATTATCATGGCGTTTCTAAGGGTGGTTTTTTTTTATTAAGTTTGATAATTGTCATAAGCCAAAAACATTGCAATGGACAGGAAGAAAGCTGTCGTGTGGTATCGTATTGTGAATAAGAAGAACAAGCGGCAGAACCAGTCAGCATTTGGTTTTGAAACCATCCAATCCATACCGTTTCCGTCAGGCACTCTTTTAAAAGTTCACATCGCAACCTCTCTCCGTCTAGCGTTGCAACTCTCCCGTCGTTAACTTCCTCGTCTCTGTCTGTCTGTCTGTCTGTCATACACACACACGAGACAAGACAAGACTCTCTCTCTCTACCCGCTCCTGACGAGCTGCGGGTACTCGGGCAGCTCCGGGTCGATCTTCTCGACGACGCAGGCGGTGCCGTAGGCGCAGACCTGGGCGAAGCCGCCGTCGCCCGAGGCGTCGAAGCGCAGGGCGATGACGGCGTTGCCGCCGCGGGCCTGGCACTCGCCCACGACGCGGCCGATGGCGTCGTTGCGCGCCGAGTAGAGCAGGTTGGTGAACCAGCGCAGCTCGCCGCCCGCCGCGGACTTGAGCACCATGGTCAGGCCCGCGGCCCAGTTGCGGGCGCGCACGGTGAGGCCGTAGACGGCGCCGAGCACGCGGACGACGCGGTACCCGGGGATGTCGTTCATGGACGAGGTGATGACGCCGTTTGTCTCGGTGAAGCAGTGCAGGTCCGAGAGCTCTGGGGGCATGCCGCCGCCTGCGCCGCCTGCTGATGATGATGAGGGTTGGTGGTGGCTTGATTTGGACATTGTGGTGGTGGTGGGCAATATTGGGGGATTCGGGGGTTGTGTTGTTTTCTTTTTGAGATGGAAAGGCTGTAATGTTAAGGCTATGAGTGCACGAGTTGTATGAATTTGGATCGCGTTTTTGGAGTTGGTTGATTGAGTAGTAGGAGGGATGACTACGAATTTGAGGGATTGCTCTACGCAGCTGCATGCGACGACAACCTTTTATACAAACAGCTGTTTACCATGCCTCCTCACTGGCACTCGTGGCGTCGCAGTACGCACTACTAGAGGCTCTCGGCCGATTGTCGTCGTCACAAGATCGGTGTCGATCCTCAGCCCAAGCCCGTAGAGCTAGCCCAGTTGAGCAAACGACCGTTGGGCTCCGAGAGAAGCAGGCTAGAAGGCCTGGATGGAAGGAATCGGGGAAGGAGAATAATGCCGCACGCATTCCCTCCCCTCTGGGGCCGCCTGCTCAGCCCACTCACTCGGCCGGTACTTTTTTGCGAGTTTTTTTGGAGTCTTCCCATGTGTGTTCTGATACCATGTGATGATGATTAGGTCCTCGGGGGGGGGGGCTCATCTTCCCTCCACCCCCCCAACCTTCCGCACATCAACTCGCCCCCGGACGGACTCCACCGCGTATTTCGCATTCGTGCCTGCATGTGCCAAGCCGGCGATGTGGGGCCACCGCCGGGCGTCTCCGGTGGAGGGTGGGGGAGAGCTGAGTGACATGTCTTGGCGCGATGCAGGGGGTTTTCTCGTGAAGAAGAAGAAACCTTCGTCTTGCGGGTTCCAATGAGCAGTGATCAGTCTATTCCATTGTCACATCTAGCGCAACTGCCTGCCTTCTTTGAAGCAGACGCTGACATCGCAAGGTCGAGATACGTCATCATTCGGCCTGCATGATGACCCGTCGTCCCTGACACGAGATATTCTGTCCGTCTCCCTGCCAGTGCTGAACCTCGTCACCATCGAGGGAAATTATCATCACTTCTCGCGATCATGCGCTGCTTTGCATGACCCAGCAACTGGTGTCGCGCATGGGATTGCTTTCTTCTCGAGCTTGAGAAAGGTGAATTCGTGAACGCCATTGCGGACTTGGGCACTCTTGAACGTCCGGAGGTGACATGACACCCGTGGCATTGGGCGCAACCGGGTTGGCCTTCCGTCCCAGCCTGGTCTGCGATGCGCCGTTTCGCCATGTCAACAAGTGGACATGGGTCCTTTGGGAGGTTGTACTTGTAGAAACCCTGGGCAACAGCCGATGTCTATGCAACAACTCGCCAAAGGGCAAAAGATCTACAGCCATGTTCCATCATCGGGTCGCCGGCCGATCCCAACCCCCACAATCTAATCTGGATCGCCAGCGATATATTAAAACCGCGGAGGCTGGCTCTCCTCCCATCTCTTTGTACGATAGATGCACTCTTCAGGCAAGAATTTAATTGGACAACATGCCATACATAGTACGCCTATTGGAGACACTCTTCTCCATTACGTGCACCGGGCAGGTAGCAATCCCTCCGCGAGATTCAGCCGGCGACCAGTTCCTGACCCGTCATCCCGGGACTTGAGGTCTCCCTTCCATAAGGGATTGAGCAGCAACGAAAATGGAAATATGAACTCGATATGCCCTCTGGCGAACACCCAGCCTCAATGGCATTTACAGACCCTGTCTCGCCCATCACAACACCCCTCGTAGACTGCTGAGTCCCACCCAGCCCCGAGCCAGCCTAGTATCCAATCCATCTTGAGAAAGGAAATGCTCTCCCGCCTCGCCCTCTCCGCCGCCCTCGCAGCCACCCTCGCGGCCGCCGGCACCGGCGAGGTCAAGTGCCCCATCATCTTCGACGGGCGCGTGCCCGCCGCCCTCGAGCCCTCGGCCTTTGACAGCGACGGCAACGGCAACCCCTACGGCGCAGAGTACGTCAAGGGCCGAGGGCTCACGTGGTCGCAGATCCTGCGGTTCCCCGCCGGCGCCGGCGCCTCGCGCTTCGAGAACGCCGCCGCCCACAAGCCGCTCGAGGTGACCATCGGCGACGGCTCCGTCTTCCAGGACCAGCGCGGGTTCCGGCGCGCGGGCCTGCAGTTCGCCGGCGACGCCAACACCGGGTCCCCGGGCGCCCGGGGGCTCGTGACGCTGCACTTCAGCGTGCGGCAGGACGCCGCGCGGCCGCTGAACCTGTCGCACGAGTACCTCGACGTGTGGCACGAGACGAGCGACTACGCGGCCGACCAGGTCATGTTCCAGGTCGGCACGCTGATCGGCCAGGAGCGCCTGCCGAGCGACACCTTCAAGGTCGTGTCGCGCGACGGCCGGCAGCTGTGGAGCACGCCCGTCGACGCCGGGGCCTGGCAGAACTTTGCCATCCAGATGGACTACCGGAAAAAGTGAGTTGCCAACTACCCCCGATGTGAACGACTCCCTCCTTTCCAAATTCCTCTTGTTCCGGCAGGGGGTTTTTAACGAATGGAGGAAAACACAGCACGGTCCAGGTGTACTACTCCAAGGACGACGCGCCCCTCGAGGTCGTCCTCCAGGCGACGAGCAACAACATGGCCGGCGAGGGCCAGTACCAGCTCGGCATGCTCAAGAAGCCCACGGGCACGAGCGACGTCGTCAACTCGGGCTA
Source organism: Thyridium curvatum (assembly GCF_004353045.1). Taxonomy (NCBI): domain Eukaryota; kingdom Fungi; phylum Ascomycota; class Sordariomycetes; order Thyridiales; family Thyridiaceae; genus Thyridium; species Thyridium curvatum. Next base: position 37,977 of record NW_022156775.1, read on the forward strand.
CCAGGAGAGCGGCATCGACGAGGGGCAGATCTACGGCAGCGTCTTTCTCGAGGACAGCTCCAACGGCTGCGTGTCGTTGTGATTGTTATCGAGGGGGGAAGGGCTGAGTGAGTGAGTGAGTGAGGGAGGGTTTCGAGTCCACCGAGATGAGAGCCACGGCCTGTATAGAGAATACATATATGTACATGTATACATACGCACCATAAAACAGTCTCTTGCCTGATCAGAGTGAAACCCAGGATCCCACCTCATCCTCGATCAGCACTAAGGTTGATTTCAATGGCAAAGAGAAACAAGCCAAGTCGTAAAAGCACCATGAGAACATCTCATCTCCATAGAAATACACATGTATAAAACAACACAGCCTCAGAAATCTATGATTTGTTTTGAAAAACCCCCTTGCCCAGAACGCCAATACCCACCCACCTCTATCAAACAGTAACCACCCTCCTCCCCCAAATCTATCAGATAATAAACCTGCCGCCATCGTCATCGCCGCGCCTCCTCATCGTCGTCGTCACCTACCACCCCCTCCCTTGCCCCCAACAGCCTCCTCCTCGTCCCGATACACCCCCTCCGTCTCCCAGAGCGAGATGTCGTCCGCGTCCACCATCAGCGCCGCAGCGTCCGCGTCGTCCGGGTCCATCATGAGGCCCGAGTCCTCCCCCGCCACATCGTCATCGTCGTCGCCGCCGCGGACCTCGCCGTCGGCGGCGATCTCCTCGGCCTCCTCGCGCGCCAGCTCCGCCGCGCGGGCCATGGTGCGCCGGTAGACGAAGACGGCGACCGTCATGCCGACGAGCCCGCCCGCCATGGCCGAGAGGTAGTTGACGGCCTTGGCGCCGGCCGTCATGGCGTCGCCCTCCTCGGCGATGATGGCGAGGCGCGAGCCGATGAAGACGTGCGCCAGGAGCTTGGGGCTTTAATGACGACAAGTAAAAACAAGTTAGCATTACATTGCAACGTATGTATATATGTATACATGTGTGTGTGTGTGTGTAGCAATATATACATGTATTGAAGGGAAAATAAAAAATAAAAAATAAAAACATACCTCGCGAGCGCCGTGGCCAGCGAGAAGCTCCACACGCTGATGCTGGGGATCGTCGCCAGGAAGCCGTTGCTCAGGCTGTACGGCAGCGGGCAGAACCGCACGCCCGTGAGCACGAGCAGGCCGTCGCGCCGCAGGACCTGCCCCAGCGCCACGAACCGCTTGTCCGCGCCCACGAGCCGGTGCACGTACCCCGACAGCACGCCCCTGCTCGCCGCGAACGCCGCGGCGCTGCCCGCCACCGTCGCCGTCGCGGCGATGGGCCACCCCGCGGGGAACCCGAAGACGAAGCCCGCGACGGTGCAGGCCGTCGAGTAGCCGATCAGGGGCGGGAAGGCCGCCGCGAAGGTCGCGAGCCAGACGGCCAGCCAGCCCGCGCGGGACTCGCGCCACGTCTTGGCCAGGGGCCCCAGGGCGGCCCACATGCGCTCCGAGTAGACGAGCATGAGGATCAGGACGGCCCAGCCGGCGGCCGAGGCGGCGACGAAGAGCAGCCGCTGCGCGAGCGTCATGCGCAGCCAGAGGGCGCGGAAGCGCTCGCCGTACTCGTTGGCCGCGTCCCAGGCGCGCCGCGCGAGGGACTTGTTCCGGGACGAGGCCGACTGGCTGCGGTAGGGCGCCGAGAGGCGGCGGCGCGACGAGGCGGACGGGCCGCCCGGGTGGGAGGGCCGACGGGGGTGGATCCAGGGTGGCGGCGGCTGCTGGGAGGAGGAAGGGGAGGAGGGGGAGGGTTCCGGGGAGGGGGAGAGGGCCAGCGCGGCGGCGGCGGAGGAGTAGTCTGCTGGCATTGTGCTCGGAATGTTGAGAGGAATAAGGTGGTGGTGGTGGTGATGCCAGGAGGGCCGTTTTGTTGGGATGTATGTCTAGCTCCGGTTTGTCCGGATCAGGGCCGTGGGAGGACAGCAGAAGATGGCAGCGGGCTAGCTTGTCAGAGCCATTGATGATTCGTTTCGAATGCTGTTCGAGGCCGTCTTCTATTAGGGGGGGAGGAGGGACCTATTCGTCGGGTTGCAGAGAGGGAGCCGGCTGTAGTCGGACCCCTTGTGTCAGCAATGCGAGGCTTTTTGGCTCAGGCTTGTTGCGCGATGACTTACAAAAGAAGGCGTATATAGGTGATTCGAGCACTCTGGGGGACAGATTCACCACATCTCGGTCTTCAGGTCAAAGCTAAATACCAGTGTGTAATGCAGAGGAAGAAAAAGGGTTCGTGAGGCAACAGAGAATAACAGAGTTTCGTCGGAGGGTCGGAGGGTCGGAGACCCCTGTGCGCGCGCGTCAGGGCGGCGATAGTGCAGCTTACAGCGTCTGACATCAAATGTACTCGTATACTCGTACCTTATCGTGCTGGCTGACGTCGACAGTTCTGGCCCCAATCAGCTGTGCAGCTGTTGTACCTTTCACGGCTAATGACCTGGCAAAGGGTACTTGCTTGCTTGACTGACTCCGCCACGCTCCCCTTTTTAGGCAATCATTTTGGGATCAGCCCTGGGGAAATGTCCTTCCCCCCATATCGCGCCGCTCCTTAGGCGCAGCCTCCGGGACCCACGTGCTAAATCTCGGGGCTCTGGTCGCTCGTTCTGCTGTTATTAGTTCACCATGAACATTGGCCATCGAGGTAGGTATGTTGTTCAGGGCGAGAGCATCAATGCCATGTTTCACATTCCAATTCCCACAAGAGAACTAGGTACAGTTCCAACAGAGAACTGCAGTACCAGATTGGGCACTACAGTACTTCATACGACCCCTTTCCTGACATTTGTTCCCTTAAGCGCCTGCACACACACAAGAAAGAAGTGAGAGCCTTGCCCACAGTACTCCGAGCACGAGCAGACATCACGTAGCTTCAACACATAGAACCGTAAAGAAAAACATAGAGGATCTATTTCTACCCCGTCAAGCCTGCCCTGCCCTGCCCTCGTACACACCAGAAGAAGCTCAGACAAAGCCTCTGGCGCAACGCAACAGAAAACAGAGAGATATGTATATCAAACCATACCAGGGCGGAGCAGGCGGGGACAGACAACCTCGTCTCTCTAGTCTTTATGGGAAAGTTTTTACTGATTTCTTTGGAACCCCCCCTACGCTGTCTCTCTCTCTCTCTCTCTCTCTCTTCCTCGCCTTCTCTCTCCCCTCCCCCCCAGTCTCTTCTCACCGGCCGCCATTATTACCCCCTCGAGTGGCAGCAGGCCCCCTCGGCGGCTCCTTGGCCGACGAGTCCCTGACCAGCAACTTGACCCGCCCCTCGCCGATCTCGACGCCCTGCGCCAGGATATCAACATCCTCCTCCTCTCCCTCTTTGTCATTCCCCTTGCCGCCGCCATCGAGCGCCGCACCACCACCACCACTTGCTCCTCTACTCCCACCACCACTACCACCACCACCGCTGCTGTTCAACCTCGCACCGCCATCCGCATTATCCCTCGCCAAGCTCTTATCGTAGCTCCGCGCGTCGATCCCCAAGATGCCGCCCATGTTGTTCCGGTCGCTCGGCACCGAGAACTCGCGGTACGCGTACCGCCACTCGTTGAGGAACGCCCGGATCGCCTTGCCGACCTTGTCCTTGCCGTTCTTGCTGTGGTGGCCCGTGCCCGTGATGGCGTAGACGGGCCTCTGCTCCCGGCCGTTCTCGAGCAGCACGCGCTCCAGGTACTCGACCGCCTCCTCCGAGTGCAAGCCGTGCAGGTCCACGTAGATCTCCTGGCCGCCCGAGGCACTACCGCCGCCGCCGCCGTTGTGCTTGTTACGCTCCTCGTACAGCTCCCGCGCCGCCTCGCGATGCGCCTTGCGCATCAGGTCGTTCTCGCTCTGGCCCCGCAGGCTCAGCGCCTTGGCCGCGCGCGCGTCGTTGCGGTTCCAGGCTTGTGCAGCACTGTTTTGGGGGGGAGGGGAGGTTTTCACCTTAAGTCAGCAGAGCTTTCTTTACACACAAAATCTTACCATGACATATACGTGATGATGATGCATTGCATTGCTTTGCTTACCTTTGCAAGAACTTGTTCCTGAGGCCACCGTGCTTGATGGCCTCCTGCCGAGCCTTGAGGTAGGCCTTGTTGGCCTTGTCCCCCGTCTCCAGCCACGGTATGTGCTTGGGGCTCGGGATGTTCTGCGCCGCCGCGCTGTTCTCCCCGTTCCGGATGCTCGTGGAGCTGCCGTTCCTGCCCATCTTCTTGGCGTTCTGGCGGGCCTCGGGGCCGGGCGAGGGCGACATCTTGACAATGTCCGCCAGCGAGCTCGGGGCGAAGGTCTCCTTGTGGTGGCCGTGGCCGCCGCGCTTGCCGTGGTGCTTCTTACCCGCCTTGGCAGACGCGGAGCCCAGCGTGGGGAAGGCGTCCACGTCGTCGAGAGAGGGAGCGGCCTGCGCCGCGTCCTTCTGGTTCTGGTGCCTGCTGCCCGGCCGGGAACGCGGCCGAGACATGTCGACGGGATATCCGGGAATCTTGAACCCCGGAGGCGGCGTCACGCCGACGGCAGGATAGCCGCCCGCAGCGGCCAGCGCGGAGAGCTGCTCGGGGGTGCCCGGCTGGAGAGAGGGGAAAGAATTGGTGTCACCCAGCTGCAGGTTTGCCGCCTTTTGCGGCGGGGTGCTGGCTTGATCCACCGACAGCTTGTTGATGAGATGCGCCGGGTCGTGCGAGAAGATACAGGTCTTACCCGCCAGGCAGTTGCCGGCAACCCAGTATCTAAAGGACATATCATCAGCATCTTTATATTCCAACGCGAGACTAAGAGTCCAAAGAGGGAATGCCATACTTGCAAATGTGACTGCTCAGGTCGTGGCTGAAGCGGCAGTCTGCGCGGAGGCACTGCCCCGTCGACAGGAAGAACTTGCAAATGACACCAGACTTCTGGTCGGCAGGCGTGCTCGGCCGGATGTCCGGGGTGACGGACCGGCCGATGAGCAAGTTCTGCGGCTCTTCCATGGGCATGGCCGCCGCGGCCATGATGCCGTCCTGCGCCGCCTGGCTCTCCATGATGGCCGAGATGGTCGCGCCGAGGTCGTAGCCGTGCATCGCCAGCGCGCCCTCGATCTCCTCGTCGGTCCGCGTCTGGCCCAGGATCGAGCGCAGGATGTCGTAGGGCGTCATGTCGGTCTGCTGCGAGGAGGAAAAGGAGAACTCGGGCGCGGCGGCGTTGAGGCCGCTCGAGGTGCCCACCGAGGAAGTGACGCTGACGGCATCGTCGCTGACGAGCCAGTCCACGTTGTCCGACTGCAGATCGCCAAAGATCTCCTGGGCAGGGGTGTGGTCGTTGGCGAACTCGTACGCGTTCAGGCTGGGGCTGTTGGGGACCGGCGCCGCAAAGGTGAGGCGCGGAGAGGGCCGCGGAGAGCCAAAGGGCGAGGCGGTCGAGGATTTGGTGCGGGCGAAAGGGGTCGGGACGAAGCCCGGGGGGGCCAGAGGGCTGACGCCGAGGCGAGGGGATCCCGAAAGAGGGGTGCCGGATCCGCGCCAGGAGGCAGGGGAGGGACGGCGAAGGATGGTCTGCCGTATCGGGGGTGGAGAGGCGGCGCTGGTCCCGCCTTCGCGAAAGCGCCAGAGCGCGTCTAACACGGCATTCTCCAGAGCCTGCCCCTGCAGCTTGGTCTCCTTTCGGAGCAGCTCCTCTAGCTTGTCTGTCTTGTCCTCATCCTCCAGGGTGGCATCCTGCAAGATGGGAAGGCATATGTCATAGGTCTCGTCAGAAACCATGCTGGCGCACTGGATGTATCTGGTTCCTGGGGCCAGGTCCAGTCGAGTTGAAGTGAGTATCGAAAGAGAAAAAGTAGGAAAGAAAGCCGAGATATGTTTCGAGAGCGTTATCGGTCGTGAAGAGGGTGAAGCCGAGGGAGTGGTCGTCGATCAGTTTATGTATTACTACTCTAAGTCGGGGCGATGGAGCTTGTGAGACGGTGAACGGCAAGTGAGAGGGAGGCTGGCTGCGCCCGGCTCCTGCTGTCAGCGCCTGGGAGAGCAGGTGGATGAGTTGGAGATGAGGTCGGCGTGCAGATCGGGGGAATCGCAGGCCGAGAGAGGGCCAGGAACGAATGTGCGGTGAATGACAGGCTCGGGGCGGGAGTCGGGCGGGAAGCACAAGGCCAAGAGCTGCGTCGCATCGGCGAGCTTGTGGAACGGGCAAATAGGCAATCGAGAGTCAGCTGTCGAGGCGTCGCAGTGGTCGTCGCCTAGCAGCATGGTGTCATGGCCGCGCGCGAAGGGGTTGATAGTGATGCGGGCGGCGCTGATAACAAGAGTGTCACGCAGACTCGCGCCTCGCTTGCCTTGCGTCAAGTTCTGGGTCAGGGTAGTAGTCAGGGCAAGGTAGTCAGGGTAAGGTAGTCAGGGGTGTTGCTGTAGTTATCGGACCTCCAGGGCGGGCTGCAGGTCGTTTCTTCGGTCAAGAGGCGCAATCAGAGTGTGGCTGGTGGTGGAGGTAATTAATTTCCAGGCAATAGAGAGAAACAAAGAAATCCGCCCCAGACTGCGAGACACAAAAGAGATTACCTACATAGGTATGTAGAAGAAGGGGAGGACAACAGATGAGAGGAGAGGTTGAGTACTATTTGGGGGCGGGAGACGGGAGAGGCGAGATGTTCAGCTGTTATCGAAACAGAGGCTCTGCCTTGCCTGGCTGAGTGACAGCATGCAGTAATGCAGCAAGCTGGCGGAGATGAATCAATCAGATCAGAGGGGGAACTCACTGGAGCAAAGGCTAATGATAGGTACACTGATCCAGCTCAGGCCAGCGCTGAATTTAAGGGTCATGACGGGCTCAGTGGAGCCTTGGGGGCGAGCCTGACTGGCTGGATTGGGCGCGAGTTGCGGCCGCGTTTGCGTGGGGTTCCTCCGGCCTGCATTGATTTAGTTAGTTACCTAGGTAGTTAGCTGGCACGGCTGCGAAGCTGGAGCTCACGACGGACGGCCCCTTCCACTAGCCTGACTGGTAGGACTGTGCTCGAATTAGGTATTAGAGTCTGATCGTCGGTCGGTCCCTTGCGCTAGATTGAGAGCATTCTATCTGTTTGATCTCTCCAGTGTGGTGCCATCCCGCCAACTGGATGGATCCTGTTTTGTGCGAGACACATCCCCTGAGCCCGGAGCTGATGATAATGCTACACACAACGGACATCGAGGGGCCGGCCCTCTCCAGCTCACATCTTGGGGGTCATACAAGGTCGACCTCATCCCAGCTACCGGTCAATCTGTTCTCATTCTAAGTATATAACAAGTGTCGACTCTTACGATAGGAAGGTGGAACTCCAACCCGATCCTTTCTGTACATGGCAACTTGGCCCTATCCTTCATGCTAGGTACAAACCTCAAGGGTCTCGCAGCGGCATCGGCTTCGTAAGAGTCAAAAGGCGAAACAGTCAGCTCCAATGACACACCCCTTCTTCAAACCCCCATTGCAACTCTGACTGTCCTGTCCGTTCATAACCTCGAGCGGACATCCACTTTGCCGGCATCAGTCCTATCATTTCCCCCCTCCGTCAGCATCAAACACGTTCTCCCAGGTTAGGTTTATCTCGCAAACAACAACAAAAAAAAAAAAAAAAAAAACTTACTTCTTCACATTCTTCTCCGTCTCCTCCCGGATGCGCCGCCCCAGCGCCGCGTCGACCTTGTCAAACATGCCGTACGTCCGCTGCCGCGTCGCCTCGTGCGCGCCGCAGAGGTGCACCGCCACGTTGTGCACCAGCGCCTCCTGCTGGCCCGGCGTGCGGCCCAGCACCGCCCACAGCGCGCCCGCCTGCACGTAGTCCTCGGGCGTCACCTCGCCGAACAGCGCCGACGTGACCTTGCCCATCCACTCCTCGTGCGACACGCTCGCCGCGGGCCGGTACCGCAGCGCGCGGTACGTGCTCGGGTAGTTGGGGACGGCGCCGTAGTTGCCGTCCACGGCCATGGCGCCGTCGCGCTGGAACGGGTTGAAGGCCGCCAGCGGCCGGTTGACGGGGATCTGCTGGTAGTTGGTGCCCAGGCGGTGGCGGTGCGTGTCCGGGTACGAGAAGAGGCGCGACTGCAGGACCGGGTCGGCCGAGGGCTCGACGCCGGGGACCACGTGCGAGGGCGAGAAGGCGAGCTGCTCGATCTCGGCAAAGTAGTTCTCCGGGTTGCGGTTGAGCGTGATCCGGCCCACGGGCCGCAGCGGCACGTCCTTCTGCGGCCAGACCTTGGTCAGGTCGAAGACGTTCCAGCGGAACTTCTCGGCCTGCTCCGGCGTCAGGACCTGCACGTACACGCTCCAGCTCGGGTGCTCGCCGCGCCTGATGGCCTCGAAGAGGTCCTCGGTGTGCCAGTCCGGGTTCTCCGACGCCATCCTGCCCGCCTCCTCGTTGTTGAAGTTGCGGATGCCCTGGTCCGTCTTGTAGTGGACCTGCACGTAGACGAACGAGCCGTCGGCCTTGGTGAACTTGAGCGTGTGGCTGCTGTAGCCGTTCATGTGCCGGTACGAGTACGGCGTGCCCCGGTCCGAGAAGAGGATCATGACCTGGTGGATGGCCTCCTGGTGCGTCGAGAGGTAGTCCCAGAACATGGTGGCGTCCTTGAGGTTGGTCTGCGGGTTGCGCTTCTGCGTGTGGATGAAGACGGGGAAGTTTGTGGGATCGCGGATGAAGAACGTGGGAGTGTTGTTTCCTGCAGGAACGGTGTTTAATGACCGATCTAGGTCACAGGAGAATTACTAGAGGTGAGTATCTTACCAACTAGATCCCAGTTGCCTTCATTCGTGTAGAACTTGATTGCGAAACCTTTGAAAGATACATGTTAGCGGGGTGCTTGGTGGTCATAGAAACGGTACTCTCATGGAAGTGAACATTACCTCTAGGGTCGCGGGCCGAGTCCGGCGAGCCCTTCTCGCCTCCGACGGTCGAGAACCGCACGGCAAGAGGCGTCTTCTTGCCGATTCCCTGGAATAGATCGGCGGAGCAGATATCGCTGATGTCGTGGGTCACCTCAAACTACATCATCACGAGTATTGGGTCAGCGAGATATGATCATCCTCGACACAGACATACTCCGCGGGTCCGTAACTCACCTCGCCAAAGGCACCGGCACCCTTGGCGTGGACGACACGCTCGGGGATACGCTCACGGTCAAAGTGAGCCAGCAGGTCGATCAGGTGGAAGTCCTGGAGCAGCAGCGGGCCGCCGGCGCTGTTGCCGACACGCTGCCACTTGGTCGGGTGCTCGACGGGAGCGCCATTGGAGGTCGTGTAGACTGGCTTCTCGTTGTACCGGTAGGTTGAACCGGGCTTGTCGTCTCCGGCGCCCATTTTGAAAAGCTCCTTTATTGTGTTCGGATTATTGTGTTGTTGCTAGTCGCTGTGTCTAGGGGTTTTGATAGATAGGTCTATCTTCGAATCTTGCGAACAAGTTGTATAAGTGCAATTCCAGGCTGTATCAAGAACCACAGAGACAAGAACAATTACAGAGTCTAAAAAGAACCAAGGAGAGAGAGACAGGACCATAGATAATCAGGTAAATTGGGCCAAAGCTAGCATATAAGTGAGTGAGAATGGTCCATCGGGGGGAGACCGACCGCTGCTTGTTGCTCTGGTGCTGCCCGGGGTAGACACGGAGTGGGACTGTCTCGGGCCCAAGTACAGGTACATCGTCGCACTCGCCCCCTTGGCTGTCTAACATCAGCCAATCGAGTTGGCTGGATTTGAGGTTCTTGCCCGCAATCGGCCTGGTTACCAAGCCCAGGGCTTGCCAGGCTGAACATGCGGGGGAGCTGTTACAAGTAGCTACTTGCTGTTGGACTCGGGGAGATAGGCACTCTAAAACCTTACCCAGTGATCGGCTTTTCCTATCACTGTTCTGTTTTCTACGAATGCAATCGAATGCCCTGAACGCCTTGTTTGTATTGAAGATAAAGAGGCTCTCTGCGAATGGCTCGATTCTGCTACGAGTTCTGTGCTCTCAAAGCAACAGCCAATTGTGTGATTGTGAATCTTGAGACACAGCTATGGGTGGCCGCCAAAGAATCGATAGTGCTGAGGGGAAAGCACTCCATTGGAGATGACTGGAGATTGCGGAGAAGACCAGACAACGCTTCCATACCTATGATTCTCTGGCAGACCACAATCCCGATGATGATCCAATTCTGGCAACATGTTTCGTCCGGCCGCTACTTGGTTGTTCTCTAGTTAATAGTATCCGTCTTGAACCACTGCAAGCCTTCCCTGCTCTGGAGACTCGTGGTTTCTCCTGATTTGGAAAATTGGGCGAGTTGCCTGTTCAGGAGAAAAAGCGAGAAGCACAGGCTGGGCTAGCCCAGACGCCGGGCCGGTGTGTGAGTGTCCGGGCCGGTGGAGTAGGTAGAGGCACTTCAAGAAGAGGCTGGCTCTCAGCGTGAGCAAAGGCAGCTCTAAGCGACGACAAGACAAGCAGGGAGGCCCACTTGCACTCGAATGAGGAATTATCAGCCCGGGATCGGCTTCCCCAAACCGGTCTGTGTTTGCCGCCCCGAGGACTCATCTCGCACCCCCCAGGCTCGGGTTCTCCCGACCTTGTAACGAATGCCCTCTCATGGGCAAGGGCAGGTCTGAAGAAGCTCGAATGAGACATCCAGAATATTTAATACCCAGCTCTTTTCGTATATTTTTTTGTTTTGTTTTTCTTTCTCTCATTGACCAGAGTGTATCGAAACCACACTCATTACGGAGGTGAGCCGGCCACCATAGCCGTAGCGCCCGATCCATGTCGAAGTACCGGTACTTCCCTACCCAACACAATTCACGCCGCCGATGCCAGCCGACGGATAACCACGGATTGGACGTGAAGTCAACACATGGATTGCGGTGCTCGGATTTGTCTCGGCGTTATGCATGTACTCTTCGCTCTCTGGCGTGCAGCAATGAAATACTTCAGCGTCGTACGAGGTTCTTTGAACAAGTCTGGTCGGAAATACTCTTCGTATACCAATGGAACTGTTCCCCTGTTTCATGATAATGGTATGGCAATTATGGGAGGGCCCAAGAATGAGAACACTTGAGTACTTGAAGACTTGACCTGCAACAACGAAACGAGAAGACGTAGAAAAGTCTAGTTTCACAATATTATGCTTCGAGGATCCTATACCTCAAGCTCGTTCATTAGTAAAGTCGTACAGTACCAGCCGGGCATGTAATGTATATCATGTATGTGCTTGCTTGCTCGTCGCACATCCCGCTGTAGGTGGCGTCCTCTCCCCCAAACGAGAGATCCAGCCTCGCCATCCCCAGCCAATAGGCTTTCATCCACGTCGCTCCTCCAAGAAACGCCGTTGCTCTCAATGCTTCAACCCCGAGCCGCTCATATTGGTCTATTCCAAGATGTCATAGCGGCACCTCGGTTCTTCGTTCTGTGTCGTTTTACTTCATCTTCAATCAAGGTGGTGTTGTACAAAAAGTTAATCATGGTGCAAGGCGGACGGGCTCCTCATTCTTGTTGCACGGTCGACTACGTCCTCGTCAGTCCTAGTACGTGATTACTTCGGCCAGGGGGAAAAAAGGTTATAGGAAAGTGTGCATCGCCCAACTTACCACAAGCCAGTCCATGCCCTCGTTCACGCCGCTGCCGTCCACGGCTGAACAGGCCATGATGCTCCAGTTCCTGTCCCTGAGCTCGCCTAGCCGCAGGGCCTGCGAGATATCTGCTGCGCCCTTGGCTCCCGGCTGGTCCTGCTTGTTGGCGAAGACGAGCAGCGCCGCGTCCTTGAGCTCCTCCTCGTTCAGCATCGCCGACAGTTCCTCTGCCGCCGTGTGGAGACGTTCGATATCGGTCGAGTCGACAACAAAGATGACCGCCGCCGTGTTGGCGTAGTAGCACCTCCAGTACGGTCGGATAGAGGTCTGACCACCCAGATCCCAGACGTTGAAATTCAGGTTCTTGTACGTCACAGACTCGACGTTGAAGCCGATGGTAGGTATCGTCGTCACCACCTCTCCGATCTGATATAATCCGTAGCTCGTCAGCCTCAACTCTCGAGCAGGGCGCTCGCATATCTCGTGCAATTCCGTACCTTTAACCTGTATAGCAGTGTCGTCTTGCCGGCGTTATCCTATGGCATGGGGCAAAAGCATTAAATGAGCGGTCCTGGAATCGTAAGAAGGGCGGGTCAAGTCCATACAAGACCAAGGATCAATATTCTTATTTCCTTCTTTGCCCACAGAAGGCTGGAGAACCACGACATGCTCTGACCCATCTTGTCTTGACGAGAAAGCCGAGAAGCCTACAATGTACCAAATATCGAGCGCGTGGCTTTAGGGACGATCTTTGTAAACGGCGGAAGCTACGGCGCTCTGTGGCTTGTTTCGTGGCGAGGACCTCGTAGACTTGTCGCAGGATCTGGCTCGTTCGCCCGGCCTTGTGGTACTAAGAGAGGGTTCGAGAGTTTGAATCGGAAGACGGGCGCGAGGAAGGGGTATACGTCGTAAGATTTCTGAATGATACAATCTCTTGGTTCAGGAGCAGGGGTTGCAACTTTTTGATGAGGCCGCCAGATCCAGATCTATGAAAGTGGGATAAAGGGTCCGTGCTCTTCTACAGTTGCTTCTCCTTTTGTCTCACGCGACGGCTTCTGGCAAAGAAATGCCAGATTTCTAATGCTTGGCGCGAAGCTGACCGACTCGTCCCCACAAAACGCAAAGCCTCACTTCAACGCTTCGAGCCGGCCTGGCACACCAATCCCCGCCACCTGACTGCCACCTGCCAGACAAAAAAGCGGGAAAATTCTTCTACACGTGACCCAAATCTGGGCGAGAGGGCTTTCCGAATCGCACAACAATTTTCTAGGCGCCTCGAAATCCACCGTGGAAAGAACATCACGACCAACCGACCAGACACACCCTCGGAATTTCGACAACAACCGTCAAAATGCCGGTATGTAGACGCTCATTCCCATCGATACCTTGTCGTTGATCTATACGATTCTTATTCTGCACTTTCATGACGGATGGTGTCGCTCTCCATGAGCTGCATCGCCCTCTTGAAACCACGATGAGAACCTGGGTCATCTTATCACGGATCATGGACTAACGGGATCACTTTTTCCAACAGAGCCACAAGTCTTTCCGCACGAAGCAGAAGCTCGCCAAGGCGCAGAAGCAGAACCGCCCGATCCCCCAATGGATCCGTCTCCGAACTGGCAACACCATTAGGTACGGTTTATCACCCGTCCTTGATGGAGAGGCAAGGAGCGAGAGCGGATGAGACGAGGGAGGGGAGAGTGCCAGAGAAGGAGATATGGGTTATTCTTTACTCGAGGGCTCTCCTCGAACCGTCCAGATCTTCTCTCGAACGCCGCAACGCCCGAGCAACATCAGACATGAATACTAACGTGCATTCTCCTACAGGTACAACGCCAAGCGGAGGCACTGGCGCAAGACCCGTCTCGGTATCTGAACGGATCGCCGACGACGACTTGCTTTTCCGCATACCCGTTTGCCTCTCTATTTCTGTCTCTCACCACGTACGCACACACACCCTTGGGCGGACAACTTCTCGTCCAGTACCGGCTCTCGAGTGAACGACGATGGAAAGTGCTTATGGACGGAGTTCGGTCTGGAGGGAGGAATGAGGAAAATCTCTATGCAGTGTGGAAGGGAAGAAATGCCGGGTCTTTGGTTTGCTGGGTCCTTGCCCAGTTATTGCATTCAATTGGGGTAAATGGAAATGAAAATTCAAAAGGCATTGCGCTGATCAAAGATATACACGACTGTGCAACTCGACTATTGTGATGTGCCGGTAGGCTCGGCGGCAAGACCGAGTATCATTCACTGCCCTGAGTATGCGTCATCGATGCTCCTTGTTGTATCATGTTGAAACCGTAACACGCGAGGCCTTTGGATCAAGCACTCTCTGTTTGCTCGTGACGAGGCATAACATTTTTGCACTCTGAAAGCAGTAAACCACTACCGATGTACTTTCGTCCATGACGGCTCGTAGTCATTACCAATTACCCGCTGCTTGACCAGACACTCATCCGCAGACAACCATGCTCCCTTGACCCACGGTCCTTCTCATCGCAATGACAGCCACTCTCGAACAATACGGGACCGAGCAAATCAGTTCATGCAATTACCTGATTGCCTTGTAACATCAATACCGCTTCATGCGTGGCACAGCTTATCAATCGAGATGATTCCTGTGCACCTACACGGTGCCCAAGTCCGGATACTCAAAACATGAAATTGCCCCGAGGCGCCTGTTCAATTTATCGCTGTTCAAGTATCGAAATATTGAGCAGCTGAAGCTACGCAAAAGAAAAAAAAAAATTACAACTAACGCCATGAATGTGCGCCGGAACTCATACCCCGAACCCGGATATTGAGTAGTCACGTCATTGCCGCATCCAATTCGCGGCAATCGTCATCCAACATGCAGCCCGTGTGCATTTATCGGTCCTCAGCCCACTCGTTCTCACGGCGGATCTGCTCCTCCTCCTCGGGCGTGAAGTCGTTGGTGATGTTAAAGGTCTTGCGGATCTCCTCCGGCGACTTGCCCTTGATCATGTTGGCAACAGTCTTGCAGCCAACATCCAGCAGGTTCTTGATGTCCATGTAGTTGGCAGCCTGAGTATTATCCGAGTTAGCGATTTAATTTCTACACAATGAGAATGAATGGGGGAGAATGTTGGGGAGGCACATACAAGAATGATCTCGAAGAGCATCTCCTGGTCCACCTGCATGAACTTCTGGTCCCACTCGTCGATATCGGTGGTACGGCGGCGAGACTCGTTCTCCTCATCACCGGTCGAGGGGGGGTCGTTTCGGTGATGCTCGCACCACTCGATCACCTTCTTGAGGACAGCCGAGTTGACCTGCGATGCGTTTGGTTAGCAAGACCAGCGAGTGCATCGAGGGGGTGCTGTCAACTTACATTGGGCAGTGGAACAACCTGCTGCGCGATCATATCCTCGCCTAGGTCCTCGATCATGTTCTTCAGGAGAATAGAGCGCTCGGCGACGGGGCGGTCGACCTCGACCTTGTCGCCATCGCTGCTCTGCAGGGTAACCTTATCGATGGAGCCAGACATCTTTGCTATCGAAGTGCTAAGAGTTTATAGTAAGCGACGGGGCTCTGAGAGAAGGATGATGAATGATTTGTGCCGAGAATGCTCGAAGAAAGAGTGCTGTCAAGCGTAAATAGATTCTGGATGCGCTTTCGGATATGGAGTGCGAAGTTGGAACTCGGTGGTGATGTCTGATGGGTGGGAGAAAGATGAAGGGTCGGAGAGCGGGAGGAAGGGGCTTTTTATGCAAATCTGGCTCACCTTGCCGAATCTGAATCTAGTTTGGGACGATGGAAGAGGTTCAAGGACAGAGTGCTTTGAGTGACGGACAAAGCTGAACGAACAAAGTCAGTAGTTCGTTGGTGGTTAGTGGGGAAGTGGTGAGTGGGTGAATGGTGAAAGGCGGCGGAGGAGGCAGTGACTGGCTAAAGTGGGGATTTGCTAGGTAACCACCACCTACTTGAGTGGGGGAATTCTAGGCCAAGCCGACAGAAGGGGCTAACATCACTGTTCAAAGCGCACAGACAGGCAGGCAGTCGCTTGCAGCTGCCAGGGGCTTGCTGGTTTTCGGATGATTTCCAAGTAAATGTGATATCAAAGCAATAGCACAGGAACAGGTAGAACATACCTTCCGTTGGGCACGAGCACGTGTGTTTGAAGTCCCTGACCTGCTCAGGGCAACGCAGGTGAGATGAAGGGTTTGAGTTGGATCAGCCTTTTCGGGGGAAGACCCTACTTTAAGTACTCACGCATCAAGGCTGATCCAAAGTCAACCAAGATTTGGAAGAAATGGATTGCAGTTTGCATTCGGCAGTGTTTGCTACTTCATGGTGTCTGCAATAAGGGCACACAGGAACTCTGGACATGCATGGCCCTGAACCACTCAGGAGGTGCCTTTGGTTGATGAGAAGCACAAGTCGGCAGCGAGAACAATGCTTCAAGGCCAGGGGATGAAGAAAATATGTACTGCTCTTTGTTGACCTATGGTTCATGTTCTTCCTGTTAGTCTAGCTGATTGGGAAACGAATGATTTTTCCCTCTCTTTTTTTTTCTTTTGACGAAAGCCAGTAGTTTCCCACAAACTTCAACATAGATACCTAGGTAGCTTTGAAGAAATTTCAAACGATCCAGGCCCTGTTTGAGGCGGCGAACTCCTCAATGGTGATAGGTAGTATGGAGACAATAACGAGGGTGGTGGTGACAAAAAGAAGCAACCAACAATGCACTTGCGTGCTTTATGAAGTGGATCAGCCTATCATTCCTCTTTAACGGGCTGAAAGGTTCTTGGTGGACCTCGACCTGGATGCGGTAAAGTGCCAGAGATCTGCCTGGCGAGCTGCATCATTGATGGGTGGGTTTTTCTGTGTTCGGGCTGTTGGTAGCATTCGGCGGGTGCAAATAGGTACTGAAGTACCCTTCACTAGGGGGGTGTAAGCTCCCCTTTAGAGTGCTCCCAAAGCAGCGGCCCCTTAGTTTTAGTGGCCGCCAGGTGCTGCTGGGGACGCCTCATGGTGCACTACCCATGACCTCCTCCCTGCCTAGCGCGTCTCTCAACCCTGCTGTTTTCCAGGGGAAGACACGACATTTGACATCGCCATGTGGCCATTTGGCCTGGTTCGGAGCTTCTGGAACTGAGTCCCCCCGAAATTTACCAAATTTCCAGTCATCCCGTACCGTACCACACCCCTCGACAAACCTACCAGCGCGCTTCATAATCAGGCCGGCGACAGGCGTGACTTGGAATTTCTTCCCTCACTCCATGCTACATGATCATGCCACAGCCTGACCTGTCGCATCTTCTTTTGACCTGCTGCTTCCCGCGCCGATGCTGCCACAGCTGCCCCGAGCCTTCTTGACGAGGATGCCGACGTCGACGCTGCGCTTATCAGCTACCGCATGAACTGCAAAGAGCAACACCGGCAAAATACCCAAACACAGTCCGCAACCATGTGGCGGCGAGCCTATCTTCTTTTGATTCTGGTGAGGCTGTGGTTTGCGCTGTCGCCCAGCTATCTCCATCCCGATGAAAACTTCCAAGGTCCGGAGGTCATTGCTGGTAAGCTCTCACTTCCCCATCGGACCTGGGCATGGCAGCTACTCCTTGCTGTACATGAACAACACCGTCTTGGTTCCCGCGCGATTGCGCGGGCAAACTGAATTACGCGCCTTTTGGAGCGCTTGCCTGGCATCTTCAAGCTGGGGCCGCCAGTGTATAATGATCTCGCGCTGACGCTTCTTTTCTTGTGCGACAGGCCAAATATTCAGCTACCCGATCCGAAGGACATGGGAATTTACGAGCGACTACCCCATCCGCAGCGTATTCCCATTGTGGCCCGTGTACGGCTTACCCATGCTCCTTCTCCGCTGGCTGTGGATAGGGAAGGGCAACGATGGCGAAATTCCACCGATCTCCGTCTTCTGGACGCTCAGAGTTCTCATGTTCATCATGAACTTTGTCCTCGAAGACTGGGCCATCTATGAGCTGGTGCAGTCCCCGCGACACCGAAGAGTTGCGATGCTGCTGCTCGCTTCCTCCTACGTCACCTGGACCTACCAGACACACACCTTCTCGAACTCTATTGAGACCTTGGTTGTTGCCTGGTGTCTCGTCCTGATCGAGAGGATCGTTGCGACTCCGGTGTGTAATATTCCATTGGTTGGCATGTGCCCGTCGCATGCGCTGACACTGCAAGCAGCAACGGTCATCCCTGATTGCCTCGACCTTACTGGGCGTCGTTTGTGTTTTTGGCGTCTTTAACAGGATAACCTTTCCTGCATTCCTCTTAATTCCTGGCCTTCGATTGATACCCTACTATTGGAACAGGTACATATTTCCTTGTCCATCTATGTATATATATACCTTGTCGCATACTAATTCGTTTCAGACCTTTATCCCTTGCCATTCTGGTCTCCTCAGCGCTCTTCACAACCTTGGTCGCGATTACTCTCGACACTGCATTTTACACACCACATTCGATTTCGTGGGGAGATCTCGTGAGGCATCCGGTCATCACGCCTCTAAACAACCTCTTGTATAATATCTCGTCGGATAACCTTGCCAAGCACGGGCTCCACCCTTGGTACCAGCATCTGCTCGCCAACTTGCCTCTATTGCTTGGGCCAGCTGCCGGACTGCTCCTTTTCCGGTCACACCTCTCTCTGCGTATGTACTCGGCCATCTCCGGCATTTTCGTCTTGTCGATATTCCAGCACCAGGAAGCGCGATTTCTCCTACCTACGATTCCCTTGATTCTGTCATCGGTGCGCCTCCCCAGGAACGGCACCGTGCTGCGCATCTGGATATCGGCGTGGGTCATCTTTAACGTGGTCCTCGGCATTTTGATGGGTATATACCACCAGGGCGGAGTGATCCCCGGCCAGGTGTTCTTGAGCACACAGCCGGATGCAACGCAGGCAATTTGGTGGAAGACGTACACGCCCCCGATCTGGCTGCTCAATGGCAAGAACGAGGTTTTGCAGACGCGTGACGTGATGGGAATGAAGGGAGACGACTTGCTCGTATTGTTAAACGAGCTTGCAACATGTGATACCCCGGCGGACAGGAGGAGTCAGGAATATTTGAAGGAAAAGAACGGAACGTATTTGGTCGCTCCACTATCGGCGACATGGCTGGATCCGTACTTGCCAAATAAGGGCCTGGAGGGCCTACGATTTCGCGAGGTTTGGCGGTATAGAGCGCATCTGAATCTGGATGACCTGGACTGGGGCGAGGACGGAGTCTGGAATACATTACAAAGGGTCATTGGACGGCGGGGACTGGCCGCCTGGAGGGTCACAAAAAGCTGCTCTGGTAGACGGACATGGTAGAGCGCTGGGGAAATATTACGGATCTGGTTGGCACTGAAGTCGAGTCTGTTCTGTGATTTGAAGCATGCGAAACTCTGCACAAGCCGTGATTTGGATGCTACATGTAGTCTCCGTCAAAGCTCGGAGGAAACGGGACCCAGTTTACCAGTTTGAGTGGGTTCCTTCACTCCCGGCGTGAGCCACAGGGAACTCTACGATTACCCACCCACTACCAGATCCCTCTACTCAGTCATTGGCCGGAGCTCAACACCACTGATATTTTATTCGGGATCTCGTATGACGAAGACCAATCCATACATGCTTTCACAACAATCTTTGTCCGCAGTCTTTTTGATACCCCGCCACAGAGTCTGCCTGAAGCAGACACTCATTTCAAGATGCCGGGTTTAAATATGGAAGTCTTCAAGGTACACAATGGCCCCATCACGCCGTCATGCGCCACATACACTCGGGGACCAATGGAAGCTAACCAGACGCTGTCGATGCGCCCATAGTTCGGCATGTATGTCATGTTCCCGATTGGCATCATGTTCTACTTCGGAACGAACCTCGATCAGCGCTTCGCCGTGCCCGACTTCTGGCCCAAGCCCGAGCAGGCCAACAAGGTGCCTCTCGACCGGGACGAGATCAAGGCCGAGCTCGAGCGCCTCCGTGCCAGGAGGCTGCACAACAGGGACAGGAGGCTCGCGGAGGAGGCCAGGTTGGCGCAGTTCCGCGAGGCGCAAGAGCAGCAGGCCCAGGCTCAGGCTCAGGCTCAGCAACAGCAGGAGTGAGAGAGAGAGGGTCGCGCTGCCTGCGGGCGTCGATCGTGTGACGATACCGGAAACGAGGGCCCCCTTTGTGGGCGATTGCATTCACTCTACGGCGTTCCTGGGTTCTTTGCTTCCATAGCGCGGATGCGGGTTTTCCAAAACAGCGGAGGATTGTCACAATTTGTACTACTATTGGGGGAAACGCGGAATCCGCGGCGTCGGCGAGGATGTCTCTACCTGAGATGTATACTACTACTCCCCTCTCGACGGCCAAAATGACTGTGGGTATCATTGGTCTATTTGTACATGATATTACATATCTACGAGTTGTGTGTCTATATGTGTTCTATCCGTCTATGTTGTCCTCAAGGGACTCCCACTGTTCGTCCGTGAGCTCGCCCTGCTCTACATTGCAGTAGACTGCTTGCACCTCGGGAGAGTCTTGGAACCCGGCGAGAAGATCTCGGAGCTTCTCAAACTCATGGTTTGTGCCAACTTTCGACCGGGTCTCCTCGTTGACGGACCAGAGGATCTCGGCGGCCAGCACCTTGAGGTTGAACTTGGGCCCCACGTTTTGCGCGATCTGGTTCGTCTGGTTGGGCTGGGTCCAGACGATGATGTTGCCCTCGTCGTCGGCCTCGATGTCCTCGGCGCCGGCCTCGATCGCGTCGTCCATGATCTCGTCCGGCCCCACGCCGTCCGCCTTCTCAAACACGACCCGGCCCATGCGCGAGAAGAAGAACTTTGTCGGCGTGGGGTTGCCCTTGGCCCGCTTGACCATGATGCCGAGGTCCTGCAGCGCACGCTTGATGTTGTCCGTCTCGACGTCGAGGATGATGGCCACCGAGGGCGGCATCATGACCTCGTACGTCACGCTCTCGAGGCTCTGGCCGCTCGTGGTCCGGCCCTGGCCCCGCGCGATGGCCGTCTCGATCGTCGCCTTGGGCACCCCGGCCTTCTTGGCGGCGGCCACGGCCGAGGCCAGCTGCGGGTTGTTGTCCGGGTTCGCGCCGCCCCCTGCGAAATCGCGCGCAACATGTCAGCAAGAAGACGTCCACTGGAGCAGGCCAATGGGTCGGTGCGTACACTTGGAAAAGATGGTGATGTTCTGGCTGAAGGTGCTCCGGAGCCGGTTCTTCTTGGCATCGGCCGCGCCCTTGTCATGGCGAATCTTGGACCAGCGGTTGTGCCCGCTCTGGAAGAGCTGGCCCGACGTAAAGGAGCGTCTGCATTGGTTGCATACCGAGGGTTGGAAGCTCCGGATGCTGGATGTCGAGCTCCGCGCGAACATAGCTATTCCGTGCGCGAGATGGATGAGTGTACAAGAGGCTACAGAGAAGGATCTAAGACAAGAAGACCGCCGCGAAAAAAAAACATAGAATATTATCATACAATCCAATTACACACGGGGATAGGCTTGGGACCAGTCCGAGCTGTATATTCCGCGAAGCGCAAAGCTCCAGAGCTGTCTTGAGTTCTTACGAAAATCTTCCGATAAGATGATCAAGGGTCGTGCGGGAGCGGCGCCAGCTGGCACTGATTGGCTGATGACGCAGGGATTATGGACCTCGACAGGCCAGAAATATGTACCTATTTCACCCCTGATCGCTCGCTCTTGCCAGAGTATCCCCTCAATACCAGAATACACCTCGAATTCCCTGTTTACGGCCAGAAAGGGACGTTTTACATTCGCATCGGCGGTCGTCAGATGTCTTCCGCACCGTCCCCAGAAGCTTCCGAGGGAGCTCCGGACGATGCTGCCCCTCCACCACCAGCGCCGCCCACCGCAGCCCTTACAAGCACCAACCCGGAGCTCGACGTCGCGAAGCTCAAGGCTTTGCCGGCCGAACAGCAAGACCTGTTCTTGCTGAACTTTGTGTCGACTCTCAGCAAGCATGTCCTGTCTCTTGCGCCCGACGACTGCACGGCGCAGCAGTTCTACCTGAAGAAGGAGATCTTCCAGATCATCAACCTCCCCGCGCCCGCGCCTTCTCGAGTCGTGCGAAACAACCTGGGGAAGTGCCTGGGACACATATTTGGCAAGGGCGACAGAAAACTGCTGTTCGAGACGATCAACGAGCTGAATGCCATCGTGTCGGCGGGCAAGTCAAAGTCCGACGCCGACATCAAGGCGAAGCATGCGGCGGTCGCGTGCTTGGGCGACGTGTTCGCCGCGGCCGGAGACAGCGCGATAGGCCTTCACCAGCTGACGTGCAGCACCTTGATCAAGACACTGAAAGCGTCACAGAACAATGCGGGTCTGCGTGCGGCCATATTCACATCCCTGGGCAAGCTCGTCAAGATGATCGAAAGCAGCCTGGACGATAGCCTTGCGCGCGATATCTGGAAACAGGCGAGAAATCATGCGTCGAGCGATAAAGGATCGTTAGTAGTGGTCTCGGCCTGTCGGTGCCTGAAGAATATGGTCCGATATACGCCGTACTTCGACAACTCTAGCGACTTCGAGAGCCTGCAAAAGACGATTTTCAAAACGATGGACTACGCCTCATCTCAAGCTCGACAGGCAGCGGCAGAGTGTCTCGCAGAGGCAATGGTCAAGGGATACTCAGAGTCTGCTGTCGGCGAATCTCTATCGAAGCTCAAGAGAACAAAGACCAAGAGCCTGAAGCGCGCATCTACAGCGCCAGGTGTCATGCAGGACGAAGACGACATACCCTCGCGATCGGAGAGCCCTGCCCCCACCAAAAAGTCGCAGGATCTCTCTCTTTCTGTGACCGATATTCTGAGGACCCTATCTACACAATATGTTCGCATGTCGACCACCAACAGAACTCGCGCTGCTCTCGGCATGTGCTACACCAAAGTACTTCAACGTCTTGGGGAGAGGATAGTCGAAACCCACTACCTCGCCATTGTGGACAATCTCAGTATCGATATCCTGGGACATGCCAATATCGTGAATAACAGATATAGGTCGCTGATCTCCCGGCGCATTGTCGACATCATCTTACAAGATGTCGTTGGCCAAAAGCTGCTCGGCGAAACAGCTCAGTCCAATTGCGCGAAGTCGATAGTGAACGGCATACTCAAAAACTACCCCCAGGTTTTGAAGGAAAGGCCTGAGCCAACCAAGCACACGTTGATCGTATCCTTAGGGGCGCTGTCATCCTTGATCAAAAGCCTCGGATCTGCGACGAATAACTTCGCCGAGGCCTGTCGGGATGGGCTTCTTCAAGTGCTGCAGCATCCAAGCTACACAGTCCAGGTCTTTGCTTCGGCTTGCATGAAAGCATTTGTTCTTGCATGTCCTCAGCAGCTCCTGCCTTGCCTCTCTGTTTGCATGAATAGCTTGAACAGAGAGTTGGGTCTTGTCGCCGGTGGCCGGAACAACCCGCGCAAATGCATAGGCTTTGCCCATGGTCTAGCGGCGACCCTGAGTGCTAGCCCTCTCCGGCCGTTGCATGGCTCGGTGGACATCAACAGCCGTGTGCTATCGATGGCGACCAACCTATTGAAGTCCAGCGGCAAGCAGGAGTTGCGAGTCGCCAGCACACATATACAAGTAGCATGGACTTTGATCGGGGGACTCATGTCTCTCGGTCCGAATTTTGTCAAGATTCACCTTTCGCAGCTGCTATTGCTGTGGAAGAATGCGCTCCCGAAGCCCTTGGCGAAGGACAACACCAGCAGCCGAAACTATCTTGAGGCGTCTTTCCTCACACATGTGAGAGAATGTGCCTTGGGTTCAATCCTCGCGTTTCTCCAATTCAATCATCGTCTGCTCACCGTCGATGTGTCTAAGCGCATAGCAACGATGCTTCAACACACGTCAGCATACCTCAAGACATTGCCAGCCAAGAAGACGACCGAGGACATCACCCAGAGATTGACGCCGGCCCTGCAGCTCCAAGATCTAGATCTTATGGTCCAGAGGCGAGTGCTGCAGTGTTACATCAAACTGATCAACTTGAGCCCGGCCGGTGGAAGTGAGGCACTTCTTCAGTCGAATCTCCTCACCCTTGCACTGTCGCTGTTTGCTGATCCGGATAACTACACGCCCAGCTCTCTCAGCGCATCCATCGCAAATGCTGCAGGGACCTTTGAAACGATATGGGATGTCGCAGATAATTCCGGGTTCGGAGTCACTGGGCTTGTGTCGGGCTTCAATGTGAAGGACCTTCCAGGGCAGCATGAAAACTCAGCTGAGCCCTCCCCCTTGGAGGAGAGCGGACCGGAGAGCTCCATTGAAAGCCTCTTGAGGTCGCCCATTTGTGGCACACTCGAACACGATGCCTCGTTGCTTTACATTGCTGGGTCCGATGCGCCTAATGAGTTGCCAGATCCACCAGCCACAGAAGTGGTCAACATGGCAATTCAATTGTTTGCTTTCGTCTTCCCCCTGACCCCCGCCAAGGTTCAAGAGAGTATACTTGAACAGACAGCAACCTTTATCTCGGCAGGTTCACTGCAACGTGACCCTGGCCGTAAGGCCGCAATCAATGTCAATGTCTCCGTCGCGTTGCTGTCGGCCCTGAGAGTAGCTGTCAAGGAAACTCAAGCCTCATCCGGAGATATCACCAACATGGCCGTCGAGAAGCTTCTTCAAGAGCTGGTCCGAGGGTTTGTCATCGACCCAGACCAATACATTCGAAGCATTGGCTACGCAACTCTCGGACGGCTCTGTAACGCGTGCGGCAATTCGTTCACGAACCACGAAGTCAAGTATCTCGTCGACACCATCGTCGGCAACCGAGAACCCAGTGCTCGAGCTGGCTGTGCCATGGCCCTGGGCTGCATCCAAACAAAGGTGGGCGGCCTCGCTGCCGGCTACCATTTGAAGACGATTCTTGGTATCATCATGTCACTATGCAATGATCCGCATCCGACTGTCCACTTCTGGGCCCTGGAGGCTTTTGCCCTTGCGTCTGATGCTGCGGGCCTTGGGTTTTCGAACTATGTGTCTAGCACCCTTGCGATGTTGGCACAGCTCTATGTCTCCGATAACCATCACGCTGAAGTGAGCTCGGCCATTTCTATGAGCCTTGAAATGGATCTATCCACGACCGCTGCCATAGCGCGCTGCATCGACTCCATCATCAATGTCCTCGGACCTGACTTGCAGGATTCTACGAAGTCGAGGGAATTGATCCTCACGCTCGTGAATGAATTCCAGCAAGAAGAGGACATTCGAGTTCAACAAGCCAGCTTGAGCTGCCTGGAACACCTCTCACTATACGCACCTGGGTATATGCAGTTTGAAGATTATGTCAGACTCCTCCAGAAGTACCTTAACTCGGAGTACCTGGAACTTCGAGACGTTGCGGTGGATGGCCTGTACAACCTGATGAAACGCAATCCGTACGACGTTATCGCGGCAGCTGAGAAGGGCTTCGAGGAGCAGCTCTGGCTCGTCCTCGATAGCGCACCCAGCCACGATGGTATTCGTAACATTATCCGAAACTGGATGCGTCAAACTTGCCTCGCTGACACTGGCCCATGGCTGCAGCGCTTCCAAGGAGTACTGAAGATGACGCGTCCAAAAGCCGTCGAACTGACAAAGGCGTCGGCCCAAAAGTCAGGACCGGCGATAGATCTCCAAGACGAGGAAGTTGCTGGGTTTGCCGCGGCGGCCGGTGCATCGAAAGACAAGGACACGCCAAGTGGCTCGGATGTCGAGCCGCTAAGGTGGCAGGTCGTTACCTTTGCCATGAGTTGCCTCAATGACATCTTCGGTCTGATTGCTAAGGACGTTGCGACCAACGGAGAGTCACCGGCTCAGACAGCGCTTCAAAGCCGGATTGCCGACGTCGTCCGGATGGCATTCTCCGCATCTACCTCTGGCGTATTGGAGCAACGCATTCGGGGACTGAAGATCATTGGAGACGTCTTGAAAATGTTTGGAAAGACACCCGATCCCGACTTTGATGAAGCAATGCTGCTTGAGCAGTATCAGGCACAGATCAGCTCCGCCCTCACGCCGGCTTTTGCTGCAGACTCGTCGCCCGAGCTGGCTTCGGAGGCTGTCAATGTCTGTGCTGCCTTTATCTCTACCGGTATTGTTACCGATGTAGACAGGATGGGCAGAATCCTCAAGACCTTGGTTAGCGCTCTCGAGAACTTCTCCACCGAGAATGAGCATGCCGGCATTGGCGATCTCAAGGGACTGAGTTCAAATGCCCAAGTCATGGTCAAAATGTCGGTCTTTGCTGCTTGGGCTGAGCTGCAGGTTGCCAGCTCCGAGCAGCAGTACCTCTTTGATGTGCTCAAGCCTCACATAGGTACGCTTACGCCCCTCTGGCTCGAATCGCTTCGAGAATTCGCCCGGTTGCGGTTCGAGCCTGATATCTCCATGACCCTTGGCCCCCCATCCTTGTCTGGAAGCTTGGATACGATTTACGCAGCTCTGAATCGTGAGACGCTTCTCAAATTTTATCAGGAATCATGGCTCAAGCTTGTCGATGCCATTGCCAGCCTGATTGAGCAGGACAGCGAGTTTGTCTTTGATGCTCTGGATGGGAAGGAGACTGATGGTCCCAACACCAATGGCCACTCCAAAGGCGCTGATATCAATTACCGAGATGAGCCAGTAGCTTTCTTCTTTGTACTGTTTGGTATCGCATTTGAGGCCCTGGCAGCCAAGCCTGGTCACGGCGATTCCCTGGCGAGCCGCGAGCAGACTCTGGAAATCCTGCGGGCCCTTAAGAAGATCCTCCACCCTAGTGTTTCGGGACATGCTATCTATCGCGAGGCGATCTTTTCAGAGACTATGGATCTCCTGGATCGCCTGTCGCTCACAGAGGCCCTCGATGTACAGGGTGTCATTGTCGAGATCGCGCGGGCCTTGTGTGTGGCACACCCTGCCGCAAGGAAGCAGGAAGAGCCAGATACCGGAGAGCTGTCTGAGGACATCGAGCAGCTCTTTGAGCTCACTCGCATCATTGTTTTGGTCCTGTCTGGCCTCCTCCCTAATCTGGCTGAAGCAAACCAGCCGGTCCGACACCAGATGACAGAGGAAGCGATCCTTCTCATCCGCACATCCCTGAACGCACTTGTCGACGCGGCCGAGGTCTTCCCGACTGTGATCAAGACCGACCTCCATGCCTGCTGCATTCACATCTTCGCCACGATCCTGGCTACGCCTATATGCCAGGACCTCGTCGTGCCCCAGTCGCTGCCCATTCTGAAGCGGTTCATCGCCACCATGTACAAGTCGAGAACAGTGGAGAGCGATGGTGGAAGCCAGACCGATGTCCAGCTGCAGGGCTGCTTGCGCCGGTTCCTCTCGATCTACCTGAATGCTCAGAAGCGGGAGGCCCCTACCTCGCTCCCCTGTGTCAAGAACTGTCTTCTGGCTATCACGATTCTGTTCACCGGCGGCCGGAACCAGCTGCCGGCTAGTGATCCCCTTGTGGTCAGGTTCCTCGACGAGCTAGTTGACTGCCTTACGGATCGAATGGTATGTTTTAAACACCTCTGACACACAAAATTTTTTATTTCCCTGGTTCGCTAACGATTGATATTCCACCCGAAACAGACAGCCCGCATCGCCGCAAACTGTGTCCGCTCCCTCGTCCTACAGCCGAGGCACACCCCGGCCGACCAGACCATCGTCCGCCACCTACTGCCCCGCCTTGTGGCCTTTGTCACCAACACGGAGCCCGAGGACCCGGAGCGGGCGCGGCCCCACGTCGCGCAGACGCTCAGCTCGTACGTCGCCGCCGTGCCGAGGGACCACGCGCCCATCGCCATGGCGCTCGTCGTGCCGACGCTGCTGTCGCGCGCCGCGAGCGAGGACGGGGGAGAGAGGGACGCCGTGTACCGCGAGACGAGCGCGCGGCTGCTGGAGCTCGCGTCGGTGGACCAGGCGGCCTTCCGGGGCGTGGTGGCGGGCATGAGCGAGGGGCAGAAGGCGTTTATGGAGGAGGTCATCAGGGCCGGGAGGCAGAGCGCCGCTGGTGCCGGGGCGGGAGAGAAGGGTGCCGGTGCGGCGAATGGGGGCGGGCAGCCGAGCATTGCGTTGAAGATGGACTTTGGGGGAGGGCAGTAGTGATGTTGTGGATGTGTAGCTGTCAGCTTGGGGAAGGGCGGAAGAGAGGATACGCATAACCTGAGTAAAACTACCCAAGTAGATCTCGCAGGACGGAATATCTGCAGAACATGACCTCTTAATTAAACATGAACATTTTCTCATACTGGACTCCGCCATGTGAGAAGTTTTGAGTTGTTTGGTTGTAGCCTCCTTGATGCTTGATGTTCATGAGCATTCTGGGTTCCTTCACTCTCTCTTTCTCTCTCATACAAGCATAATTGTTAAAGCAAGAACACTCAAAGGCCTTTGAACAAAATAACAAAAGTAAATTGCTGTAGTGCAGAGTGTCCAGTCTACTGTGCTGGCCACGCCTGAAGTCTAATCCCGATTTGTGATTTTAATCATAACATCAAATGCAACTAACTATCATCACACAAGACATCTTGTCCGGTCTTGCCAGATTTCCAAATATCTTTTTTGGAAAAGCATTATCACTCTCAACTGTCCATAAAGGATCATTCCCTCTTCCCCACACTCACTCACCACGGGGTGATTATCATCTTTCCCTGTTAAGACATTACTAGGTTGAGTCACAATCGCCAGCCCCCCTGACACTCTTACTCCGCCCACCCAAACACCTCGCTGACAGACTGCGTGTTCGACCGCAGGCCCGTCAGCGCGACGGCGAGCGCAACCACGTCGACGAGCAGGAGCACGGCGCCCGCCATCATGAAGCGCGGGCTGAAGACGCGGTAGAGCATGAGGTGGCGCCGCAGGTGGCCGGCCCAGCACATGGTGGCCAGCGACTCGACGGCGAAGTAGGCGACGAAGGCGGCCAGGGCGCGGCTCGCGGCCTCGAGCAGCCCCCTGCGCTTGGGGCCGACCTTCCACAGCACGAGGAGGGGCACGGCGACGGCGGCGACGATCTGGCCGGCGAAGGTGTTGAGGACGACGACGAGCGGGCTCCAGGGGTAGCGGATGGTGAAGAGCGGGACGAAGGCGCTGTCCCACTGGATGCTGGCCATGGTGGCCTGGTGGCCCGTCTTGAAGTAGTAGTAGTTGGCCAGCAGGGCGAGCACGACGGGGCCGACGGCCTCGCCGCTGAGGGAGAGCAGGTCGAGCAGCTCGGCGAGGGAGAGCACCTGCCAGAGCTCGAGGGCGAGGGCGCCGCTGCCGACGGGCTTGGTGAGCAGGAGGCACGCCGCGAGGACGTTGACGAGCAGGAGCAGGTAGCGCGCGCCGTGGGCGTTGCCGTAGCCCAGCACCGTGACCTGGGCGCGGTTGGAGCCGGGCGCGGCGAAGGAGTGGATCGAGACGCAGGGCGGGGCCCAGGCGAAGGCCGTGCTGCCGGCGACCACGGCCAGGGCGAGCACGACCTGCGCGACGTACACCGAGACCGTCTTGAGCGTGCCCTCGGGGACGGCCGAGGAGAACCACTTGCTGTTGTCCGCCGCGTCGAGGAACCAGTACCCGGCGGACATGAAGAGCACCGTGCGGAAGACGTAGCCGATCCAGGCGGGCGCGAGGCCGTCGTACGACTTGCTGGTCTGGTAGTACGCCTTGATGATGGACGGGAGGGCGAGGAAGACCACGACAGGGATGACGAGCTGCCACGGCGCCGAGGTGGAGGACGTGGCCGAGGCGTAGTAGGTCGATGTGCAGTAGGGCATCTGCTCCTCGCGGCACAGCTTGGAAAAGGAGGCGAGCCGGCCGAGGACGGCGAAGAGGACTGAGTGGTAGACGGCCAGCGCTCGGTCCCCGACTTTGGGGAGGCGGAACGCGGAGATGGCCGAGACGAGACCAAAAGAGCCCAGGAAGAAGAGTAGGATGCTGTCCTCCCAGATAGTGAAGGAGTTGGAGGCAAAGCCGACAGACTGGCTCACTGTGAACACGACGGCCAGCCATCCCCAGACAGTCGTAGGGAACAAATTGACGATGCGCTTGCCCATGCCGAAGAGCGCAATTGTGACAGTGACCAGACTTGCCAACACAGCGAGACTGACGCCTGCGTACCACCATGGGAGTTCTACCAAGGACGATGTCGCTGCCCCGGCGGCGAAGGCTGGCACGGCGCCAACAATTGCCGCTCGAACCAGGTCTCGGTGGAGAGTTAGGTGAGAAGCCAGGGTCATATCGACGGATGCGCCTTCAAGCTCCAGCTTCTTTTCGGCGAGCTCAAGCTCGGTATCTTCAAGGACAGCCATGTCATCCTCCTCGTCGGTGGAGATGTAAATAAGAAGGACCGCCACGCCAAAGGCCATGATGGCGATGCCCAGAATCATGCTGGGAATGTCGAATCTGGCCCAGAGATCCTTGCAGATGCTCAACGTCTCCTCCTGGTACTTGGTGTACGCTCTGTAGGCTGCTTCCTGAGCCTGCTTCTTGGCGTTGACCATGTAAGACTGCTCAGCTTGGGCGTATAGCTCAGCTGGAGATCCCGGCCCAGCAGCCTGCTCTATACCACGGGCAGCAAAGTAGGATGCCTGGTACCGCTTGATCCCCGCAGCCGTCATCCTCGAGACGGCAGCCAGATTGCTCCACGACACACCACTCTTGCCGGTGAATGCCTCTTCGATGGGCCAGCCCAGCGAGTTGAAGGGGATGGGAATGCCCAGCAGGAACGCAAAGGTTGGGACAAGGTCAATCTGGTTCACGCGGCGCGTTTTGGCCGTGGCCGGGGGGGTAGCGAACTCGGGTTTGGTACGGCCAAAAGCGGGCCGGGACGAATACATCCACAGGGCGGCCTCGATCTCATCGTCGCTCTCACCGCCGTGGTCGCCTTTGCTGTCCATCCCGTGGTCGCCCATGACGATGAGCAGGGTCTTGTCGTCGATAGTAGCGGCCAGCTTGCGAATAAAGCCGTCCATCTGCTGCAGCTTCTCCGTCATGGCGGGATGCGCAGGCCCGTATCGGTGGCCGGCATGGTCCACGCCCAGGCAGTGGCCGATCAGTACATCCCACTCGTTGCTTCGCCCGGGCTCCATGAGGGGAAAGATGTGTTCTAGTACACCATTGTCGACAGTATGCAGATCCCAGACATTGAAGCTGTCGTAGGCTCTGCTGATGTTGGCCTCGAAGTAGTCTGGGAACAGCGCCGTCCAGGTATCGTCGCCCAAGTGTACAATCTTCTTGCCCGCGCTCCGCAGCTGAAACAGCAGGTTGTCTTCTTCGATCTCTGTTCCAGCAAAGTTGCTGCTCATATCGAAGAACGTCGGCAGGGTCCCCGTCGTCAGACCTTGCAGCCGCTGCAGTGTCGTGGTGGGCGGGTCGGCGATGAAGGGACGCAGGAAGGCGCGCTCGGGATGGGCGACCGCAGTCTCGTAGAGGAAGGGGAACGCATTGTGAAACTCGGCATTGTCGGCCACGGGAACGGTGAAGTCGTAGCGTAGGGCGTCAATGAGGACCACCACGGCGCGGTCGAAGGTCTTGGGGTGCCAGCAGCCACTCTCGACCGTGCCGAGCCCAGACAGGCTGGGGTCTTGGAGGGGCGGCGCAGCACAGCTGGACTTCTCGTCGAGCACGAGGCGCGTCAGGAGGAAGCCCGATGTGAAGAAGACTAGGCCGGCCGCGTGAACACACAGCATCCAGAGCCAAAAGGCCGAGGTCCACAGCCAGCGACGCTCGAAGGCAGACTTGCGACGGGCCTCGAGAGCTTCGCGCTGGGCGGCGGAGGCGCTGGCGCGTTCCTTCTCTCCACTGATGATCTTGGCGGCGGCATCTTCCATCGCCTTGACGCGCTTTGCCGCCTCGAATTGAGCTGCTATCTTCTGGTAGTCCGAGGGCGTCGGCTTCGTCTTGGCCTTTGGGGCGGCCATGGTGACGGCGGAGGAGGGAGGGGCAAGATTGCCTACCCCCTAACTGAAGATGAGGGCTCTGCACAAACAGTCAAGGAGTGACCCGACGAGGCAAAAAGAACAAAAGAAAAACAAATTGAAGAAAAGAAATGAGGTTTAGAAAAGGCCAGATAAGGAAGGACTGCCATTGAGCTCTGGACGGGAGGTGTTTAGCAGGGTACAGACAGCAACAGTCAGCAGCAAACCAAAACCAGCAAGACGCGCGCCGTTGTTACATACGTCCAGATTTTCCTCCTAACGCTTCTGTGCGGGCTTTATGGTACCGCCAAAAGCTTCTAGAATTTGACAGCTGTAGCCCCAATGACGGGAGAGCTAGGGTCCACATGCGGCGAGTTGCTGGACCCCCACAACGCCGAATCTTGGGAAGTTTGGGGCATCCTCGGCATTGCTGCTCTTGTGAAGACCGCGGACTGTCTGTGGGGTTTGACTGAAGTGGCTGAAGTGGACGAACCATGCGCAGTTTGACAATGCAGTCTCCAATCTCTGCAAGCTGCTCCAAAGAATTTCGTAGATAGAGATTTAGTCCATGTAGTTTGCAGTAGTTGAGAGTTGAAATTCTCTCATTGTCGAGCGAGTTAGTTATGAGCATATGTAAGTAGTACATTCATCTTCCGTGCCCGCCGGATCCCGGATTCAAAGCCGGCAAGCTTGCCCCAGAGCCGACATCCTGGATGCCACTGCCGGGCCTACAGGCTTGGAAATCCAAGTCCTGTGAGGCTTCTGGAGTCTGGTGCAGTCAGTGCTGCCTGCCTTCAAGGTGGATCTCGAGTCAGGGCAGCCATGGCCGACACTAGTGGCCGGATCTCGCATTCCTCTTTGGGACAGAACCGGATATCGGGAAGGAACTGCCGAAGAAATTCACCTTCACCACAGATAAATACAACGCTGCCCGTACGACATCCGCCACGGCCAGCGGAGAGCTCTCGGCCCTCGTACTCTGCTCATCCATAGAGTTACGCCGCATGCTTCCCTGTCAAATGCAACCCCCAACAATTGCAGCAGATCGGCCTCCACTTTCCGGCCCCGGAAATGAGCCCCCCGCCAGAGGACCCCGGTGCGTCTTCAAAGCCACCCAAGCAGCTCGCATGCCAGCAGTGCAGAGCAAGAAAGGTTGGTGCGCTGGTTCAATGTTCTGTTCCTGGGATTGCCTGACTATCCCATTCCCTCTGTATAGGTGACATAGCTGAGTTTATCTCGAAATGACTGCAGGTTAAATGTGACCGCGAGACCTCCGGTTGCGGGCCGTGCGTGCGCTTGGCTCTCCGTTGTTCCTATGCTTTTGGTGACGGCTCTATTGTCGAGCCAAGCACAGAGACGGCGCCTCCAGCACCGCATGAGCTGACGCAAGCCGGGATCAAACGACGCCGCATACAGAAAGCCTGTGATGCGTGCCGCATGCTCAAGGCAAGGTGCTCAGGCACCCAGCCGTGCCAAAGATGCGAGGCCCGTGGACAGCAGTGTTTGTTTCAGGGCCACGAACTGGGCATAGGGTCCGGTGCCTCCCCCGGGGCCATCTCTCATATGGAAAGCCCGGCTGAAGCGCGTACAATGACGTCCGGAATCGCTTTTGGAGATGATCCCACATTTCCACATGCAGGCCCGGCGTACGCTTCGACCCCTTCGGTAACCACACCCAGCCATCTAGGTGATATCCTAAGGTACGTAGTAGACCCTAGCTCAAGAGGCCCAACCCCAACTCCCAATCTTTTCTCGATCGGTTGCTGACCGTAACGGAGTGGGTTTGAGCTGGGCAAGAAGGACGCTATTCGGCGTTGCCTCGATTCTTATTTCGAAAACATGGACTTGACAAACTGCCCTACCCTCCACAAGGCCTCCGTACTTGCTGACTGGAACCGTGGCCAACTTGATACCAACCTGCTCAAGGTGCTATGTGCGACAGGTCTTGGATACGTCCTGCCACAGCAGAGAGAAGCTGGCTCTGTTTGCCAAAGTTGGGTGGCAGAAGCCCAACGCGCAGTGCTGGACAAGCTCGGCAGGATATCTCTTGCTGGCCTCCACACCGTGGTCCTCTTGATCAAATTCCACTACGCATCCCACACCACCGAGGACACTTGGATACTCATCTCCATTGCCGCTCGGTTAACCCTTATCAAGGGACTTAATTATGAACAGTCCCCAAGCGCGACAAGCCCAGTCCAACAGGAATGTCTTCGGCGGCTCATCTGGTCTATATTCTATCTGGACAAAATATTCAGTGGCGGCATTGACGATTTGTCTGTCCTGCCAACTAGCGCAGTACATGTTCGTCTCCCGTGCAATGACCGTCGATTCCAGCGAGGGCTCTCGTCAAGCTCGCCGTTCCTGCAAGACGTTCTTACAAACGGGCCCGAGGACGCGACTTCTTCTGACATGGATGTGCTCGCCTACCGCATGATTCTCTTTGATATCCGGCACAGGGTGCTTGCTTATACTCGGCGAGTGAAGCGCCAAGACTCGAGTCTGGCTGAATGGGAGCCGGAGTTGCTCGCGCTTAGTCGTGAGCTGGAGCGGTTTGGCGATACTCTGCCCGAAGAGCTCCAGGCCGGTGAAGACAGGCTCATGTTTATGTGCCACTCCAAAGACGGCACGGCCTACATTACCCTCTACACGATGCTGTAC
The DNA here is from genome assembly GCF_004353045.1 of Thyridium curvatum. Lineage (NCBI taxonomy): Eukaryota > Fungi > Ascomycota > Sordariomycetes > Thyridiales > Thyridiaceae > Thyridium > Thyridium curvatum. Next base: position 72,043 of record NW_022156775.1, read on the forward strand.
ATGTGCCGCTGCGATCTGCACCGCTTCGTTATTCCTGGGATACGGGAATCTGCTTCCTCCGAGGCGCTCGCCAATACGCCCCCGGAATACATTAACCGCTGCCAAAAGACATGCTTGGACAATGCCATCAAGCTGTGTGACTTTTGGTCCTCCGTATATCGACTCGATCCACCACGACTTGCCGACTTTACTATCAACGTAGTGTCCATGTACCAGTGCATCAAGGTAATCGACCGTTTGGCTCACTTGCTGCCACAAGATGGGGAGCATGATCTGGAAAACATCAAGCAAAAACTCCAGGAAGCTCTGTCCCTTGCGTCTCAAACGCGACTTTTGTACCCTCGGATCCGAACCTGGGTAAGATGTCTCTTCTATCCTGCTACAGAATTGATAGGTCTTTTGTGTACTGACAGATCTACACTAGTTTTTCGAGGTTGAACGCCTTATTCCTCTACTGGGACAACGCCGCAGACCTTCTCTGACCCCGTAAGTGCTCATGCCTTGCCAACCCGATCTAACCAAGGTTCCATTGGCTCTGAGTCTTGTGCTAACAAGGTACACCCATTCGAAAAGTCCGACTTCAAGCGAGCAGAGGGTCCCGAATCACTACCTACTACGCACACGTAACGAGCCTACTCCGCGCTCTAGAGCAGCATCAGATACGGGCGAGGCCAACCCGCCAACTTCAGCACGAGTTGTGCTCGGTTCTTCAGACCACCCAGATTCTTCCACGAATGTCTTCGATTCTGGTGCTTGGACCCGCCATTGGATCGCTACGGGAACCGGAGCGGCCTCGTACGGGGCAGCTTCTCTGGCAGAAATGCCCGACTTCCCGCCAAACATCGTGTCCTATGACAATCTCCTGCCAAACAGGGAGCTTCTGGCAACGGACTTCCATGACCCCGGGGCAGCTCTGAACGTGCCTTTCGGGCTTGATCTACCCGCAAGTCCATTCGATTTGCATCTCGGCGCGTATGGCGATGCAGAGTTTCATCCGCTGTTCTATGGTGGCTGTCAGACACAGGAACCAGAAAGATGATAGGATCCGTACGCACTGCGGGGAGCACGAGGTTTGCTCCTTGCAGTGAAATCTTCAAACCAGCCCTGCGAGACGTGTATTGGAATTATCTGCGCCACACACGGACGTTGCAGGCCTAGATTCCAACCGTGTTATCCAGTACCGATCTTCTGGTAACTATGAGTGATCCCTGGCATGCCTGAGAGACATGCCCTTCATGGATTGCGGGGAACGGATCTCGCACCCCAGATTGACCGGATGTCGTACACTGTCGGTAGCTCACACCGGCGCTAGTGGAGAACTAACCCCGGCTGTCAGTCTCAATGCACCACTTTCTCGGGGGCCCCTCTTCCATTTACTGAATCACGGATCCCGGGGTTTCGGTTGGGTCACAAGAGGGCTCTGCGTTGACTTCAGCCCCCCGACTCCAGCAAATGCGACATGAGCTGATGATCTTACCCCGCTGCCTACCACGAGGTTCGGGGTTGACCCCCGTCTGGATCCACCCCATTCATAGATCTATAAGAACGGGTGATCACCCGTCCCCCGGGGGAAAAGTTTTGTTTGACGTCCTATATTGGCCACAGTCGTTTGCTTGCCTCTTTCTCTCGTCCCTTCCTGCGGACCGTCTCTTCACTACATCGCGATACGATGGGCGTCTTCGCCAAGTTCAGTGTCTTCAACACGCGCCTGGCACTCGCCTGTGCTGTGATTGCCGTGTCGACTTTCAACTATGGCTTCGACAACCAGGCCTTCTCCACTACCCAGGCGATGGACGCCTTTGACAGGCAATTTGGTGTTCTTGATCCTAAGACCAAGAAGTATATACTTGAACCATACTGGCTGTCGCTCTTCAACAGCCTCAACTACATTGGCTTCGCCTTCGGTACGAACAATCATTCTTACGTGGACACAGTCTCGCCACTCGCGTGGATCATGTACTGCATTGCTCTAGTACGTTTGCTGACAGCACGGTGCATGCTAGGTGTGTTCCTCGGTAGCATCATCTCGGCCAGGTTCGGGCGAAGGTGGTGTATGTTTTCGATGAGCTGCTATGCCATCGTCACCGCGACGATCGCTGTCACGTCTGTCAGTCGAGAACAGATCATGGCTGCTCGAATCTTGAACTACATCTATGTGGGAATGGAGTTGGCTGTCGTGCCCACCTTCCAGTCCGAAATTGGTGAGCCAGCTCGAACTTGGTGCCCAACATGAGGGAAAAGAGAAGTTTTAACAGGATTTCTCCTCTTTAGTCCCCGCTGCTGCCCGTGGCATTATGGTCGGTTCCTATCAGTTCAGCCTTATGGCAGGTGGACTGGTCATCAATCTCGTTTGCTTCGGTACCAGCAATATCCAGGACAACCGTTCCTGGCGCATCCCCATCGGGCTCTTCTACATCGTGCCCTCGATCGTCCTCAGTCTCATTTTCTTTATTCCGGAGTCGCCGCGCTGGCTTCTGCGCAAGAACAGGGTCGACGAGGCTCTTGTCAATCTCCGACTGCTCCGCCAGGGCCGCTTCAGCGAGGAAGAGATTGAGAGCGAGTTCCGCGAGCTTCGCGTCTCTCTTGAGCAGGAGGTCGAGAAGGGTCGTTTCATCGAGATCTTCCAGGGCGGCAACCTGAAACGTACCCTCATCGCTGTGGTCGTAAATATGCTGCAGCAGCTAACAGGTCAGGGCTTCTCGTCACAGTACGGCACCATCTACGTCAAGTCCTTGAATACTATCAACCCGTTCGCGTTTAGTCTGATTACACTGAGTGTAGCTCTTGTGATCATGACCGCGTCTCTGCTGTGGGCCGACCATGCTGGCAGGCGGTTCGTATTTCCACAAACGCCCGTCCTTAGTCAAGTGCTTTCACTAACACAGCGGGCCAGGGCTCTTCTCTTCACTTCGAGTACCATCATCTGTGTAGGCATGATGGTCATGGGAGGACTCGGTGTGGAGACACCAGTCTCGACAGCGAGGAGAAACGGCATTGTGGGCATGATGATTGTCTTCGTTATCGGCTTCGCCTCCGGCTGGGGACCGGTCCCTTATGTTGTTACGAGTGAGGTCTCTGCGCTGAGGCTCCGTGACTACACGGCCCGCGTCGCGTTTGGTACCAATGTGTTGTTCAAGTATGTGTGCCCTTGCAGCCTGCGGGCGGTCTTTTCGCGTTGCAGGAACGACGTCAAGTCAATGAAAGAATGGTCTGCTGACTTGCCCGATTGTCTGCCAGTTTCGCCGTTAACTTCAGCATTCCCTATCTCATCTATGACAAGTACGCCGGTCTCAACAGCAAGGTTGGCTTCATCTTTGGCGCCATCATGGCTCTCGCCATCGTCTTTGTCTACTTCTGCGTCCCCGAGTGCAAGGGCAAGACGCTGGAGCAGGTCGACTTCCTCTTCAACAGCGGCATCCCCGCAAGGAAGTTTGGCTCGACGGACGCGGCCGCGATGATGGCCGTCGCAAACGACGCTGCTGCCGTTAACTCGGCCCTGCGTAAGGAGGAAGCGGTCGACAATGTCGAGGACATCGAGCTCGCCGCCGGTGAGACGGCGTCCGGGACGAAATAAGGGGGTCTCTACTCCTAACCTTTCCCAGAATAGAACATCTTGGACGACAGCCGGAATAACCCGCAAGCAGGTCGAGCCATTAAATTCACTCATTGCTTACAGGAAGAGTAGTCTGGGTAGCATCGCCTTCAGATAATTTGCTCAGTAGTCAATGTTACTCTCGTACCGGTCCCCCCGTGGCCGACGCGTTGCCATGCTTTCGCACTCGGACAGGCTAAAAATGGAATGGATACCGTCAACTTTGACCTGGTCTCGTACACGTTTATGTTGTAAGGAGAGTGAGTGGATTAGTGAACCTCTAGAGGACCGAGGTTGCCTGGCTGTCGTTCTTACCCGAAGGGACATAGATCCTTCGGATCTTGGCATTGTCCCGACATCAGTACATCAAATATCACGTTCAGGTACGAGGTTGATATTCATTATCCCAACGAAGGACATCACCAGACTCTTCAACATATGTTCAGGCCAGGGCTTTGCTCTACTGAAGATAGCACAGATGTCCTCTACCTGTGAACATTTTCTATTGAGGGTATCTACGACCTTGTTAGCCAAGGACATGTCGCAAAAGGACTGGGATACATGTCCCTAACCACTCCATAGTGGGCAATGGGAAGATATTTTACCAGCCAAGCAAGGGTCTATGGGGCATGGTGGCGCCTGGAAAGTTTCGTGAACGACGTCCCACGCCAGTGCCTTGGGACGGGGCAAACGCACATCACTAGCTCCAGCAATACGGTCCGGTAGTTCGGCGACTAGGAGGACCTAGTCCCGGCTTGGCGAGGCTAGAGCCGGGCTTCACTTCCTCTGGGGAAGTTCTTTCTCCGAGGCGAGGACATTTCCTTGCATTGGAGGCAAGACCTCTTGCTGTGATGTGTCTCCCTTGCCCCTGAGTGTTCCGAGTACCAGACCTGCAACGCTGATGATTGATGTGCCTTGATCAAGCACCTTTGAACCTTATCATCGTTCAAATACTCGGTCATTGACAGCCAAGCCCTTGCACATCTTGAAACACGCATCATAACGACAGCTGCATTGGGACAAGGGAATCTGTTCTCGACTCGAGGAAGGACTAAGGGGCCAGGCTTGACTAACCAGATCGTCAACGGTCCAGCCACCTCGATGATCAGGGGCATGTCACGTAGCATTATCGAAGCACTTAACTGAACGGGGTTCGCCCCAAGATTGACCGAAGCTCACCGACCTTCCAATTGAGTGCCTAGCCCGGCACTCGCTCCTTGTTTTAGGCCGCCAGAGAAGTGGGAAGAGACTGTCACCGTCTTTAACTTTTAGACTTTTCGGGTCTCTGGTATGTGGGGGGAACGGGTCGTTCGTCATTCCCTAACAGTTCAAGCGAAACTTTATATCTCTCTCCTGGGCCGGGACCCGTAACGCGGCGCTTCCGGCCATTGATCCCTATGGATGAAGGAATCCTTCCTTCTCAGGGATTGTGTTCGGCACCTCTTGACGGATCGACATGCAAGCCAAGTCACCATTCTTGAGTGGCTGGCCGATCGAATCCTGCCATGCCTGGAAGTGTTCCGGCATGACGCGGGTCCCGGCATCTCTCTGATGTTGGTTCGGCACTTCAGCCACCCATATCATAAACGAACCAGAGTGACGGGTTGACTCTGGCCCCCAGACCAGAGGCTCCCGCTAACGAGGCGCCGGTACCTCAGACGCATACCCGTCGGATGCTTTCCTTGCCTCGAGTCATCCACTGCGGCGTCACTGGACTGGTAGACTGATCCAGATCCCTCACCTTGGCGTTTACCGGCGAACGCACCTCCTGGACGCCTGCGGGGAAAGCCCAAGGAAGCCAATCGCCCTAGCCTTGACCGTTTTCAGACAGCCCGATAGAGAAGCTATTATTGGCAGTACAAGATGGATGCCCTCCGTGACTTGCTGCCCAACTCATAAGGGGGGGTCACTGCCTTGCATCGTTGCCGAGAATCAGACCCCCAAGCTATGACCGTCCCATTCTCCAGTTGCATGTTATTGCCTCGGGTCGAAGAGTAATAATAGTCTTTACCCTCGATCTTGTTCAGCGCCCTGCCAAGCCGAGGACCGCCATCCGTACATAATTCGATGAAGTTTGTTGCCCCCCGATTTGGACATGCATCAGCCAAGCCACGAGACATCGGCACCCGTCATGGAGTTCCAAGGAACCTCTGGCTCGAAGAGGCGCCGGAACACTTTCGCGGAAGGCTGTCGAACTTGCAGGCTCAGAAAAGTAAGACATGGCCAGGATTTCCCAAGACGATGATTGTCACCATCCATTGATCAATCCGTCTCTGTATGATTGCTCGCTGTTCATTGACACGCCGTGATCTATCTAGGTCAAATGCTCGGGCAACCCGGGCGATGGCTCACCTTGTTCAAATTGCTCCAGGCTCAGCCTACATTGTCCCTTTTCGGACCCTACATCGAGCCAAGGTACATATCCAAGCCCGAAATACTCTTGGACCCTTGTTAGAGTGTAGCGAGGGCCCGTCACTAAACATGATTTGCAGAGAGGATATCGAGGACCATACCATCCCGCAGCCATACAGAGGCAGGCACTCTGAGGAAACGGGCCCAGCGCGCATGCCGCGAGTGTCACGCCCACAAGACTAAATGTTCTGGGGACATACCGCGCTGTGCGAGATGCGAGAGCACCGGCTTGCTCTGCGAGTACTCGGTCATCAAACGCAAGTTCAACAGTCCTGTCCAACAGAGCAGCAGGACGTGGGAAGATACGTCCAGCCCGGACAAGATGGACAGTACGCCAGACTTCACCATGACAACAACAGTCCACAGTATTCCTACCCCAGCATCATCAACCGCACATACAGAGTCACCTATGAACGACGGCCTCATGACTGAGTATGTCACCAATCATCACCGAGACAGAGCTGTGACGGACATTGGCTAACACGCGAGTTTAGGAACTCTCTCTTCCAGAAAGACTTTGTTCTTAGGCATGTCGATGCCTATTTCGATTACTTGTACCCCCTTCCAGGCTATGGCTTCCTCCATCCGGCGACGACGTATAAACAGATCCAGGAAGGGACATTCTCTCCGATGCTGGCAACGGTTCTGTGCTCCATCACGGCGGTGCTGGTGAACCCCGGTGCTGATTCGCTGGCCTTGGCGAGACGATGCTACGAGCAGGCCGAGTTCTACGCCCTGCGCAATCTCTCGAAACTCGAAGTCCACACTCTTCACCTGCTAGCGTTCTGTATCATTTTCAACTGGATCGATTACCAATGGTCAAAGTGCTGGATGTTACATGCTTCTGCGGCACGGCTTGTGAAGGCTCTGCAGCTGAACTGGGAGGACGACGGGCCCTTCGTCAACCGAGAAAGCAACCGGAGACTGGCTTGGCTCATATTCATCCTCGATAGATTTCTGGCTGGGGGATTCGACGACCACATCGAGCTCCCGGAGACGCGGATGTATCTCAGACTGCCCTGCAGTGACAGATCGTTCAAGCGTGGCGAGTCAGTCGTGATGGAGACGCTGGAGGAGAAGCCCATGGCCCTCCGGAAAGAGTCGGACCCGTCCATGTACGCGTTTCAAATTCGACTGATGTCCATTCGACATTCAATACTCAAGTAAGCCACGGCCGTGATATCGCACGATGAGCAGAAATAGACAGTGACTAACATCAGCTCCAGGATGGCCAAGGGGCTGCTCCCAGGACAGCGGCGCCATCCGCTCGCAGCCGCTCAGGAGCCACACCAAGTCATTGAGAAGATCATGGATCTGCAGGCACAGCTCTCGAGACTCGAGGATTCTTTACCGGCGTGCTACAAGCGGACCGATGCCAATATGACTCGTCATTTCGGGACTCCAGACTGGGCGGGATACGTGATGCTGGTAGGCTCTTTCCTCTGTGAAGCTTTATTCTGGATGCAACGGCTGACTGGCATTCTCGAACAGCAAACGTGGATCTGCCAGCTGCACATCGACCTCTATCGATTCACCCTGCCGGGGATCAGGGAGCAGGCCGGGCCGGAGCTCCTCCGGAGCCTCCCCAAGGCCTTCGTCGAGTACACCCGCAACGAGGCGATCGGGTGGGCCGTCAGCCTGGCGCAGTTCTGGGAGACGCTCCAGGACGTGGTCAGGAGGCGCTCGCCGGCGTCCGTCGGCCTCCTCGCCGCCGACTTCATGGTCGCCGCGTGCTGCGTCCAGTGCACCAAGATCCTCTGCTCGGCCAAGAAGTACCGCCTGTTCTCGGCCGTGGGCGAGCGGAGCTCCGCGCCCCTGCGGCGGCACGACGTCATCGACACGTTCTCGCTCGCCGCGCTGATACAATCCAACATTGACCTGCTGGATCAGTTTGCGTCGTTTGTCCCGCAGGTCGATCAGATTGTGCGTTTACTCCTTCTCTTTCGTCTCTCCTCTTGCCTTTCCTCCCCTAAATCGCAGTCCAGGAGGCGAGCTTTGACTAATAACCCAACCCTTCCAGGCCAGAGAACTCAGGTCCATCGTCCTCGACTTCCGCGACGACCCGATCCTCAGCAAGGACGAGACGCTATCGCTGCCGGCAATGGGCCCGGGGAACGGCGTGCGGCTCCCCGGACCCCACTACATACTGGAGACCGCCCTGGCGGCTCAGCACCAGGACGAGGCCATGCAGCGGCAGCGGACGGCGGCGGTGTCGGAGCGGTGGTTCAGAGAAAAGGGGCTCCCGACCACGTCCGACCCCGTCGCGGCCTTCATGGAGAAGCAGGGCGCGACGAGGGGCGACCGGCCGGGCATCCCCTTCTTCCTCGCGCAGGCCCGCGGGTTCGACAAGACCTCGTCGCAGCCTACCCTGCTCTACTCCTCGACGCACCCCCAGGTCGCGAGCGGATCTCCGACGCCCACCCCGTGGAATACGAGCCAGCAGATACCGAGCTCGGGGCTGACCCCCCCGAGCACCGCCTTCTCTCCGCCGCCGCCGCTGCCGACAATGGTGGCAGCGGAGAGCTCCCAACCCCCAGAGTTCTGTCCGCTGAGAGCGGAGCGGCCAGTGTCACAACCACCCACGATGCAGGCTTCTGATAGCATGTTGGCTTCGCAGGCGCACGCTTTCCAGCCGCCGTTTTACCAGCCCGGGTATACTGCGGAGCATCCTTGGCAATCACTGCATCGCGGGTATACTGCTTGATTAGCTTTCCCTGTTCCAAATAGAAAATTTACTCTCTTGAAGAAGAAGTCTCTTCTAGGCATATAAAAGAAAATATACATATAAAATGCGGTAGAGTTCTCGTATCTAATTCTCTAATTCTCCCCCCCCCCCTCCCTGGGGCCCAGTCTTACGCCGCCGGCGCCGCCTTCTGCTCCTGTTGCTGCGCCCCCCTCTTCTCCCACTGGCTCAGCGGGCTCTCCAGCTGCACCTCGGGGAAGCGCGGGTCCTTCTGCCAGGGCATGACGTCGGTCCTCTCGACCAGCCAGCGCAGCACGACGCCCTCGAACCGCCGCCTCTGCTCGGCGTACTCGGGCAGCTCGGCCAGGTTGTGCAGCTCGTAGGGGTCGTCGCCGCGGCGGCTGTACAGCTCCGGCGGCTCGTACAGGCGGTAGACGTACGCCCAGTCCCTGTCGCGCACCGAGATGGCCTTGCCCACGAGCTCCGTGTCGCCGTGCTGCAGCGACGCCTTGATGTCGTAGGGGTACGGGCTCTGCTCCAGCAGCGGCTCCTCGCTCGTCAGGTAGCCGCCCTCGCTGAAGGCGTAGTCGCGGTGCCTCATCTCGCCGCCCGTCCGGGGGTCCCTGCCGCCGCTGACGAGCAGCTCGCACATGGACTTGCCGCAGTGCATAAAGTACTCGCCCACGCCGGCCATCTGCAGCATCGTGGGCAGCAGGTCGACCATCTCGGCCATGCCGTCGTAGACGACGCCCTGCGGCAGCCCCGCGCCGCCGACGATGAGGGGCTCGCGCGTGAGCGACTCGGACAGGCCCGAGGGCCACTTCTCGATGAGGCCGTGGTCGCCGAGGTACTCGCCGTGGTCGGTGAAGAACATGGTCACGGTCGAGTCCCAGAGGCCCTTGGCGCGGGCCTTGTCGACGATGCGCCCGAACTGGTCGTCGAGGCGGCTGATCATGCCGTAGTAGGTGGCCATGATCTCGGCCCAGATCTCGGGCGTGGCGCGGTGCGTGCCGTGCTGCTCGCGGAGGGCCTTCATGTAGCGCGGCTCGTAGCCAGTCTATATACATATACACACCAGTCAGACTACTTGGAATTCTTTTCCTTTTTCTAGAGAGAGGAGGATCAGGGGAAGGGGAGGGGGGGGGGCCGGGGGGCGGCTTACCTTGTCGTCCTTGCTCGCGGGCGCCGTCATCTCCTTGCGGTCGTACATGGAAAAGTACGGCTCCTCGACCTGGAAGGGGCAGTGCGGGAAGAGCAGCGGCAGGAAGAGCACCCACGGCTTGTCCGCCGGCGGCCTCTCGAGCCATTTCAGCGCGCTGCGCACGGCCGCGTCGTCGTAGTCCATGGCCGCCGACGCGTTGCGCAGGCCCTTGTAGAACAGCCGGCTCCAGATGTTCTCCGGGTCCGGCGGGGGGCCCTTCTTGAACTGCGGCAGGAACTCGGGCGTCTCGAGGAAGCCGTACTCGTCGACCGACAGCTCCGTGACGTGCGGCGCGAAGGTGTCCCCCCGGGGCGCCAGGCAGGCGACGTGGTAGCCGCCTTCCTCCTTGAGCGCGCGGAACAGGTTGGGCTCCCAGGGCTTGATGAGGTTCTCGAGCGAGCGGTGGCCCGACACGTGCGGGTAGTTGCCCGTGAACATGGAGCAGCGCGACTGGGAGCACACCGAGGCCTGCAGGAAGCAGTTGGTGAAGCGGGTGCCCTGGGCGGCAAAGGCGTCAATGTTGGGCGTCTTGACGAGCTATAGATCCCACCGAGTGTCAGCAGAGCAAGTTTCACTTAGGGTCTGCTTCTCTCAAAGCAGAGGAAGAGTTCACGAACCTTGTTCCCGTTGCATCCCAGAGCGTCGTAGCGCAACTGGTCGGGCATGAAGATGATAAAGTTGGGCTTGTCGACCTTCATGCCGCTCGGCTTGTGAGGCTCCCGGTGAGGCGGGTGCTCGACATGCATGCCGAAGCCTTTGTTCTGGACGGGCTTGGTGGCCATCTTGCTCTCCTCTGACACGCACGCCCACAAATAGTCTACTAGTGATGGTTGCTGACAGTTAGGCTCCTATTGCTCGATATCTAGACCCAGATAAGGCCTGGGAAAGACGAATGCTTGGGAGGCTTTGTACTTGAATGAGTCTTGAGTGAGAGTCTCTGTAGCATGCGACAGCTCCCCGCACTTATATGGGAAATGCGACGCGGGCATCCGGTCGGGGAGTTGGGCCTTGCGCCCCCTCGATATCCACTCGTCGAACAAATTCACATCTGTCAAACCGGCATCTCCCCGACCTACTGGGAATAAGAGCATCTGCTTACCCCGGGAAACCAAAACATTTCCAATTGATTGGGCAAGAGGACAACACAAAACGGAGAGCCAGATGGGTGTGTGGGGAGCGATATCCGGCGCCAAGACACGAGATCCGTGTAGGGTTGCCCGAGATGCGTGGTGATTGCCGACAGCCGGTCACAAGTCATGCAACGAGAGTTGAAATTCCCATGTACAAGTTTTGGATGGTAGGTAATCGTCTTCTCTAGCGCATTTGTCTCATTGCTCGAGGACAAGGACAATTCTGTAGAGTTGAGGTCGAAGGCCGGAGATGATGCTCGGGTAGCGGACCACTTTTCCGGGCCCCACATTCGGCATCGGGGTGGAGGGACGGAGAGCTCAATCGGAGGCACAGACAGATGGCAATTGCCAGCAGATATAGTTCCCCCCTCCACAACGGGAAGTGGAGTAGGAAAGGATGCTTCAGTTGTCTTTGCCATGCTCTGACGCTCATCCTATCCCTCTAACCCTCTCGAATGCTCTTATCGTCGCTGCTTGCAAAAAGGGTCACGATCCGCCCAAGAAAGCGGTGTATGGAGCAGCTGAGTTGAGCTGCATGACAACGACACGGCTGCTCTCAGTATGACCAAAATGTCTACTTGTTGTCAAGACATAATAGTAATTATACAATTATATAGAATGTACAAAGTATACTAGCACGCCTTTCCTCTCCTTCATGGTAGTCAGTGCTATTGTTTCCGGCGGTGAGATCCGCCCCTTGTCTCGAGAAACAAGAGCGCGCGCAGATGTGTGTATGTACGTGGCACGACGGACGCTGCCAAATGGTTTTATATCCAGTTCCGCTGTGATGGTTTCGCTTTGGCGTCGATCCAAATGGGGTTTAATGAGGTCATCAGTTCAAAAGACAAAATGTTGCCGGTCAGCTCGCTTTTGAGAGAAGTCGAATAGAAAAGTCGTCAAAGGGATAGAATGTCGTAGGGTATACTTCGTTTCGATGATGGTGGTCTCCAAGGGGCCCTTCCAATTAAGCCGTCCGCCCGTGAAGAAGAGAGAAATGGCAGACGGTCCGTAGAAGGCCCCCTTTTCAGACCGGCGGAGAACGAAGAGGCCGATTTATTGGTACTCGGACCGCTCCTTCTCCTTGAGGCCACCGATCTTCTCAATGTCGATCGAGTAGAACTGAGACTTGCTCTCCTTCTCGTAGGCAGGGAGCTGTTCCTCCAGGGGCTCCATGCCAACGGTGGTGTCACCAACGCGGACAACGACGACACGGCCGCTCTTGGAGTGACCGTGCTCGTCATGCTCGTCGGGGAAGGTGATGTGGATCTCGGGAACGTTGTCGGGCGAATGAGGGGGAGAGCTGGGGTTTGCCAACATGGGCTGGCCGTCCTTGAAGACGACGACGCTGTGCCGGCCGTTCTGGGTCTGGATAGTAAGGCGGCGGTGGTTACCGCTGCGCTTGACGTCGCTGTACTGAGGGAGCACCTCGCTCTGCATCTGCTTGCGTCTGCGCATGCGGCGGAGAAGGACGAGGATGGCGGCCAGGACGAAGCCGAAAAAGACCAAGCTGAGCAGAGCAATCATGACGTTGATGAGCGTCTCGGGGTTGGAGCCATCAGTCAGGCCGCGGGCAGCAAGGACGCCCCGGGAGGCGATCTGGTGGATGGACTGCATGGTGGATTGATGTCGTCGATGTGTGGGGTGGTTTAATGAGTGTGAGTGCGAGATAGTTGATGCGTCAACAAACCGGATAGACGTCGGTAATCGATATCGATAGTCAAGAAATTGCTGGGTCAAGGGAAGGATAGAATTCAAACAAGGGGCGATCTACGCGGTCGATGGGACAATGTCAGTACTGGTCTGGGTCTGGTGAATAGTAGTAAAGAGAGGGATCATGGTCTTCAAAGAGTCAAAGGAAACAGTAGATCCTCATCAAAGGGCACCAGGCCGACAATAAAAAAAACAGGGAAGCAAGGCAGGACGACAACCAGCCCCGGATTTGCCAAAGGGAGGCGTCATGAGGTAGTCCATTGGGGGTTTCGTGCCTTGCCTTTGCGAAGAATGGAGATGATGGATAGTGGGTTTTTTTGGTGGTGGTTGTGCACATACCCAAGGGATGCTCCCGCCTCTAGCAAGTTTTCAAACTTCGACAATGCAAAAACGACTAGTATCCGGAAGGAATGGACAGGAGATACAGCTAAAAGGAGTGAAGCTGTATTCCAGGTGTAATGATCGTGAGGGCAAAAAAAAGGAAGGGACGCTCTTCGAGCACCTTGAAGCCGGCGACAATGGACCCTTGGGCTTGCTTGTTGGACAAGAAGGTGAAAGAAGAGGAGAGGGAAGGAAGGGAGGAGGAAAGGGGAGGGGAGACAAGCAAAAGGGAAAAGAGCGCCAACACGCAGTAGCCAGAGCCCCAGTGCTTCACCAGTGCACGCACCAGGGTAGTTCGTGGTTAGTGGTGTGGCATGTGTGTGCGCAGTCGCTTCGGTCTCCCCCCTACGTGGGTAGTGCGGCCTAGACTGTGCCCACTCGTGCCTCCCTGTTCCTGGCAGCCAGACGCTGGGACCACCGCATCGAGGAAGTTGAGATGGACAAGCAGGGGGGCTGATTGGCCACCCAAGCCACCACAACGGCTGTTCCTGAGCTAGCGCCAGCCATCATGTGGCAGCGGGCCAATCACGGGCCATGGCACTGTTGACAAAAACGGGGGGCTTAATTTCACGATTTGGGGGTGGAGCCTCAGATTTCCAAGGCACCCGCCCCGCCCCTGTGATTGCTCATTGCTTGATGATCGTTCTTCACGGAGTACTCGAGAGTCGAGCACAACAGAGCCGCGCGCTCCAGTGCAGAAGCGCCACGATGCAAAGAGTACGGTACGGAGTAGTCCTACCTTACCGCTCTTTTCCTTCTCATCTTCAAGTGCGCATCTGACCTTCGGATTGTCTATTCTATGGCCAACGGACGTTTTCCCTCCACAGATTCCTCTGAAGGCGGCACCACCTGCTGCTCTGCTCGAAAGGCCTTGTACATACCTAGGTAACTTGGTGTTTTAGATGATCAGAAACAATACACAAAAGCCGAGACAGAATGAGAGAAGCGCCGCTGACGAAGACTGCTTCAATATCAACAATAACAAAAGACAAATACGGGCGATGCTGTTCTATTTTTGTTCTGTTTGGAACGGGAAGCCACACATCAAGCCATTTCCAGAACATGGCCCCTCATTCCGGCATTCCTGCGCTTGTGTCTCCAACCCCCCTCTGGCTTCCAACAAAGCCTCCCAAACCTCCATACCTAGGCTTGCAAACAATGTCTTCTGTCCTTGTCTTTTTTCCAGTATTTATGTCATCGTTCAATTTCTCCCACCATGCTATGCTGCTCACACCGTGGCCGTGTAGCGTGGCTCTGCGGCATCCCCGAAATCAATCCGGGGGCGGGTGGCGTCGCGGCATTTGTGATACCTCTAATACCGCGTCAGCCCCGATCCCTTTCAATACCTATTTGCGAAGCATTCCGGCCGGTCCGGGCACTAGCCCAACCTCGTACCAGCAATGCGTGACGAGTGGCGAGTGTGATGCCGGCGGGCCCCAGAGTGGCTCTGTTTGGAGCAAGTATGTGGCAAGTGATGCTGTCTCAGCACCATTGATGGCTTTGTTCACCCTCGGAATGTTGGACTCGATCATATCTCATTTGATCTTATAGTTGCGCTCTCACCGCTGTCTCGACCTTCGTCATACAGAGCAGATTGATGCGCCTTGCTCGTCTGGTCAGCTTCTCACGCTCGCCCTCGAGTCGGCCAAGGGTCTCCATGTTGGCAAACCGTCCTCTTTGCAGCGATCCGCCGATCCCTACTGCTCATTGTTGGAAAGATGTTGTACAGTTTGCCGATCCTCTTGCACCTTGCGAAAGACTTGTTCGGCCACGGCCAACAGTTGCTCGTCGGAAACAAGCTCGAAAGGAGCAAACTGGAGTTTCGGCAAGCCGGGTGAATATGGCAAGGATCCGGTCTATCTCGGACTCCATTATTGATAACTCCGCTATTCATGTGCAATGCTCATCAAATGCCCTGGTGTTCGTTATATCTGCCATGAACGCTTCGCTGCTACGCATGATCTCCTTCCAATGGGAAGTTTTCATGGCACTGATGGGCTTCAAGTGAGCTCACTATTCTGCATAACGAGGCAACACGTGTGAATTTCCGCCTGGATATTGGTGGCCACATCGTCTACGACATGCTTGACAATTATAAACTCAGCATCACTATTGAACCCTTATCTGCGGCCAAGTCCAGAATGGCCAGCAAGGTAGTTACCCGTATACAGATTTGCACTCAACTTACTCTTCCCCTCGGGGCTTATCGAGATGACAGCTGGCTGTAGTACATGTTCCATGCTGAGTTTGAAGTTGCCATCAAGCGCCATAGTCCTTGATTGTCGAGGAATTCCAAGACTAGTTGAATACAATGTCTGCTGTATTGCGCCGAAGACGTAAGAACCTACTTGCATGCTCATGAAACATTGTGCGAAGCGGTCCCTGACACAATGTCAATAGAGGATGATGCTTCCAAGTTCAGAATCGCTGATAGAAAGACCAGCTTGGTGGGAAGCAGTATGTAGAACTTGCCGTACAAGAGCCGGCATGGGCAAGTTATGATGAGGTTGGACGCGTCGTATACCAGCTGGCCATGTCGATGGCATTGATTTTATCAAAGATACGTGAGGTGGTTGCGTCGATGATGGCGGTATCAGCAACTGGTGAGAACCAAAAGACTTCTCTGTCCCACTCGAATGGCAACTTATCAAGACGACGAGGAACATGGCAGGGTAGAGGCCGGCACCATGTGAAGCTGCAAGCTCAAAGTGGTAGCATTCTATTGGACTAATCTGCCGTGGTTCGTCACAGGGTCGTGTCTTCTGCTTTGTATCGCAGGCAAGTGATGGTCATATTAGTTGACGGACTGCTAACAGAAGTACTTGACTATCCTTCAAGCCCATCGGGTTTAGGTAGTGGGATAGCCCTTCCGAGTTCTTAGGGCAAGGATGTGACAAGGATATTGATTGTTAAGATTGAGGTAGCTCCTGATGAACTTCCGTCAACCATTCAGACACCCACTTGGCAGGGCACTATTTGGTTAGAGTCTTCTCGGCTCGGCATCGCTGTCTACCACGATGAGTAGACAGCTTTTGCAGCCGCCGCTTGTTTTGTTCCTGCCCACTACTGAGACAACAGTTGGGTGGGCACTTGCCTCATCGACTGGATATCTGGCACCGGCGACTCTTTGAGGCTTCGGACCCCATGACCACATTCATCGGTGATCAATCCAGGCGGTCTCCAGCAATGCCAGTGTCCAATCCTTGATGGTCATGTTCGTGGACCCCAGGCAATCGACCCTCACGATCTTCACTTCCAGCTCATCATCTGGGCTGTATCGGCCCTTCAGACTCGAGCGAAGGTAGACACTTCAGCGCTAGCAAGGAGATCCTCTCTGCTCGCGGACCTGGGAAGACTTTGGCAAGAGGCGCTTGCCACCCTCGTCGTGGACCGCTGGAACCAGTGCCACGGGCCGGATCTGCAGCAACATGGTAACCATCTTCGCGTGGTACTCCGCATCAGCGCGCCGCGGTCTCGGCGGTCCTGGCCAGGCTCCCCTTCTCGGAAGCATATACCACCAGGCGCTGGTGTGGGTGAGTCACCGCCACGCCTCTGAAGGGGTCATTCTGCTCAGCTGTTGACCTATGGCCCGAGTGTGCGATGGCTGACCTCCTGGACTTGTGCGTGTGTACCAGAGTTACCTGACAGCGGACGTGGCAGAAGGTGCTCACGGCCCACTGCAACTGGACCGCGGCAGACACTCTCGGCAGCCCAAGGATTCGGCGGTGACGAACTACACCGGTATCTCCCCTACGCTCTCCATCTCTGGCTTCACGCGCCCGGCTCCGGACCTGATCATTGGTATCCTGCGGGCGGAAACGCGGTCACTGGAGCGGGCTTTTTTCAAGATGGAGGCACTGGGAAAACCTGGTTGAGGACGCGGGTCCGGTGGCTGAAGAGCCGTCGGACTGGTCTTCGTGCAGAAACTGCTTCACCTGGGTCGCGATCTGGCCACACTGGCACGTGCCTACTCGGCCCGTTGCACCAGCGTGGTGCTTGTAACCTGGGCAGGACGACTTGATACCCAAGACTACTCGTGCCCAGAGCACCAAGGCGTCCTGTGTGGCCGGCACACTGCGGGCAAGTTTCTGGATGGAGGGAGGGCATTTCTCTAGGAGGAGAAGATCCGGGAACGCTGAGGCTTAAATAAAGACGCCCTCAGACGCCCTCATAGTATCCTGAATGGGAAACTCTGGTGGGCTCTCTGTGGAAGACTGTGGAACAGTGTCCGGATCCAAGTGCCCATCATCTTGGCGTGCTCGCATTTCGACTTTCGCCCACGGGGTGGGTGGTGGGTGTGTCAACCATGTAACCTGGGCAAAATCAACATGCTCGTTCAATGTTTGGATGAAGGAGGTTGTACCGAGAAAGTCTTCAAGGAGACCCACCGGTCAAATCTCAATGAGACATTGCCACGATGGGCCTTTCCCTAGTTCGACAAGAACTTTGCTTTTGGTCAATCTCTTTTCGGTTTCCCGTGCCTTAAGTAGCCTGCTTTGGCGCCCTGGTATTGCAAATAGCGCCTCTTTTCGAGCAGGTTTGCAAGATCATCTTCGCCCTGGCACGCTGAGCTGCAGAGTACGAAGGTCGCAAATTAGAGTGCTGTGGGCCGACGGCTCCTCCCTTGGAGAGTGTGGAGTGGGCGATCAGAATCTGGTCGCGTGTATCGTCTCTGGCTGTGTCCTGTCTTGTTCTGTCCTCTTGCCCCCTATGTACCAATTACGGAGTAAAGCCTTTGAAGAAGTCAATGCTCAGTGCCACATGCTGGATGACACTTCGTACGTGCCTAGGTCCCAGTATGTCTGCGACCAAGTTCGTCTGGCAGATGGTCCACGGCGGGCCAGGCCTCAAAGTGTCGCGCTGGATATTAAACCGCATTCCATGGGAAAGAAGAAAAGGAGCCTCTACATGGAGTGAGCAGATGACCCCATATCTTTGTCAAGTCGTACTTTCCTGGTAGGCCAATCAAGGGCGAGGCAGCGCTTGCGACCCGACGGACGGCCTTCGATGGTTACTTGACTTCCGTCTCTATCGGGCCGTGGGGCGGAGGGCCTGCCACTATCCACAGACCACGACTTACACAGGAGCTTGGAATAGATGCTTTCTCCGAAGATGGACCCTTGACAGGCCGTCGCCCGGATGGGTCGTAGGTTTGTCTAACTCACAATGCCTAGCTATGTACATTTTGCACGATTTCGGCCAAAGAGCAGGAAAACACACCCAGTCCGAGTCGGGCCAGCTTGCTCGTCGTTTAAGGGAAGAAGAGCCTCAAGCCAGCATCAACCACGAAGCGAATCCAACGGCGTTCGCCAAGTAACTAGTCTAAGAAGTGAGTGTGTAAAAGCCATTTTGTAGGAGAGTCCGATTGCTCTTTTTATTGTCCCGGAGTCTAGTGAACATGCTCAACTCGGTGCTTTTCCCCCGTGGAAGAAATACCGTGGCCGTTGGAACCAAGGAAGAAACTCTCTGGTCATCTCCGTCCATGGGCTCGTCTTAACGAGCCATCCATTGTATCTCGAGCTTTGAACTCCGGTTGAGCTTTTAGAAGAGGGTTTTCCTTCCTGGGAACAGGAGCAGGCATGGTTGAGCCCTTTTCAGCAATCAATCTGTCCATGAGATCCATCTCTCTCGGAGAATAAAAAGCCTTGTGGTCCCCTCCCTGGTGTGGAAGGGAGGTTCTGTCTTGCAAATATCTTGCACCGAGACCGCGTACATATCCCTCGCACGTATCCTCCACAAGGATCCGACGCCCTTGGATCATCTATCCCCTTTGCAAGGAGTTACCTAAAGCAGGTAGCCATCAATACTATCCCGAGCAATCAAAGGCGCCTTGCATAGTTCATTTCAGCTTTACCCCAGACTCCCTCGTGCATCGGCGTCTGGCCGAACTACGAACTACGTCGTAGGTATATCTACTCGTGAAGCTCCTCTTCCTCTTTTGTCTTCTACATTCCTCGCCTCTCCCCTCCGCCTTGTATTCTTCTCTCTGCGACCTTCAGACATTACCCACCCGGCACTCCGTCCTGGCCAAAGAAGATTGGCCCTGGAAGAGGAGAAAGCAGTGGTATCCGCAAAAGAAAGCACCGGAGTGCGGCAGCTAGTACGCCACCAGCCCGAACACTCACTCGCTGGCAGCATCTCGACGAATCGTCGACGAGAACAGTGAGCACCAAGCATACCACAACCCTCAGCGAGCCCAATCACCAGGCAACAATCAAGCGAGCCGGTGCGGGATCTTGCCTGAAGTCGCACCGAGTTGTCAGTGCAACGATGGATCGCTGCTTTTTCTGGACCAGGGAGAATCTTGGGGGCTAACCACCGTTTTCGCTATTCTGCAGTCATCCTCGCCAGTTCCCTTTACTCGCTCTCTCCCTCACGCACAGAAGACAACCACGACGCCGTCCCCGGCTCCATCGATCTCCTCTCTGCTCAGCATCGACCACCGCTTCGGGTATGTAGACTTTTCTAGTCTGTTTTCCCCTCGTCATCTTGCTTCCTCTTCCTCACGGCACTTCCCGCTTCTCTTGTCTTGCATCGAATCCCGTGGGGGCCACAGTTGTGTTGGCAGGACCGAGTCTGGTTCACCCACCACCAAGGCCGTGTTTGTCTCTGGCAAAAAGACTTTCACCAAGTCGAGCTTGTGGATCACCTTTGCGCCAGTCCGGTATCCCTTCCCTGGCTTTCCACTAAACCCAGGGGCCTGGCATGGCCTGGAGGTCCCCCCTGCGTCGGTTGCGTGTCTGGCCTCAGGGCTGCCTCGAGCTAGGCCAGCCCTTCCCTAGCCCTTCCCTTCTTCCACTGTAGCCCCGCTACCCTGGCTTCCCTGGCCTGCTACCGACCAACATTTTACCTTTATTTTACCTTTCTTACCCTTGTCGGGGCCCGCTGCTGTTGCCGCTGCCGCTCCCTACCGCCTGCCTGGTCTGGTCAGGCTGTCCTCTTGTGACCTTTTTTTTTTTTTCCTGCCCGCAGCCCGCCCTTCTGATGGTGGGAGGGAGGGACGGGCTCGTGCTGGTCGTGCTGGCTCTGCCTTAGTTGGTAGGCGGCGGTGGAGACTGGAGTGCAGCGCCAGTCCAACTCCAATCGCGAAATGGCAAATTCCAGCCTTTCACACGCCCTCTTGAGATCGACCCCAACTTATGTACATATCGTTCTGGCCGCCTTCCTGCATACCTTACCTGCCCTGCCCTGCGCTGTTGCTGCTGCGGCTACTTTCCCTCATCCTCCCTCGTCCTCGTCCTCCCTCGTCCTCGTCCTCGTCCTCCCTCTCCTCCTCCTCCTCTTCTTCTACCTCTTCTCTCCTCCTCGCCTTGCCCATCATCGTCTTTTCCGCGTGGCCAGAGCCAGCCATTCTTGCAAATATTGGCCCTTCCCGCCATACTGCAGCCCGGCCAGTGTAGCAGTAGCTAGGCTGCACTCTCTTCTCAAAGTTGAGCTGTGCTTACGCTCTTGGTTCCGACTTTGCCTTCGTCGCATGCTCGTCGCCCGTCTCTGCACTTTCCTGCCTTTACCACCTGCTTGTCGATAGGGTTTATGATTTCTAGAGGTCAGCTCCCGCATGCGCTTTCAAAAGAAGCAATCTCTCTGCCATCCCGCTTCAGGGTTTTCCCGCTGAGAGCAGAACCTGCTTGAACACCCCTCCTCCTCAACCTACAACCCTATCTCTGCTCGTCCCGAGCTTGTGCCAATTGACCTGCTTGCTGACGGACCTTTTCTCCTCAGCTGAATAGATTTACCCGTCTTTGCTCAGACGACGGCCTGCATATATTCGACCTAATCGCCTTCGTGAATCTTGCCCGTCTTCGCTGGCCACGAGACCAACCTTCAAACTGAATACCAGTCTTTCGCAAAGTCCCGTCCCCGCAGGGTCCGAGTTTGAGCAGTCGTAGCTTCGGCCTGCTACATACACCATCACTATCGGCAGCACTTCTTTGTATTACCGAGTATCTGTCGACCTTGTCGATCAAATACTGCAGATATGTCGAACGTGAGTCGCGCCGCCCACATGTTGTTGGCACCTTGTCTAGTATATGCCTTCATTGTAGGCGTATCCGAGCTAACGGGATTCCACCAAACATAGCGAGAAAGCCGACTCCCCAATTACCAAGCCTCAGATTTTAAGATGTTCCGTGCTACCCACCGCGCACTCGACGCATACCCCACTGAGACATGGAGTTCCTCACAGAGCATATGGGCTAAGAAGCCACCTCGCGAGACCCAGCGGGTAGCAGGTATGTGTAGCATGTACCACAGCCCGCATGGCTGATCAATTGCTCACCTATGCAGCAGGCCCCGGCGAACTGTCCCAGCTCAACAGTTCCAACGCACGCGACCCTTGGGTCCATCGTCCCGACGACTCCTGGGCAGCTCTCCAAGACCCTTCCACGAGGTCTGCCTCTGGCAGCACCTCCCCAACACGAACCAGAGATGTCGTGTCACGGGCCGAATTCAGCTCGGCTCCCCTCTACGCGAACTCACAAATGAGGATGGCCTCTCAAAACGGGAACGCCAACGGCCGGGCGAATCCTCTGTCTAACACCTCCTCGCACAACATGCCGAAGGCCCCTTTGGCCGATGAGAAGGAGAATGCCGGCCCTTTCAGCGCGACTTCCCTGGGCGATGCCGCCAGGCAAGGCTATGTGAGCGAACATCGAGGATCACAGGGCAGTGACTTCACCGGGAGCAACCACTCGCGCGAGCAGAGCATGGCGTTACTCGGCCACGGGGAAGCTGAGCCATATCACGGTTCATCTTCGTACAGCAACCCAAGCAACCCCTTCAACCCAATTGGGTCCGACGCGGTGCTCTCGTCACAAGTTCCTCGACCCTCGCTGAACGGATCAGCATCCTTTCCGTTGCAGACCAATGGCCATGGCGGGGCTTACATAGATGGGCTCACGGCTGGTGTCCAAAAGAACCTGACCTTCCACGAGTCTGCGGAACACAGCTCCTCGCGCTCCTCACGGAGCCATCATGTAATGAACCATGCCCAGTCTTTCCCGCTGAATGGCAGCACCCCAGCCTGGCAAGGACAGAGCCAGGGACGGCCTAGCACTCGCGATTACGCCGCTACATATCAACCTCAACAGAGCATTTTCTCCCAGGGCCCCCTGCCCGGAGATCAGCGGGCAAACGCTGCCGGCCAGGGTCGCCTCGCGCGTACCTCGTCACATTCAAATGATGTTGTGCAACCTGTCTCCGACGCCTGGCACCGACAATCGTCGATCGAGTCATCCTTCCCTCTGGAGTCGGAAAGGAGCATTTTCAATGCGCCAGTGATGGGCCAGGCCAGCCAACCGGCACCGATCCACCAGCAATTTGTTCCTGTCTATAACACAAACGGGATGTACATGCCGTACATCTCAGCACCGTTCCGCAATCCCGGTCAGCTTCCGCCGGGTCAGGTCCAACCGGCCTGGCTCCCCAATGCCTACACCGGCAACGCCGCCGCTTTCGTCCACCCCCCTCGTCCGCGTGAAGCGAACAAGCCGCAGGACGACGTTCTTGATGACTTCAAGAGGAACTCCAAGTACAACAAGAAGGCGGAGCTCAAGGTAAGCACTTTGGACCGCTCTCGAATCGTTGTCTAGTGATCCGCAGCATACTGACTGCACCGCAAAACAGACTATAAAAAACCATGTTGTGGTGTTCTGTGGGGACCAAGCTGGTTCTCGTTGGCTGCAAAACAGAATTGAGACAGCCTCGACCGAAGAGAAAGACATGCTGTTCGAAGAGATCTATCCGAACGGGTTGCAGCTCATGTCTGACGTCTTCGGCAACTACGTGATCCAAAAGTTCTTCGAGCATGGCACGCAGCATCAGAAGCGCGAGTTGGCTGGGCTGCTGAGAGGCAAGATGTTCACCATGGCAAAGGGCATGTACGCATGCCGATGTGTGCAGGCGGTAGGCCCCCCCCTTCTGTATAACCCTCAATCGAGACCACAGTGCTAATCTGACATTCAGGCTATTCAACACGTCCTGGTTGATCAACAAGTTGAGCTCGCCAAGGAGCTTGACACCCCTGAGCACAACAGCATCTTGGAGCTCCTTGACCACCAGCATGCGAACCACGTCGTCCAGAAGATCATCGAATCGGTCCCGCGTGAACATATCGGCTTCGTGATGGAGACCTTCCGCAACAATGTTGTGGCACTCTCTCGCAAACAGTTTGCTTGCCGCGTTGTTCAGCGCGTCATGGAACACGGATCGGAGGAGGACAAGGACTTCTTCGCGGCCGAGCTACTCCCGGAACTCGGGTGCCTCATTGACGACCAGTATGGCAATTATGTGGTACAGAACATCGTCAAGGTTGGCAAGGAAAAGGACCGCGACCAAGTCGTTGCTCTTGTCAGAAGCAACCTGCCCAAGTACAGCAAGAACAAGCACGCCTCGAACGTGGTCGAGATCTGTCTGGCAAACTGCAGCAATGTGACGAGGTGTGAGGTAGCCGACGAGTTGCTCACCGATGAGCAGAAGACGACGGATCTCATCCGAGACCAGTATGGCAACTATGTGATTCAGACACTCACCAAGAAGCTCGAGGGACCCAAGAAGGACGAGTTCGAAGACTTTCTCCGGACTCTTGTGGTCAACATCAAGAGGGACTCCGGAGGGCGCGGCTCAGCTCTCCAAAAGCTCACCGACTTGCTCTGGCCCAAGTCGGGTGTGCAACATGGCCAAAAGCAACCTCAACGCTCCGGAAATGAGAACACGGCGGCGCCGTCGCCGTCTCCTCTCCAGATCGACACCGCAGTGCCTACTCCAGGCTTGACCAGGGAGCCCAACACCCCTCAGAGCAGCGGACCCCCAAGCACGAATGCTAGCGCTACAGAGGAGACAGCACTGGACGCAAGCAAGCCGGTCAAATCGGCATCTGCGGCTGGATCGTCTGCTCCACAGATCCAAGCCGACGGCAACTAGGAAGGGACGTGATCCTTCCAGATTCCATTTCTTTCGTAATTATTTGTCTTGTTCCATACATGGAGGGGCTATGCACAAACACCAAAGACATGTTTTTTTTCCTACCTAACGACATGACGCATTGGGGATAACGACTACGGTTCACAACACCGGGATGGGGGCCAGGGGATGATAAGCACGTCGGCGTCACAGCCCGGCATCACGATACAAGGTTTCGGCATGCTGTGGTATCGGGGGTGTTTCTTGGTTTTGGGGATACTGGACTACTGGGCAGAAATTCCAGTTATATCAGGCGCGGGAACCGGAGGAGCTCGGGTGAATCATCGTCATTCATGGTACAGTTTACTTTAGCTATAATACGGTCATCTCCAGCATGGTTGCCATTGTCCTGAGCACAGGTCGGATTTGGCATGCAGGCTGGGGAGGCGAGATCTAGAGGTCGGCGGATAGTGACGACCGATAGCGAATACAATACAGCGGATTTGAGTAGTTCAGCGCTTGAGTACCCAGGTAGTTTGCTCTGATATCAAGGAGCGTAGCTTGTGTGTCATGATCAGAGCTTGTGTGGGATGACTGGGATGAGTCTGTAACCCGGATCAGAACGAGCTAGGAGTCTGTGCACCACCCCATGAGGGTGTATGGTCGGTGCGACTGTCCATTTTCGAGACTATCTATCTCATGATCTACCTGCTCTCGAGTTTCAGATCTATTCATAGTCTATCTACGAGAGATTCTCCCTTTGCTGGTCAATTCATTGGATCCATCTTGGCCTTTCGGACACCTGTACCTCCCTTACCGCTAGTGGGTTGCTCGGTAAATGCCGGCATAGCAAGTGCCTAATCTGCGGTGTGGCACGTGCTGGGCCCAGGTGCCGGTTTCTCGGTTGTTGTATGGGCGCAGTTACGTAGCTAGGCCGGTTCATCTTCCTGCATACCTAGCAAGCATCCAAGATCTTTACAAGGAGGCCCACGTTCAACGTCAACAGCGACCATGGATTAAGACAGAGAACACAATTGCCCGACGCGGACTCTTCCCACTCTTGACGCAACTCGACGACGACGACAGTCCGCGATGACCTCACCGCCACCATGTCTACAACCAAGCTAACTTTTCTCTACCCGCATCTGTTCCGCGCGGGAGGGCTCCTCGGCGGCGAGAAGTCTGCCGCCGTCGTCGGCCAGGCTACGTGGGGCTCGTGCCGTCGTCGCTGCTGCCAGAAGCAGCTGCGGGCGCCCGCCCAACCGTCTGGCCTCGCGGCCTCGTTCGCGTCCATCACGGCGCCCAAGCAGTCGAGCTACACGCGCAGGCACGGGACGGCGGTCGACCCGACGCCGTTGGGCACCGGTTCCACCGCCAGCGCCAGCAACAAGACCACCGCTCAGGCGACTACCGGCGACGGCGACGGCGACGGCGACGGCGACGTGGAGGTGGACGACGCGCAGGCCTCGGTGGGGGCCTCCGACGCGGAGTCGCTGGCGGAAGAGCAGAAGCGGGCGCAGCAGCAGGCGGCTGAGAGCAGTGCGGATGGGATGGTTGAGAAGGAGGCGATGGCCGCTGCGAGCGCCGCTGCGGCTGCGGCTGCGGCTGCTGCCACGAATACGAGTGCCGACCCGGCCAAGACGGAGCAGAGGATCCTCGACCCGCCGCCCGTGATCCAGCTCGGGGCGCCGACCGACCCTGCCCCCGCCGCCCCGTCGGGCGCGAAGAAGAGCACGAGCGGGCCGATGGAGACCATCCTGAGCCGGGAGCCGCCGCCGTCATCATCATCGGAGGACCAGGACGGAGCGGTGGCCAACAAGGGCGGCGTGGGCAGCAACGGCAGCTACAGGCGGCCGCCGCACCTGGCGCCGCCGCCGTACATGCACCACTTTGACAGCTACTCGCTCGTCAAGCAGCTCGAGGGCGGCGGGTACACGCGGGCGCAGGCCATCACGGCGATGAAGGCCGTGCGGGCGCTGCTGGCGCAGAACCTCGAGATGGCGCAGGCCGGGCTCGTGAGCAAGAGCGACGTCGAGAACGAGACGTACCTGTTCCGGGCCGCGTGCTCGGAGCTCGGGACCGAGGTGCACAACGGGCGGCGCGCGGCGGACGAGCTGCTGCGGCAGAACCGGACGACGCTGCAGCACGAGGTGGACATCTTGGCGCAGTCGCTGAACCAGGAGCTGCTGACGCTCAACGACACGGTCAAGGGCATGTTCAACGACCGCAAGATGGCGGTCAGGGAGGAGCAGAAGGCTGCTGACAGCGCTGTATGTCTTTTTTTTTCCCTCCCTCTCGTCCTATTATCTATCGTCTTTTTGTCTGAAACAATATGCCTGACTTTTGATATACAGATCCAGCAGCTGGCGTACAAGATCAGCGTCGACCTCAACAGCGACGCCCGGTCCGAGATCGAGCAGCTGCGGTGGGTGCTCATCCGGCGGGCCGTCATCGGCATCGTGTTTATGGCCTTCATCACGCTGGCGACGCTGCGGTACGCGACCTACCGCCGCTACGTCAAGGCGCGGGAGGCGGAGATCCGGGAGAAGGAGGCCGAGCTGCTCAAGCAGAACGACGGGCGCAAGGATCATATGGCGTCGCCTGATGCGGCTGAGATCCTGGCGGCGAACTGATTGCTTTTGAAAAGGGGAGGAAACCCTTTTATATTATAGAATGGGATGATCGGGTCCGGAATGAGTGGCATATAGACTTGGTTCGATACCCTTTTCTTTCACCTTTCCAGGTCTCCTTGGGTTGGGTGCAAGATGCCGAGGCGGCACGGATGGTGTAGTAGGCATAGACATATCATAGACATACATGACTTCCAATTTACTTTGTGCACTTCCAGGACAGGACTTGGTCTGATCTGATTCCAAGGTGAACTGATCTCGACGTGAGAGAGGACTGGCTGCAAACAGACAATAGGCGCAAAGCGTGCGCTGCTGCTGCTGCTGCTGCTGCCTGGGGGGAAAAGTGTCAGTCAATAAACCCGACGCAGGGGAACCGAAGTGGGACCGCCTACAAAAGCGCGTTTACCTAGATCTCTCAGCTCGTCAGCCTGCATCTCACTCCCTCTCGCTTTCATAAACACCAACATCTTCTGTCAAAGAAGACCATCCTTTTTTTTGCAAAGTTCGTTCTTCATCAAACAGCACAGCACGGCAAGCAGGATGTCTTACTTCAAGAAGACAACGGCCAACACCGCCGTCCCCAGCCAGGGCAACACCGCCAATGACACTGCCGTGCCTGCTGATGCCGCCGACACCATCGCGGCGGTGCGCTGGTCCCCCGTCGCCAACCACCTCGCTGCCGCCTCTTGGGACGGCAAGGTGCGCATCTACGACGTGACCGGCAGCAGCGCCGCCAAGAACTCGACTGACCGCTCCGCCCGCGGTCTCGCGCAGATCACGGCCGAGGGCCCTCTGTTCGCGTGCGACTGGTACAAGGTAAGTGACTGAATCTAATTCAAATGTAACAACAGCTTTCTCAAAAAATCGACAACACGATGGTGGAAAACATCGTCATCCTTGAAGATGATGATGAAACAAAACAAAACTTGAGAAAAAAAAATGAAGTGATATGGGAATAGAAAAAAAAAGATAAGAGATACAAATGGTACAATAGGTGAGTATCCTTTACTACCCCTCTCCCTCTCTCTCACACATACACATATATATATATATAGCGTCCCTTGCTCACACAAAAAACCCACGACAGGATGGATCTATCGTCGCCGCAGTCGGCGCAGACAAGAAGGTGCACCTCCTCGATGCTGGATCGGGCCAGACGGCCTCGTTCGCCGCGCACGACGCGCCCATCCGCAGCGCGCGCTTCGTCGACGTCCGGGGCTCCTCCTCGCCCGTCCTGGCCACGGGCTCCTGGGACCGCACCCTGCGCTACTGGGACCTGCGCGCCGACCCGGCCTCGGGCCCCCTGGCCGCCGTCCCCTGCGGCGAGCGCGTCTACGCGATGGACGCCGCCAAGGACCTGCTCGTGGTCGCCACGGCCGACCGCGCGGTCCACCTCGTCGACCTCGCGGCGGACCCGACGCGGCCCCTGCGCTCGCGCGAGTCGGCGCTCGCGCACCAGACGCGCGTCGTCGCCGCTTTCCCCAACGGCAAGGGCTGGGGCACGGCCAGCATCGAGGGCAGGGCTGCCATCAACACCGTTGACGAGAAGCTCGACAAGTAAGGCAGAAGCGCACAACATTGCCTGACCGTCAGGACAGGCACAAGAGATGTCAATTTTACTGATGTGTTAGAAACAGGGATGGCTCCGACTCGTTCACTTTCCGGTGCCACCGGAGCGCCGTCGTCAAGGGCCAGGTCAAGGTCTGGGCCGTCAACGACATGAACTTCCACCCGACCAACGAGGACATCTTCACCACCGCCGGCTCCGACGGCACCTTTTGCTTCTGGAACCGCAAGATGCGCGTCCGCACCAAGACCTTTGACGTCAAGCCGAAGTCGTCGTCGTCCTCGTCGTCCTCGTCCGGCACCGACAGCAAGAAGTCCGAGGGCGGCGGTAACAACAACGACAACGACGACGTCGTCGCGGTGACGGCCACGGCCTTCAGCCAGGTTGACGGCGGCAAGACGTTCGCGTACGCCACGGGCTACGACTGGTCCCAGGGCTACGCGCGCAGCAGCGCGTCGCTGCCGACCAGGCTGATGCTGCACCCCGTCTACGAAGGCGACCTGCAGAGGCAGCAGTGAGCGTGTCCCCGGGTGGAAGTAGGAAGAATAGGGAAATGAGTGAGCTCAAGCTCCTTTGGGGGGGGGGGGGGAAGGCATTTGGGAGAAGAAGAGAGAGAAAACCCCTTGCATGCAGGCCTGGCCGAGAAGCATAAAATGCCCGGTGCGAGGCTGCGGGCAAAGGGGCTTTGGGGGAGGGAATTTGAGGGAGGACTGGCCGGCTTGGCCCCATGGCAGTCATGTCTTTTTACGGAGGAGGCGTTTCTTGTGGATTTTCTTCTTTTTTCCTTTGTCAAGGGTCTGGGTCTTGTAGCATCTGCATGCGTTCTACCCGTTACATGCAGCTTGCAGGATATTACAAAGGATGATCGAGAGGGAAATTACAAGATTGAAACAACCAGGGCGTTCCAGGGAGGATGGAAGGTTCTTCAGAGAAAGGACAACAGCACAGATTGATCAGATGGGATTATGGCAAATGGGAAAACGGGTTCGACTTTTTCACACAATGTGATTGATTATCAGTGAAGCTTGATGAGATGAAGTGATGATGAGAAACTTTGCCATTACAGGTCATACCAACTGGAGAGAGAGGAAAATTCTACAGAGGTTGTTGCTAATACAAGCTTACAAACAAATCGAAAGGGGAAAAGGGCGCGCGTCTCGTCCGGATGTTGTAGACGACGCACACACCGCCCGTTGCTCGTTATGAACAACGCCAGCACTCTCTCTTTCCTCCACGCACGCAGCAAACGTGTTTAATTCTTGTGCAGCTTGGCCTTGATCTTCTCGCTCAGGCTCCGCTTCTCCTTGGTCTCCTTGGGCGACGAGTCGCGGCCGCCGGCGCCGGACTTGTCCTTGCTGCTGCTGCCGTCCGCGTTGTTGTTCAGGCCGCCGGCGCCGACGTGGTTGTCACCGCCCGTGTGGACGCCCTTCTCCTCTAGGAGGCCTGTTTTTTTTGGGCGCTCAGTATGTTAGCAAAATAAATAAAAAAGGGTATTCATTCACGCCCTTGGGCTTATTCCCGTCAAAAGTGCCCGGCCCATCTTTTATGAGCTCTGTGATGTAGAATAAGGAAGAACTTACGGTCCGCCTCGCGCCCGGCGCCGGGGTTAGCGGCGTCAAAGTCGCCGCCGTCGGCCTTGAGCCCGGAGCTCTTGACGTACTTCTCGCCCGTGCCCTCGCCGTGGCTGACCTTCTGCGGGCCATCATCGTCCTCCTCCTCCTGTGCTTTTTGCTGCCCGGCCCCTTCCGTCTTGCTCACGTCCTCTCCCGAGGAAGCCTTGCCGGCGTCGCCGCCGTGCTGCTTGGCGACCTGGTCGAGCGGCTTGGGCCCGGGGCCCTTGATCTCGTCCTTGCCGGGCAGGCCGCCGCCGGCAGACTTGGTGTCGTTGTCGACGTCCTTCTTGGCCTCGGCCTTGGCCTCGTCGGTCTGCGGGTTGGAGGGGTCGCGGACGTCGTTCTGGGCCTTTGTGCTGTCGCCGGCGGTGACGGACGAGTCCTTGGTCTCGGTGGGGCCGCCGGTGCCGGTGCCGGTGCCAGCGGTAGAGTTGTTGTGGGTGGTGGTGGTGGTAGTGGCGGTGGCGGTGGTGTTTGTGCTGCCGGAGTTGAGGGCGTCTTGCTCCTCTGTTCCGTTCGGGTTCATGTTAGTGTTTTCTCCTTGCTAGTTTACCAAAGACTGCCATGTTTCTTGGCCGGCGTCTGGGCAAGAGGACATGGATAGACTCTGTTGGTTTTCATCGAGATGTGTTAGCTGCATGCTTGGCGAAAGCTTGGTAGGGGCGAGCCAAGAGGCTTGGGTGTTCTTGGGGGATGCGGAGAGACAAGACGCACGTACCACCTTTGTTGCCAGCGTCAAACGGCTCGCCCTTGGAGGTGTCGCCCTTGACGCCAGACACGGGCTCCTCTTGGTTGGGCTCGCCCCAGATGGCCTTGGAGGCGGTGTTTGCGAGGCTGTTGATAGCTTCCATTGCGAAGTCGGGGTTCAAGGTGGTCAATGCTGGTCAAGTGGGCTGTAGGCTAACACGGTGGCAGGTTTGCAGAGCAGGGAGGTATCACGGTGAAGGTAAAGAGGCAGTTCTAGGTTCTGGGGTATGAGGTGTCCGGACTGGCGAGGAACTGGAACGGGGGGGTATCAAGATTAATTAACACAGGATGATATGAGTAGGTGGGAAAGAGTGGGAAAAAGAGAAGGGATCGAGGAAATGCCTAGTCATAATATACTAGCCGTAGCTTGTGAACAAGCACCCAAAAGAGATAGAAGAAGAAAAGGCACCTGGCAGAGTGCAAGAGGGCATGCTCGGTGGAAAGCCGCAACCTCTGACGTCTTTGCTGCAGGTCTCCCGAGCCTGGAAGGGCAAGGCCGGCCTCCACCTCGACCAGTCAAAAGCTTGAAGAATCGGGGGTGTGATGCTTATTCCCACAATCAGTCCTTGTATCTGATCAGCCACAGGCCCAGAT
Source organism: Thyridium curvatum (assembly GCF_004353045.1). Taxonomy (NCBI): domain Eukaryota; kingdom Fungi; phylum Ascomycota; class Sordariomycetes; order Thyridiales; family Thyridiaceae; genus Thyridium; species Thyridium curvatum. Next base: position 103,202 of record NW_022156775.1, read on the forward strand.
CTCGGTCTAACCCTGACATAACCTGTACGTGCGTGTACGACTAGTTGGTCCGAGGGGAGGGAGGGTAGACCAAGCACCAAGATAGATGATGGTTACGACTCGGCTCTCCGGCGGCCTGGACGCCCCACCGGCTATGATGGCTGTTTGCTTGCGAGCCACACCCAGACTACGTAAGGGGGGCACTTCCTTTTCCAAGGTTCCATTCTGTGGAAGCTGATCCGGATCAGCTTGGTAGGGCCGGCCGATGTACCCTTTAGACCCGATATGGGCAGGATGGGAGTGGTGGAGGAGAGAGATCCTTGGCGGACCCTTGTTCGCTGTAGATGCGGAAGCACGTACCTATGCCTCACATAGATCAGCTACCTGTTTATTGTGGTTACCGGTCCAGATCACGCTCGCGTAATGTAAAAGGTGTTCTCGCGTCTTCACATGCCATTCTGGATACTTTGGATGCACTGGGATGACTAACAGCACAGGTTGCTATAACAGCATCATCAGAAGCACATCGACATCCCATCCCGGCTACACCGAGGGTGCTCTCTTGCCCCAAAGACCGAAAAGGCGAGGACCTCGCCAAAGATACAAAGGAGTAACTGTTCTGGTGTTGGAGTTTGATGGCGACTGTGTGTGGTGTGGGGATGCCAGCTTCTGATCGCCATCCAAGACTGCCACCCCAGATGACGTCGAATGCTGTGCCCCTCACCTCACCCAACTACGTCACTGACTTCAGCTTCCTGGGGGGCGCAGAGGAAGCTCTGGAAGGCCCCACTGTCGACCCAGATAACCCCGCCATTATCGCGGCTCCAGTGGGGTTTCTTCGGTTAGCTATCGTAGCTGCAGAGCTGTAGAGCTTAAAACTGATTTGTCCTTGGGGTCACGCTCAAGTCGTTTCTCTCAGATCGGATCATGTTGGTCAGGATGGTCAAGAGTGCAGAGGTATTATTTGTCACCGATGAGTTGAGCCTACAGGGTCACTCGGACCGTCTGAATGGCCTCTCGAGACTGTACAATTAGCATTATCTCCCTCCTCTTCAAGCCCTCCAAGTGGAAAGATCATCATCAGACATAGGCGTATGTTTATGTTCAAGACAAGGAGATATATGCACAGAAGAAGAAGAAGAAGAAGAAGCCCATATCACATCCCCTCAAGCCACCACACCGCCCACAACCACCGCAGCCAACGCTACCATCCACATGTACATCCTGTCCCGTGACAGAACTGCACCACCAGCCACCACCGGCGCACCAGTCGGACCGCCAACGACAGCCCCCGTTGGCGCGAACGAGACACTCGGCCGAGCAGTGCCGTGAGCCGCCGGCCTCAGCGTCGACCCAGTGGCGCCGGCCCAGGGCCCTTGCGCCTGCTTAGCACCACCCACGACAACCGGCACGGCTGGTGCCGTCGTCGCTGCCGCTTGCTCCTGCTTCTGCTTGGAAGCAGTGGCACTGGCAGTGGCGGTCGGGGACGGCGAGGGGGCGACAAACGTCTCCACGACGGGCGTCTTGCACGGCACCAGCGTGACGACGTCGGTGATGACCGCCTTGTGCACCTCCGCGACGGACTGGACGGGAGACGCTGCCGCCGCCGGCGGGGCCGTGATGGTGGCGCCCACGGGGCAGACCGTCGTCAGGACGTCGACGGTGCGGGTGACGACGACCTGCGAGGCGAGGTCGGCCGGGCAGTTGACCACGTTGGCGGCGCAGGCGGTGAGGGTGTACGTGGCGGTCGTGTAGAGGGTTGAGGTGACGAGGTCGACTGACGAGCCGTTGGCCGTCGGGACGGACGAGTTTCCGAGCGGGAACTTGGCCGTGCTGCCCGTGGAGGACAGCAGCAGCGAAGGGGCGGCGGTGATGGTCGGGATGATCGCGTTCTTCGACGCGGTGCCCGTTGTTGCGACGATGCTCTGCGCCGGCCTCGTCACGACGACGACAAGGCCATCCACAGCCGTCGATGCCTTCGACGCCGCGGACCCGCCGACGACACCCCCGATCTCGGCGGGCGAGGAGGACGCAGCCGGCAGCGCCAACGTCGGCGTCGCAGCACCCGCCGCGCCGCCAGCACCGCCCAGGCACTGCGTCAGCGTCGGCGCCGTCAGCAGCGTCGTCGACACGGTGGGCACGGGGCCGAGGGTGCTGTAGTCGACGACGACGTCGAGCCGCGCGTAGGCGCCGACGTTGAGGTCCCACCACTCGCGCGCGCGCAGCGGGCACTCGGGCGTCGAGTCGAGCACGGCGACGAACTCGATGAGGTTGGCGTAGACGCCCATGACGGCGCTGGCGCCCAGCCCCACGAGGCTGACGAGCCCGTCGGCCTCGGCGCCGCACTGCACCCGCAGCCGCAGGTCGGCCTTGAAGGTCGCCCGCCCCGCCCGGACGGCGATGGGGATCGACTTGCTCGTGAGTCCCTGGAAGAAGGAGTCGACGACGGCGCCCTCGAAGATGCTGGCCTCGAGGAAGGCGTCGTCGGCGAGCCGCACGTAGAACCCGCCCGTCAGGTCGACGGCCGCGTCGAGGCTGAAGACGAGGTCGACGTAGAAGACGACGCCCACGCTGAGGCCCGGGAAGCCGAGCCCGACGGGCGAGTTGCTCGTGAAGAGGTTGATGGCGTAGGTGGCGCCCGCGCTGGCCGCGACCTCGAGGTCGACGTAGGCCTCGACGCCCCGGAAGTCGAGCCGCACGGCCGGGTCGATGATCCTCTCGTCGGTGAGCCTGGCCGTCACGGTGCCGCGCGTGTAGCACTCGCGGCACGTCACGGCCAGGGAGACGTGCTCCTTGTCCGGGCCGTCGCCGCTGTGGCCGACGTACGAGCCCTGGAAGAGCACCTCGTTGTCCCACGTCTTGTCCATGCTAAAGTCCGCGCTCAGCCTCTTCTCGAGGTGCTGCGTGCGGGTCGCCAGCTCCAGCGCCTCGCGCATCTCGAGCTCGGTCATCGATGACGGGCCCGGCGAGATGGGCATGACCAGCGGCGCGGGGCTGGCGGCGCAGGAGAGGGCCCATGCTAGGAGCGGTGCAATGTGCGAGAAGCGCATTGTGGATACCAAAAAAGAGTGACTTGAGAAAGAGAACGAGCGTGTTGAAATGAGTGTATAGGAGCCAAGTGGCAGTCTGCGCCTGAGTGCCGGGCAGCTTCGTCGGGACCTCCTCGGGAGTATCAAAAAGAGCGACTGCAGTGGGAAGATACGATCCGGAGATCTCAACTGCTAAGAGGGTGAGTGTTTCCCTGCCCCAAAGGAAAGCTTTCGAAAGGGGACCAAAGCCATCTTAAACGAATTGCGAGAATACAACATCAGCGTGGCATCTCACCATCCGTATCTTGGAGCCCCATATTGGCACGAGAAGTCTACCTCGTGCCGGGCGCGCGCAGGATCCAACGGCATCAAGTCTCCACCAAGATTGCACATTACAGAGCACACCGCATGAGCAAATAACCTTCTCCAAAAGCAGGGTCTCGCCTAGTCGTCATCCGCACGGTCCAAGGCTTGGCCTGGGAATGGCCAGCCGGCTCGTCAATGAGCTGCCGGGGGTAACGAGGTAGTCTGAGGACAACACCGGCTCTCCGCAAGCTGTTTGGCCTGTGGCACCAAGAGACCCGAAATTCCCCCATTTCGGACACCAGGGACTCCAAGCGAGCTCAATGGCCGTCTCTTCCAGCTCGGACGGTGCCCAGTCGGCCAATTACGTGACCTCCCCCTGTATTCTCGTTTCACGGGCTGGGTCTGACCGGCATCCTTGTAAGATGATTGGCTGGCGTGGGCAAACCCCCTTTTTGGCTGCGCCGGTGGCATCGGGCCAATCAGGGTGGAGCAAGGCGATGCTACAGCAGAACTGCCAGGATGGGCTGGTCCTAGCAGCCCTTCCTCTTTAGTCCTTTAGAATCAGACACCTCAACGAATTGATCCGGCCCTTCGTCGACAGTTCTAAGCCCGGTTAACACCCGATTGAGCCGCCCGGAGCAAATATCACGAGATTCAGACCGTGGAGTCGCGGGTTTCCACACCAAGATTTGGTGGCAAGTGGCCAGAACCATCCGGAATACGACGACGACCCAACCGATCTCTTGCCCAAGCAGGATCACCACTCAATCAACCCTCTCAATTATTCCCCTGCAATATCACTAGCTAAGGGGGACCTAGATATGGACCAGGAGGTGATTCTCAGCGTCAATGCGGACTGGAATACGTGGTATTTGTATATCTACCTGAAGGCTGAAGCAGAAGGCATCTGGGAGTACATCGACCCAGATGGACATCAAACTCTTGAGCCTGTTGGAGAGCGTCCAGACCCCCCTGCTATTCCAGACAAAACACTGGAAGGGGACGCATTTGAAAAAGCCTACGACACCTTCAGGATGAGGAAGGACATCTATATGTTCCTTAGCAACCACTGGATGGACAAGCATGAAGACTTCGAGGAAAAGAATACAAAGCTGGCGGCGATCAACGAGCTGATCTACAAGACGGCTTTCCGGCATAGATCCCTGTTCAATGAGACTGGAGAAGAGAAACGCGAGGAGGCCAGGCCGACGGTTGCAGTAGACGGACAGGTCCTTGTGCCACCGCCGCGGGTAGGCTCTGCACGGGCAAGGCTAATAGCCCTGAGACAACGGCTCGAGCCATCAAGCTGGGAAACAAGAGCACGAGCTCGAGCACTGTATTTTCAATCCCTTAGTTGACAAGAACGGCACCCCTGCCACCTGCCACCTGCTTGTCTGCTTTCTTTGTACTAAGAAATATGTAAGCATGTGAAGATTTCCATCATGTCCTCGGCAGTATTGATGCGGTGTCAAGCTCCTCTATTGTATGCCCCGTTCAATAGGAGTCCTTGCGATCTCGACTGACTAGCCATGGCACCTAGGACCCAATTACATGAAAAGGCCCGCGTTTTGTGGAAAAGGCAGGGTTGTGCAGAATGGTTGACATGAGCTACGGAAGAGCAAACAGAAAGCTCCCCATATTTGAGCCCCGATGATCACAAGAGCAAGTAAACAAGAGTTGTCCAATGAAAGCCTCTCAGGTTATGTCTCCAGATCCCAGTACTCCGAAGTGGTCACAGACTGAGACCTAGACGGCAATCATCGACCGTACCGTCACAACAACAAGCCCACCTGGCCACCGTCAAAGCGCTCAGGCAACCTTCTGAGCCCGCCGGCCCGGGCCCAGACGGCGGCTCAGGACCCTCCTCACCGACCCTCGCACCGAAGCCAGCCGCGCCTTCAGCCTGCCTCCGCCTTCCTCCTCGCCATCTCCCCCACTCCGCTCCTCCTCCTTCTTCACCACATTCGCCGTCGCCGCCTCCGCCACCTCGGCCTTGGCTGCGCCCTGCGCCGCCGCCTCCACCGCCGCCGAGCCGCCGTCATCAAACCCGCCGATGTACACCGTCAACAGCTTCGGCGCCCCGTCGAACACGGTGCCCGCCTGGTCCGGCGCGCCCTCGGCGCCGACGTCGTCGTAGGGGAACGCGTACCCGCGGCCGTCGACGCTGGCCGCGTGCAGGATGCGCGCGTAGTGGTTCGTCACGCCGCCCGGCGGGTAGAAGGTCTCGGCGCGCTCGCCGTCGGGCTGGTCGCCGTTGAGCAGCAGCGTCGAGCGGTTGAGGGCCGCGGCCAGGCGCGCCGTGATGTTGCCCATCTCGTCGCCGTTGGCGGCGTAGCGCGCGAACGCGCCCGTGTCGCACGAGAAGACGTCGCGCGTGCTCGGCCGAGGGAAGGAGCCCACCCCGGGGAAGTCGAGCGTGTCCTCCCCCCCCGCCGAGCCGCCCCCGACGCGGCCCGTCACGACGCCCCAGGACCCTTGCGTGTCGACGCGCAGGTCGGCGGAGCGGTACTTGGCCCACACGGCGTCGACGTACGGCTCGTAGTAGCCCGCGAACAGGCCCGGCTGCAGGACCATGCCCGAGTTGGGCGACAGGGCGCGGAGGTTGCCGCCGCCGCCGCCGCCGGCGGGCGCCTTGACGACGAGGCTGCCCCAGCCGGCGCCGTCGCGCGCCTGCTGGTCCTGCAGCCGGGCGCAGATGTCGTCGAGGCCGCCGGCGCGGATGCCCGCCACGCGCTGGACGGCGGCGCCGGGGGTCTCGCTCTCGAGCTGCAGCGCCGTCGGGATGCTGACAAAGTCGACGTAGGTGATGTTGACAAAGAGCTGCCGGTCGTCGTAGGTGAACTCGCAAAAGTCCCAGGCGACGCCGTAGTTGGCGTCGGCCGCGTTGGTGATGGACGGCTCGACCAGCGCCGCGCCGCCGCCGGGCCCGCCGCGGTTGAGCTCAAAGTGCAGCGGGCGGTCGCGCGAGAAGTAGATGCGCGCGCCGGCGAGGTGCGGCACCGCGACGGTCCGGGAGCTGCCGGGCCCGCCGAGGGCGATGCTGCAGTCGGCGGCCAGGGCGGCGTGGTCGTCGCCCGGGCTCGCGGGCCAGTAGCCCGTCGCGCCGTCGCTCTGCAGCAGCCAGCGGGCGTTGTTCCTGCTCGTGTCGAGGCCCGTCACCGTCACGTAGACATTGGCCGAGGGCGTGGTGTTCTTGAGCGAGATCTGGGTGGTCGCGGGGGTTGTTGCTGCTGCGGTCACGGCGTTGCTGGACGGCGGCTGCTCCTCGACAACCTTTTGTTGTTGTTGGGGACGGAAGAGGCTGTCGAATGAGAAGCCCATTGTTGCTACGGACGGAAAGGGGGCGGTCAGAGAGGAAGGGAACTTGATTCTACTGGTGATGATACAACGGCCGGATGGATAGCACTATGCTTGAGTGAGTGCAGATAGCCATATATTGGGTCAAGGAGGCAGTGCTTTATAAAGAGAAAGGTGTCCGTCTCGCCGAACCCACTCAGGGATTCAAAGATGCGACTAGGGGGGTAAACCGGGTGAGAGTGGTTATGGAAGCCCTCCCCTGATGTAGCTGACAAGCCCATGTGCTCGTCCAACTTGGGAAGAGAGACTCAGCTCGTGACGAGGCGTGGCGTATCTGGTGGCTTGCCAAAGGAACAAGGGGGGAAGCGTGATGAACGAAAAGCGACAAGAGCTCCGCGTCCTTTACCATCCAACCTCTGCATGTCCTGTCAAGGAATCTTGCCTTGCAAGTGCTAGAAAGCAACATGATGGGCCTGTGTAGACTAATCGAGGACGTCGATCAGTCTTCGAATACGACAAGTCACTCTAGGAACGGTACTCCCGTGCCATGATTACCATGCGTGACAGTTTGGGAAGGGCGAGATGGAGGGTGGTTGACTCTCTGACGACAGCCTTTGACGGGATGCAAGGGTATGTAAGGAGCCAGGTGGACAGTACCCTCTAGGAACCCGGGGCGAGAGGCCTTGGTCTAGCATAGTATTAGCAGGGTTGAGATGGCTTGATTGACGTCAATAGAAAGCCGTGTCTCGACCAAAAGGGTCGCCAGCCAGCCAGCCAGCCAGCTTTGTGGCGTGTCGAGAAGACAAATAGAATCTCCGGAGCAGCTGGTACCCACGTATAGTTCACCAGGATTAGGTGAATCAGGATGATGGCATGGATGGATCATTATTAACTGGAGGATCATCAACAAAAACCTGGGATTAACAAGGACAACACACGGGGTCTCCAGGAACAGGTCAAGTTGAGTGGATGTGAGCGATTGGGCGGACGAGAGACTACCGTGCCAAGGAAATGAAATGCATTGCTTCACAGGACCAGGGTCCGAATGTCGCCTCCCCTCCATCCCAACTCCAAGGTAACTAACTTACAACACACCATGACTTTCTCTGGTAGGTACACTTTTGACAACGAATCCCAACACTAGTTGTCTCAGTTTGATTGCGGGGAAGCGCAGACTTGCTCAGCGCTCGTGACGGGCGGGACACACCGTCGGGATATACTAACACACGATCCCATGCCGTCTGTCTCCAAGGTAAAGGAGGCCAGCGTGACACGCGATCCGATCGAAGCCATGCCCCGATTCGACCACTGTCTCTGTCCAACCCATCGTTCCCGCTCGAAATGTACCGCCGAGCCTCATCTGCGACAACGCTGATGCGTGCGTGACCAGAGAGAAGGGCGGAGGAAATGCCCCATTTTAGAGGCGCATCCCAGCAGCTGCGTACTTTCGACTTGCCAACTCTTTACATGAAAAGAGCGGTTCTTCTTCCCCCCGAATGACCGATGCAACAGCGGCCGGACGAAGTCCATGATGCTGCAGTCGCACACCTGCACCTCTTGCGGTGGGGGAGGGGGGCCGCCATGCATGTGCTCATCTGCCGTTCTGCAGCGTTGCATCGTGGGAAAAGAAGAGTGAGTGTGTGTGTGTGGTTATTGCCTGTACACCCATCCGCCATCATCACCAGTACATAGACGCCGACATACAATGGTGATTTCTGCTTGGAAAAGCTGCACGAAGCAAACGGAGCCAATAGTAAGGCACCCGTCGTGCCAATGTAATAATTACATTGTATGAACCTCCTCGACGAATTGGAACATGTGCTGCCGAGATTGCAACACGGCGACCAAGACATATTCCTTTTCAGAAGGATAAAATAAACAGACCATTTTGTAGTGAGAAAGTCCAAAACGCCTGCATTCTATCGTCCTAATCAAAGACAGACAAGAAGAAGGCAAGCCAGGACCTCGTTTTCACCAAGCACCAAACATCATCTCCCCCCCCTGAACAACAACAAGAACCAGCACCGTGAACAAGAACGCCGACCAAACCACCCCGCCGCCAGATCCCCCTCTCCACCGCCCGCCGCCGTTCCTGGAAACGGTCTGGTTGGGCACCATCCGCGGGTGCGCGCTGAAGAAGAACTCGCGCGCGCTCAGGTTCGCGGCCGTGACCTCGGGGATCCGGCACACCGCCGCCGCCGCCGCCGCCGCCTTCTTCTCGCGCCCGGGGTCGTCGTCGCCGCCGCACCGCCGCCGCCAGTCCTCCTGCCTCCGGCCCGCCGACGAGTTGAAGTACGCCTTGACGTACGCCACGGCCGTCACGGCGTCGCGCCCGCCGCCCGCCCCCCGCGGCGCCGGCGGCCCGCCCGACCACAGCGGGTTCCCGTTGCTCCAGTGCTGCAGCACCAGGTGGCCCGCGTGCCGCGGCACCACGGGACCGGCGTCAGCGGCAGCAGCAGCAGCAGCAACCTCTCCGGAGCCGGAGCGGTCGCCATCGTCGTGGCCACCAGTTTGGTCGTCGTCGTCGTCGTCCTGCATCCTCGCGAGCACGACGTTGTCGGCGTAGAAGAGGACCCGGCCCGGCAGGAAGTCGATGCGGTACTCGTGGAAGGCGAGCGTCGGGTCGAAGGGCAGGTTGGCCCGGACAAAGGTCCCCGCGCGCTGCGCGTCGAAGCCGGACTCGGCGGCCCGCCTCGACTGGAGGACCAGGTTCACGGGGAAGGTGCCGTTGGCGGCGTTGAAGTCCTTGGAGAGGAACTCCATGTCGATCTCCTGGGTGTCGTTGTAGTACTGCCATTTTTGCCCAACCGACCGACCGGTATTAGTCAAGTGGCCAACAAACTTTCTTCTTCTCGTTTCGAAAGGAAAGCCCATGTGCGATGCGATGCGATGCGAATGTCCAGGTCAATGCCAATGTCAAACTCACCCAAAAGAAAGCAGAACACGTCCCCGGCACGTCCGTGATCTTCAGCCCGGCCCTGAACGTCCCGTACAGCACGTCCAGCCTCATGGTGTCGATCTCGGCCACGGGCACCATGTCGTTGACCACGTCGCTCCTGACCACCAGGCGCAGGCCCGCGTCCTCCTCCTCCCCCTCCTGCTCCTCCCCCTCGCTTCCCTTCCTCGGGTTCGCGGCGATGTTCTCGACGGCAAACATCTCGCCGTACGCGCCCCGCGCCCGCTCGCGGCTCAGGTTGAACGCCTGGCGCTGCCAGTCCGTGTTGGCGGCCACGTCCGCGAGGCGCGAGAAGTCGGTCTCGATGAGGTCGGTGAAGACGTGCTCGACCGCGTCCGGGCCCGTGCCGATCGAGGCCGCGTAGCCGCACTCGCAGTCTGCGGACACGGCGGGGATGAGCAGCCCGTGGAGGAGCAGAAAGACGAGGAAGAGGAGGAGGCGGAACGTGGTCGACGAGCTCGAGCTCGAGCCGATGCTGGCGGTCATCGTTACTCCATACTCGCTACGCCTGCTGCGAGCCATTGCTGTTTCTGGGAACCAGAGATGTGCATTTGAAGTCTGATTTACGGCGAGAGAATGTAGCCACGGCTCAGAGCCACAAAATTTTACGGACTGGTCTTGACAAGGACAGCAATGTGAAACCTGGACTTTCACGGCAGTACATCGTGCTGCCCGGCCCGAGGTAGCACAGCTCACGTATAATCAAAGCAAGGATAGCCGTCCGATGCATAGGCAACACAGGCAAGCCCCATCCCAGTGCAGGGTGGAAAAGGCTCGTTCTCCTTTAGACATACATGTACCTGCTAAGAGATCGGAGACATGATAAGAGGCAGGAAGATTACACAAGACTTATCTCATCTCTGTCAATCTTCCTCGAATATCTCCACATGCATTTTGTTTGCCTTTGACTCTCCTATCTTCACTCTCATCCTCCTTGTTCTGGAGTAGAGTGATCCAAGATATCAGAGAAGGTACGAATACCTCCATACCACACGCATATCATGCTATTGAAAAATCATATTGCATGAAAATGGAAGAGAAAAAAGAAAAAGTCCCGACCGATAGGCCGCAGCATGGACCACTGAACGGGATGTAAGCAGCGCAGATAAGTCTAAACACCCGTTTAATGAATATGCAGGAACCCGCTCAGTACATGCCACGTCCCGTCGATACGGGCCCATGATTCCGTCTTGTCCAGCCCAGAGCACCAGGCGAAGTTCTCCAAACACGAGGGGCACTGAAGTCAGCTCAATCTCGTTTGGCGTCTGGTGTGCTGGTCTTCGGATATCAGCCGGAGGCCCAGAACTCCTCTCTGCTTGAGACACGGCTCAGCTCGTAACTTAGGCAAGTCAAGTCTCGTTTGGGGAATAATGCCGACAGTGAGACGCTGCCGCTCATGCAATTGTATTCGGATTTGCCCAGTGTGTTATGCTAGAAAAGACATATAATGCTGATCTAGATAGCAGTACAGATTACTCGGATCTTCGCAGCGCGTAGCAAACTTTGGGAGTGAGGTGATGTATAATTGCACTAGACTTGCTCAAAAAATATGTCCACTATCATGAGAAGCCGAGGAATACCAAGCAAGCACAAAAGTACGATTCGAGTCCAACGCAAAATCAGGTTTCAAGATCAATCTCTCAAGGCAAGCAGCATTGTCGACGAGTCCTGCCGCGACCCTGACTCCGCTCCACCAGGGTCTGCAAAACCCATCCCAAGTCTAAGTACTAAACAACCATCGCAAAAGTCAAGACTTCAAGGAGAAAAAGTAGACGGGTAAAAGCACGAGCACGAGTAGAAGACGACGACCGAGAGGAAAAGACGAGAGAGGAAATATGGTAAGGAGAAAACAAAACGCAAGGAAGCGACAATCTGTATATCGAACAAGGTATCGGATGAGAGTCGAGAAGAAATAAAGAGACGAGCCCCCCGACGACGACGAAAACATTAGTAGGTTCAGTATGTGTGCCGTAGCGCTAATAAAACAAGGAGAGAGAAGAGAAAAAATTCCTCCATATGGACCAGCCAACAAAAACTGTCTGTCGTGTGCAGATATTAGGTTGTGCGCCAGGAGCGCAGAGATCCCTTCCCTCAAGGACCATGCGAAACCGGTTGACCAACCCTGCCCTCAATTATTGCCTGAGACCACCGGAATGCAGAAAGATGACGACGACGCTGTATGCAGATGGGAAAGACAAAGGAAAAACAAGGGTCCAGGCTTGGGACGAACTGCAGATCCACCACTCCGCCTCACACCCATACCAGACAGTAGTAGCGAAGGCAGTCCATGGCCTCGCAGAGAGTATATGCCGAGGTGATCCGCCCATGACAAAGGAAATTGTTCATCATCATCAAGACTAATAGCACACGCTATCCTCGTCGGCTCCCTGAGAGGTCATTGACGGGGTCGTCACGTTCGACGACGCCTCAATGTCGTCAACGTAGCCGACGAGAGCTTGAGAGTGCAGTCTGAAAGACTCTCCCATAAGTCTGGTAATTCTATGCGATCGTTAGCTGCAGTTCATTCGTGATGTAAAGGGCATCGGTCAACTTACCCCCACACAACCACTTCGTCAAGCATCGAGCCCCAGAGACGAGCAACGATGGAGCTCAGCTGCGAGACATACGACTCGTCGAGGTCCTTGTCAAAAAGGTGTCGGACCTTGTTGTACATGAGCATCTCCTCCTCGGTGGCCGGCTCTTCGTCGTGTTCCAGGCGATAAAGCCAGAGGCTGAGGATGATCATGAGGTCCATGCCGCAGAGCGGATGCTCGATGCTCCAGTTGGTCGGCGAGGTCCGAGCAACCCAGCGGACGCCTTGGAGGACGGCCGTCTCGATGCAGTTGTAGCACTCTTGGATGACCTTGATCATCTCGCTAGAGCGTTTGACCTTGTCGCGAGCGTTGGACATGGCCGCGGCGACTTCGTACGAATCGTGGTAGCGAAGGGCCTCTTGAACCGACTTCAGATCCACCTCGAGACGGGCGCGCGCATTGCGGTACATGGCCTTGGCGTTGAAGATGAGAGGATGGCCCTTGTGAGGAGCGCTGAGCTGAACAGTGACCGTCTCGGGCTCGCACAGGGCAAGCGACTTCTCCCACGTCTCGAGGGCCAGTCTCAGCTTGTACTCGGTAACGACATCCTGCAAAGCCTCGGGGCTGCGCTTGTGGTACCACACTTCCAGGAAGAGTGCGTTGATCATAACACGAGTTGCGAATGCGCTGTACTTGAGCGTCTCGCCCTGGAAGAGGTTGTCATGTGCCTCCATGAAGGTAACGCTCGCCGAAGCCTTGAGCTGCTCGTGCCAAGATGCCTCGTCAGAGACTTGCAGATTCCACAAAGCTTCAGTCGATGGCAGCTGAAGGTCCTCAAATTCATTAAAGCTGATGGCCGGGGTGTGGTTGTAAGTCAGAGTCAGCAGACCAAAGAAGATGTAGACGGCATAGTACGTGCGCCGGCAGCCTTCATCCTCGACCCACTCGTTCCGGGTGGGCAGTCGGCCTTCGCGAGCCTCCTGTCGAAGCTTGAGCTCGTAGCGGTTGCCCGCTACCATGTTCGCCAGCAGACTCTTAATCGAGCAGGCCCACTCGAGACCCTTGGGGTCGCCGCTCCAGCTGGCGAAGATCATGTTGAGCAGAGAGCTCTGCATGGTCCAGAGAGGGCACTTGCGAGAGCTGAAGCTCTCCTTGTTCTGGAGGAACTGGTTGACCAGCACCTTGGACCCGATGTGGAGCATGTATGCTTGCTCCTGGTCGAAGGCATACAAGGCGCCGATGGAAAGGACAGCCAAGAGTAGCGGCGGAGAAGCTTGGGCCGGATTGAACGACACGGGGTGCAACAGAGGCAGGTGATGGTGGAACAAGCCGAAGTAGGTTGCCAGATACCTGTTGATCGACGACATGCTCGGGAGGCGGAACCCTTCTGGGATGGCATGCTCGGAATCGCTGTTGCGAATGTTGTCAAGGATCATATTTCGCTCCTCGTCGCTGTTGACTTGGGGTGTCTTGAAGCCAGCAGGAGACTGGGGCAACTCGACCGGAGTGTGGGCGCGCTGCGAAAGGTAGGGCGAGTGGGGAGCTTGAGTGCCTGTAGGCGTGGGTAAGACTTTGGCAGTCGACGACGATGTCGCAGGTATCATACCATTACCGTTCTGGCCATTCATAGGCGGCAGGTGGCTTGCATGGGACTGCGGAGCAGTCGGCGCGGCGAACGCCTGGTGCGACTCGAAGGGACCCGACACACTCGAGGTGATCGAGTGAGCCTTGGCATCAGGAGCCATGTAGTTTTCCCAAGGCGACATGGCGATGGCTCCGGAGGGGTACGTCACAGAAGGCTCCATGAGAGCGGCGCCGTTGTGCGGGAAAGAACCCATGGCAGAGTTGGCTTCGTAGGGGCTCCCATTATCGCGCATCGCGGCGGTGGCTTTGTGATGAAGGTCAGCCACCAGCATGGCGGCGGTTTCCACGTCAAAAATACCTTCGCTACTGGCTTCAAGCTGCTCGATGGCAGCAGGGTCGATAGCAAGCGACGACTTGTTCGGGCCCGAGACGGTCCTGGACTTGGACACACCGCCACCACGACGCTTACCGTCGCTGTGGAGGGGAACGCCGCCATCTTTGGCGTGGACAGTGCGGTCATGTCGAAGCAGTAGATCGCGACGCACAAAGGTACTTCTACACTTCATGCACTTGAACGGACGTTCCTTCGTGTCTGTGTGCAGCCAAGGTCAGCCAAAGATCCAGCAAGAAGGGGAAAAGCGCTCATGGCTTGCAGGAGGTAGAGAGATAAGGGGGGGAGGGTGCTAGGAAGGGCAATTCTGTGTAATGGAGTGAACGGCAGAAGGGCTGTGGCCGTGCTTGTGAGGCTGGCAGGGTGGCTAGGAGGGAGTGCGGAGGTAGGTTGGAAAAGTCGACGACTTACGTGACCGCTCATGCCTGCTGCGATGTTCGCTCCTGCTAAATGCGCGATTGCAGAACTGGCACTTGTACTTCCTCTCTGGTGCGGCCGAGGAGGTTTTTCGCGAGGCGGGCGTGGACGAGGCGGACGCAGCTGGAACGGCTACGCTTGCGGTCGGCATCTTGATGTTCGGTGTCGCGGCGCGCGCTTCGAAGGCAGTGCTTGCTCAGGTGCTTCGAAGTGTGGTGGTGATGGCTGGACCGGCGGCGGCGGCGGCGGTGACAGGGAACAAATTGACGATCTTTTTTCTCCAACGGCGACTCGCGAAATGAGCTGATCCCTCACAGCACGATAGTTGAAATCGCCTGGCTCTCCTCTCGCACGCGCTCCCGTGGGATTTAAAGTGTGTCTTCTTGACTGATCTGGCTGTAGGTGGTCATTTGTGGTGGTATCCTGGTCATGGAATTGATGAAACTGGGGTTGTATGTAAGATGGCCGTGGGCCAAATATGTTCAAAGTGAAGAACAAGTCTTGTCTATTGTCAGACAAGACCGTCTGGCGCTTGAGAAAAAGCTGAGCTCGGGGTGAGGTTCTGTTGTGGTGATGCTGATAAGTTGGTGGAAAAAGAGGAGGGGTGGGAAAGGTTCCAGGAAAAAGGAGGGGAAGGGGAAATTTTGAAAGGGAGAACCGGGAGCGAGAGGCGCTGGAGCCAGAGTGCCAGAGTGGGAGGAGACACCCGTGTACAGCGGCGGAAGAGAGGGGAGTGGGCGGAGGGGGGGGAGGTTGGAGGGGGCCCAAGAGATTGATGGAGAGGAGGGAAAGAGGAGAGGGGGGCAGATGGCATGCGCAACGGTCTGGTACCAGGACAGTGCAAAACCAGCGAGGTGCATCAACTGGCGACGGGCGTGTTGCTGCTGTTGTTGCTGCAGGGAGTGTGTGTGTGAGTGGGAGAGGGGCCTGTCTGGTTGGCTGGACTGGGCCGACCTGTAGGTACAAGTAACTACGTGTGACAGCAGACCTCGAGGGCTGGAGAGAGCCGTTGTGACTTTGGGTAGGTACTCCAAATCCGCTGGAGTATGCAGAGTCATCAAAGTACCTACTCCGTTAGGTACCTTCGGTAACTTTGCTTCCTCTCGCCCACACGACACCGGTCCGCATCCATCGCGTTTGTACACTTTCTCTTTTTCCTTGATTGATCCTGGCGTGCCTAGCTCCCTGGTGTCGAGTCACCGCCAGCTCTGGGCGTCACTGTTTACCTTACTTTTTTTTCTCGTCCCCTCTAAAAAGTCACTATCTAGCAGGGTACTGTAGTAAGGGCCTGTGCCCGCAGAACACTGAACACTGAACCGTGCCGGTAGAAGAGCCTGTAATTAGCAGCCATGGGTACAAGTACTGAGAGAGGCAGCATGAACGAGCGAGTGGGGTGTCAAGTGGGCAACGTGTCGCGCTGGTGCGAAATGAGGGGGGAAGGAGACGGGCATGGGTGCAGGTCCAAACACTTCATCGCCAAATCAGCCCAGATACGCAGCATCTGGCCTGCCCTGCCCCCCATCTGGCCTAGTCCGGCCTATCCCGGGAGATTTAAATTGGCACTCAGAGTCGACGCTACGGCCCTTTCTAGCGGGCATTCCCCATCCGCCGTGGCTTCCCCGTACCCTGTAGCGGCCACTTTTCGCGCCTAGCAAGCCTCGCTAGGCCCGAGGTTGCTGGTACTTTTCTCCTGTCCAGTCACTTGGGTCGTGGTGGGGTTGAACCTGATCAATTGATTCTGTCGGGGCAAGTCGCAGCACCTCGCGATCGCGGTCACAAGGGGCTCATTCCCTTTTCCCACGTCTGGGGACGAGTAAGATTGTGGATATCCTATTTCCATTCAGCAAAGAGAAGGAGAGCCAAGAGGGATCAGATCAAATCTTTTCGTCGCTCCATCTCAGCGAGGACCGGAGTCATCCTCGCGCGCAGAGGTTTTTCCTTCCCCTCTTCCCCTCAGGCCGCTCGCCTGAGGCGGACACTGAGAGACCGAACTGGTAGCACTAGAGACAGCTAAGCGGCTCGGCCGTCGCTGGAAAAAATACAGTGCTGGTCAGAACGCTGTACTGTGGAATACCTTCCACCACCCGCTGGCCCAGGAGAGCTTCTGTCTCCCGTTGCTCGTCTCTGCTAAACCATGTCCTGTCAACCCACCCGGCAACCTTCCAGAAGAACGGACTTGGCCTCGTGGGGCTCTCGACCCCTCGTCCCTCCTCGCCGTCTTCCCGGCTCTAAACACTATCGTCAAGGACAAAGCAAGGGCGTGCTTGGAAGCTGCCTCTTTGACTGGCAGACCGCATCGCATCAGCATCAGCATCAAGTGTCTGGTCTCGACTGGGCCGAGCGTCTGGCAGAGCATCTCCGAGTTCAACTGCCCATTTGCTAAAGCAAAGACGTGTCCGTCCCAGAATAGCCGTCGATAGAGGGTTTGCTTGGACAGGCTGCTCCGAGATTGCGTACAGCCAAGTAAAATGTCGGGGTTTCTTCCACCCTCCGCCCTGCCTGCATTGGCAGCTTCACCGGCCAGCTTTTTGGGCCAAACCACAGGCAGGATCAGGGTGAGGCTGGTGCCAGCGCACGCATGACGGGATCCCTCGGCCAATCCTTGGTACAAGTAGTGTGCCACATCTTTTTCCCATCTACCCCACGACGGCTTTAGGTGCCGTTCTTGGTAAGCCCGCGACTGTGCATCTTCACATATTCGTACAGCACTTCTTACGAACCCCTCGCCATCGCAGTCCGTCACTTGAATGCCTCGAAGCAAAGATTTTGAGGGAGACCACAAGCTCCAATCAATAACGAGGGGATTTGAACCAGCCTATTCATTTGGCAACGAGCCTTGACAGTCAATAATGGTGGAACTCCGTCGAGGTCGATCCGCGCTGGGGGGATCAAGGTACTTGGTGAGACTTTGGGTCGAGGTAGTGGGGCGAGCTGCAAATGAGGGGCAGACCTGCTATGATCTACCTGTGGCGCCCGTCGCTGACCGCCTCGCCGACAAGTACCTGACACCTGTTGATCAGCTACAGTTCAGGTAAGCGGAGCTACTCGCCGAAGAGGTACTGTCATGTGTCACGAGCCCGATCTTTGAGGTGCCGTGAGAATACGAACCCGCCCGCCTCAGATTTCAGTCCACCAGCTGGCATGCTGAAAAGCCTTCGACCAGCCCTGTTCTTTGAAGCTCGAAGATCAAAGGGATGCGGAAGCTGGCACCGATCCAATTCCTCTTCCTCGACATCAAAGGAGCAGTCTGCCGATATCTCGGGGGCGCGGGCACTTCAACCCTCAATTTCTTTCGGGCGATGCATGCACCGACTCGAGAAAGATCAACTTTGCTTCTTTTTCTCCCATTAGCTGAACAGGGGCTGTTCGCATTACCCCTGAAAGTCATTCTGAAGCTGGTTTTAGCTCGCATCCGCGGCTGTGGAACCAGAAGCAGAAATAGGAACAGTCGCAGATCGTCTAGGTACCGGTATTCAGAGCTCGTCATAGGCAGGTGAGCTTTCCAGAATGCTCCTGCATACCGATCATCTGCGGCCGCGCCCATCCGCGCGGGTTTGGTTGCCGAGGGTGCTGAACTCATCGCTCGCTGATCTGATCTCTGAGATCTGGGTATTCGACAGAGCACGTCGCTTCCATCTACTCCATTCCGATCCTCAGACAGGGAGAGGAGAGCTCTTGGTTTCCATTCCCCATGGCCAGACTGCAAGCATGCCACTGTCAAATGCAGAGCTGTTGCGCGCCGCGTTTTGTCAACGCGGGCAGTGCTCGCCGAGTCAAACAATTGCGCCAGCTATTTTGAGATGCGTCCGAGAGGCAGAATTGCCTTTTCTTACTACAAGCAGTTACTGACGAGGTTCAGCGATAACTCCAGCGAAGTCTTTTTTTCGCTCAGGAGCTCTCCACGCCCACTTGATGCTTCGCGGGCTCATCGGCACGGCTCGCTACTGGTTCAAGAGGACCTCGTGGAGCATCCCAGCCACCCGCATTTCGTGGTCGAGAGAAAAAGTTGTCGCAGGAAATTTCCCTGAAATTACGCGACAGACAAGCTGGCCCGCTACGACCGTGGGGCTTTGAAGCCATCCACCAGATTAGGGAGGCCAATAGACCGGTGGCCATGTTACCACGATTCCCCTGCCCGACGAGCACGGAAGCTAGCCCCCGGGTCTAGGGAGTGGACCGCGGTGGATACTTTTACAGCAGACCCGCTTCCCAGCAATATGTGTCGCCCTGGCATCATTAAAGTCCAGGGGCTGCTGGTGTTGCTGAAGCGTTGGAACTTTTTCGAACGACCTTTCCACCTTGGTGTCCGGGGGTTCATCATCGTCATCGACACTATCCCTTACCAAGCGCACCAGAGATCCACACAACCCTCGCTGCTCGGTATGCTAATGTCTCCTCGATAGCTTGGCGTGCCACTTCTCTTCGAGGGTGGGAGCTGTCTGTCCTCGCAGGTCTCGGGATGCTGTGTGTCTTGGGGACAAGCGAGGCAGACTGTGTCCAGCGGCCTCCTGGGACTAATTTGCAAGAGCAGAGCCCTGTGGCGAAGAAAACTCTTTCGTTAATTTGAGACCGCGAATTTTCGCGAGATGTGGCATGCCGTGTCCCTCGCTCACTCCGGACTCCTTTCATCGATCACACTCCGTAGCTATGTAGCTATCTTCATCCTATATTCAAGCGCCATCTTCTTGTCAGACCACGGGCGTCGAAATGTCGGGTATTGGATCAGCTGAAGTACGCAAAGACAGACACAAGCGGCACGCCTGGTTACGGTATTCAGCTCGCGCGCCCTGCCATAGCGGCAAGAAGCATCAGAGAGGTGGAATGAGATAAACGCGTTCTACCTAGTCAGACATTCGTGATGACATAAACCCATATCGAGTCCAGTCTGCCCGAGCAGACCACCTTGCTGAGGCAGTAGGAGGGAGGGAGGATGGGACGCCCACGTGCCCCCTATTTCCAACTTTCCGGGTACCATTCCTTTGGGTCGTAGTCTAGCGAGTTCTAGGTCCTCTCCTCCTATCTTTTAATATCGAGAAAGCAAGGATAACGCAACTGACCGAAATCCTGTCAAGTGGGATGTTCAAGAAGCTGGACATTGAATCGAGACAACAAGGGTTGTTCATTTTGTGGCTTCTTACACGAGCATTTTGATTATGACAACGTATCGATTGTCGCACGAGACTCACCTCAGTGTGCACGAGGCGCCCTGAAAATGAGCCACCAATACCGCACCTGTTCTCACTTTGCTGCTGAGCTCGTCTAGACTTGCAATGAGTTAGGGATTGAGGCCAATCATCTACATGGGAAGGGTCATGAAATCAAATATTGGCCAGCCTGACCGGCCAGGACGGCAAGATGACCACAAGGATACACCGCAAATGGCTTGAAAGGGTGGGCTTTGCCGTTCTTTAACCACGATATCGCCGCCTTCTCATAGAGCCGTGCTCTCGCGAGGAAGGGACGACTTTCCAGGGAGAAATCTCTTACCGCCAGACACTGATAGGCTTGGGCTTCCCTGGCAGCTTTGATGATGTGTATCCTCCCGCTGGAAAGATTGTGTGACTTCGCTCTACTCATGGACGTACGTCTTGTCTCGGCTCGAGTACGGGTTCATCGACACATTTCCACCCTAGAGATCATCGAACGGCCACGTACAGCAGAATTTCGGCCTCTATCAACCCTGCCCTCAAAAGCCACGGAAGCACAAAACCTGAGACTGGACCGATCCAACTGGGTGACAAAGCCCGGCAGAGAATACCCTCTCACGGCTCATCTTGCCATGTCGGTGGTTTGAGACAGCCGGATTCTGAGTCGTCAGTTTCTGAGTCGTCAACCCAAGCCGGCAACCGTCAGACCTGGAGGTGCAGGCAAAACTGCGATCTCCCTGACCGGTACCCACGGTGCACATACGGGCTGCATCACTACCTTGACAAGTTGGACAAGTTCTGAGCAGTGTGTGGCTTTTTTCCGACCTGACTCACCTGGTCATTGCGCGCTCTTTGGTAGGTGATCTATAGCACGACTCTGATATTGGTGGCATCCGACCTTGGCCAGCTCCTCTGTTGCTACGGCGCGGGAAAATGGGAACGAAATGCCTGACTGTGCCTTCTGTCTCTCGGCGGTGCACTTTGCCGGAACCGCGTCCACGGCAGCCAAGGGCCGGCTTGTCTGATCTTCCAGACGAGTCTCTGGTGATCTTCATGTACAAGATCGACGACATACATGCCCATCAGCCAGAGGAACAATGGGAGGACTGTGCGTGCTCCTGGGACTGATACGATTGCCATGTCGGAATCACAGAGTGCGTGCCATCCACATACGAGTCAATTATCACAGTCTTCCGACCACATGTCCTAGGCATTTCGGAAGTCTGAGAGCCTTCCGAACCACGTTGTGCAGTGCTCCCATCCATATCTAACTACGGAGTACGGACACTACTCATGAAGAAAGTGTTTGCATACGAGATGCATGGGTCGACCCAGTCCCTGTCTGTTCGTTGGACTTGCAAGGAATAATCAGCAGAGGATTTATCAAGGACCCAGGGGACCTGGACAGCCCGGAGAATTGCCATTTCAGCAAATCGAACACACAGAGTTCCATCATCAATACTGTTGGAAGTACCAGGTAGGTTGCCTTTATGTTTGTCTAATTAGACAGAGGCTCTCCCAGTGTGTTGCTTATTCCAAATAGAAGCGGCCGCGCTTTGCTTCCTCCCTCACAAGAAAGATGGTTGGAGGTATTGTACTGCGTTGCATGAGAAACGCTCTTCATCTCATGTTATCCAAAACACGGGACGAACTGGCAGTATTGGACCCGGTAGAACGACGATCATGGCGACGGCTATCCAACATGAGGGGGCCAGAGCCGCCTGGCTCACCATCCTACCCCCCCCTCTCTCTCTCTCTCTCTGGCACGGGTGGGATACATGCATGGTGGGTGGAAGGCTACTGGAAGCGACAGTACCCCAAGCCCACAGGGCCGAGCCTCCAGCCTTGGTGAGGGTGGGCGGGGGTGGTACTCTTGCAACATCGCGAGGCTCTACCCTCGGTATTAGCAGATGCAATGTACCGGCACGCCCCAAAAAAACACACTATTCCGTACGTCCGATCTGGAATCTGACAAGCTCTGGGGTGCCTTGGAGAAGAAGAAACAGAATCAGACAATCGGCATCGAGGCCGACAATCGGGGTTGCGAAAGCAGCGGTCAGCATCAGAAGAGCCCTGGTAAGCATCTCCACCGGAATACGACTGCGAGAACATGGAACCTGCCAGCGCGCACAAACACAGAAAGACAGAGAGAGGGACGAAAAAGATTGAGGGAGAGAGGGCAGGGGCAGAGCGAGTGCCCAGGGTGCTTCAAAAAAGCATCACATCACCTCCTCTCTGGAAAGGGTCGGCCCTCTTTGGAGACTCGAGAAGCAGCTGTGGCAGGCCTCTAGTTACTGGATTCAACCAAGAACGTGCATATGCTCTGCAGCCAGAAGAGCACAACATCTGTGCGAGTCCGTGTGTGAAAGCACACACAGCCTGGCATCTGCATGTGCATCTTGCAGGTGAGAAGATCAATGCTTGAGAGCGAGCATACGTACGGGACTGGTGATATTGAGGCAGCAGTCCATAGGTATCTTTCTGCATGCATGCATGCATGCAGAGAGCCAGAGAGGAGTGCTCTAGCTAGTTAGTTACTCCGTACAGCCACGAGATCCCGAGAGACGTTGGCAAGCCATGCTAACCCCCCCTCGGCTCTCCAACAAGAGGCACTTGCCCTTCGGTATGGACCGTGCTGGGAGAGGCAGGCGTACGGCGTATTTTCTCGTTTGTCAGTCTCACCTCCCGCTCGAGGTGATGCGCGTTTGGTGCATGTGGTTGCGAGATCCACCAGCCGAGCCGGGCCCCCGAAAGGGGTCAAAACGGCAAAGACCCCAGACCAGGCCCCCTTTTTTTTTTATTCAAGACTGGCTAGTACCCAATCTTTGGACCCCTCATCCAGTCCCGTCAAACCTGGTGTTGCTGCTGCAGTTTGGTTTGGGTTTGACACTACCTGCATGTGCACAACGCATGTGCTTCCCAGGAGAGTCACTACTGGGCTTGATACACGAGGAACTGCATGTAGATGCCATCACCGTGGTACAGTCTGATGGCAGTTTCAAGGAGCAGAAAGGAGCCAAGCATGGTCCATAATAATTGGGCAAAGTCGGGAGGGAAAAGAAAGGGACAAGGCCGTGGTCAAGGCCCCTCCAAAAACACGACCCCTGATCGAGGACGGAGTAACTACGTCCTCGGCAGGAAGAAAAGGTGTGATTGCGGTAGTCATTCGAGGAAAATGAGAGTTGAGCCTAGCGGCCGGCGGGTCAGGGCATCGCACTTCGTAGCAAAGCAACAAGCCGAAAAGAGGCGTCAATCGAACACAGCAGCAGCGGCCTTGTTTGCTTGCTCCAAGGCCAATGTCCAACCCGCGTGTCATTGTCAGTCAAGCCGCTTCCGTTTGCCTTGTGTGTCTTTGGGGGTTTGCTAGCTCAATTGTGTTCGATTGCGGCCTTTTATCCAGCCTCGATTTCCCTTCCCTTCCCTTTTCCTACCCTACCCCCCCCTTCTTTCAAGCCCGGGCCACACCCCCTAACTACCGCACTACTTGTACCTACCAGACACCAGACCACCCGCTACCACGCGCACCAGCAAGACCCAGGCCCAGCATTTCGAGCCCACCGCCTCTCCAGGGCTCCTCTGTACAGGCCACAACCCACTCTCCACCACGCCCGAACCTTGAAATTTACCAGCCCAGCGAATTGCTAACGGCGTCGCCCCCCCCCCTTGTCTTACCTACTGCCTACCTTACCCGCCGGACCACCAGAGCCTCGACCAGTCAACGTTTGCCCATCACTCGCAATATCCAGAAACCCATTCGACCAGGCGGGCGCCTAGCAAGCTCTTCATTTCAACCACACGACTTTCGCATCGCGACGACCGCGACTGCCACTGCCACTCCACGATCTCTAGACCCTCAGGCAGGACGCTGCGCTTTTGGCCCCCCGCTGACGGGAATAGCGCCGTTTCTGACCCCCGCCTCCTTATCGCCCCTCTCCCAGCTCCCAGGCGGTGCAAATCACCCTTTTAAGACCATCGTGGCAGAGGGTCTTCGCGCCACCTCAAAAATCACGACGAGCCGCGAGCGCCCGACCATGTTCTGAATACCTGTGGGTTGTCTGAACTGACCGGGCGAAAGCGCGAAAGGCGAGAAAAGAGTGAGAGCGAGAGTGAGAGCGGAGCAGGATGCTGATGACACAGGCTGCCGCACTGCCTCCAGCACATGGTCAACGATCGACAGCCTTCAACACTCTGCGCACCACCAACCTCGCCGCTGCAGCGCCGAGCCAAATCGGAAGGGAGGCACAGGTACGGACTGGCTTGAAGAGGTCAGGCACTTTCGGAGACGACGGCGACGGCTACGGCTACGGCAGCTCGTCGAACCACGCCGACGGGCATTATACTTCCTCCACAATGAACGGCATCATGGGCACCGTCCCCTCGGGCGCCACGTACGTGCGGGCGATGTACGACTACGAGGCGGACGACAGGACGAGCTTGAGCTTCCACGAGGGCGACGTCATACAGGTCATCACCCAGCTCGAGAGCGGTTGGTGGGACGGCGTCATCAACGGCGTCCGCGGCTGGTTCCCGAGCAACTACTGCCAGGTCATCACCAACCCCAGCGAGATCCTCGACGCGGAGCAGAATGCCGTCCCTCTCGGAGAGACCCTGGACGAGGAGCCCGATGACGAGGTCTACGACGAGAGCTTCGACGACGACGAGGACGACACCGACGAGATCAACGCTCTCCCTATGGAGGGGACCGAGACCGGTGCCAAGTCCGGCGCCGACTTTTGGATCCCCCAGGCGACCCCAGACGGCCGGCTCTTCTATTATAACACAATGACGGGCGAGAGCAGCATGGAGTTGCCCCTGGAATCCCCCACCTCTGTGAACGAGAGCGGCCCGCGCGACCGGATGAATGTCAACATCCCCGAACGGACACGCCCGCCGCCAGAGATGATGGCCAGGGGGTTCACTCAAGACGAAGACGAAGATTCGGAAGCGAACTCGGCCTCGGAGCTGGAGGGCGAGTCTATCATGCTCGCATCAAGAGGATCCATGGTAATGCCAAACTCTCTTCCCCCTCCATTGGCAGATCACCGTTGGCTAACCAGGATATCGACCATACAGCCTCGTCGGAACCCCACCGACATTGGTCTCTCACCAGCGCCCTCCATGGACTCTATCAACGGCCAGGCTACGAGGCCTAGGAACGACACCTTTAGCAATCCCAACATGGTCCACGGTACTGGGATCGCCTCGGCGACTTCCTTCACGTCTACCGGCTTTAATCTTCCTACGGCCGCCACCATACCCCGCTCCTTCTTCGACGATGGGTCGACACCACCGCTCACATGGGCCCGCCTCGTTGCCAACATGAAGAAGTCTATTGAACGCTACCGCGAGGCCATTAACAACAACCTGCGGTCCGAGTATGTGGCGCGTGCTGAGGACATCTCGGACCACCTACGCTTGCTTCTCGCAGCCGGATCTGGCACGACGGACAACCACTCCGGGCAGCCCTCCATCATCTCCACGAACAAGGCGCTGTATCCCCACTTCCGGGACATGATGTCCAAGTTCTCCAAGCTGGTCATCTCATCGCACATCGCAGCTGCGGACTGGCCGAACGCGGAATCGGTACAAAAGTGCTTACAGGAGGCCGACGGTGTCCTCTTGGGGGTGTACAGCTACGTCGAGATAGCAAGGCAGCAGCGAGGGGAGGAGATCCCCAGGCTGTTCCCGGGCTTCGTCATTGGCAGCACGGCGGGCGGCAGCTGGCAGAATAACGGTCTGGGCCCGAGAGACCCCATCGCCTCAAACTTCCTCGAGGACGAGGAGGGCTACCAAGAGCCGACGGCAATGCTAGATGGCAAATTGCTCGAGCGACTCGACGAGCAGAAGCGCATGTTGGTCTCGAGCATCAGGGAGCTGGAGAAGAACCTGGCTGTTTCCGACAAGATCATCACGCCGTTCAAGCACGAGCTTATCGGCAACAACGTCTGCTCTGCAGGCGGCAAGGTGCTGGAGATGTTCAAGCCCTGGATCGCCATGATCGAGTCGGTTGACTTGTCGACCCTCGGCAACAGCTTCCAAACCCCCCAGCTTGCCGATTTCAGCGTCAACAAACAGAGCCTCTACGACAACATCTCTGACCTGTTGCTAGGCTGCCAGGCCGTGGCTGGTCCGCTCGCAGACGAGTGGTCAGAGGTCCGCGGCGAGGCGCTTGAGAACAGGCTGGAATACGTGCGCTCATGCGCGCGAGCGTTGGAGATGAACTCGTCGCACATTGGCTTCTCGCTCCAGCTCTTGTCGGAGCAGGTACAGATCAACACGCAACAGCAGACCGAACAGCGCATGCGGGAAGAGCAGTTCCAGCGCGAGCAGTTGCGGAGGGGAGAGACGATGCCATACGCCCCGAGCCACCAGAGGTCAGAATCGCGCGGCCTCATGCGCCCGCCCCTTATGCAGTCGCAGTCCTTCACGGAAGGTGAACCCACGACCCAGACGTACCGAAAGGGTGGGGACTACTCCAAACTTAAGAAGTTGCTCGGAGAGGACCCCAACCCCCAGGCTATGGTCGAGGACATCCCTGACTACCTGCGACTCGACTTCGAGCACGAGATCTCGTGGGACACCAAGACGTCGCCGCCCACTGTCAAGGGTGGCTCGTTGTATGCCCTTGTGGAGCAGCTGACACGCCACGACAAGCTCGATTCAAGCTTCAACAATACTTTCCTCCTCACCTATCGATCCTTCACCTCGGCGAGAGAGCTCTTCGAGCTGCTCGTCAAGAGGTTTGCGGTCCAGCCCCCCGAGGGCCTGAACCAGGCCGAGTACGAGCAGTGGCGGGACAAGAAGCAGAAGCTGATCCGCTTCCGTGTGGTCAATATCTTGAAGAACTGGTTTGACAACTTTTGGATGGAGGACACGAGCCTTGAGGAGACGAGGCAACTTATCCGCGACGTATATGCCTTCGCCAGGGAGACTGTCAAGTCTACCGAGACTCCCGGACACGCCCAGCTCATGGCGGTCCTGGACCAGCGCCTGAACGGCAAGGACACGGGCGCGAGGCGTCTCATCCAGACCCAGAACCAGAACACGCCGGCCCCCATCATGCCCAAGAACATGAAGAAGCTCAAGTTCCTGGACATTGACGTCACCGAGTTTGCGCGACAGCTGACCATCATCGAGTCGAAGCTGTACAGCAAGATCAAGCCGACCGAGTGCCTGGGCAAGACGTGGCAGAAGAAGCCCGGCGAAGGGCAGCCCGAGCCGGCGCCCAACATCAAGGCGCTCATCCTGCACTCGAACCAGATGACCAACTGGGTTGCCGAGATGATTCTCGCCCAGTCGGACGTCAAGAAGAGGGTGGTTGTCATCAAGCACTTTGTAGCTGTCGGAGATGTAAGATTTTCTTTCCCATGTCCCTCCCTCCCCTCCCTGTCGGATAGTAGTATTTATGACTGACATCTTTCCCCCCCAAAACAGAAATGCCGGAGCCTGAACAACTTCTCGACGATAACATCGATCATCTCGGCGTTCAGCACCGCGCCCATTGCCCGTCTCAAGCGGACATGGGACATGGTCCCGGCCAAGACACAGGCCACCCTGGAAACGATGAGAAAGCTAATGGGTAACACCAAGAACTTTGGTGACTACAGAGAAGCACTGCACGCCGCGAACCCCCCGTGCATTCCATTCTTTGGTAAGTGTGTCCTGTCCTTGGGCATTAGTAGTAGTGATAAATGCCCCCCATCTTTAGTCACCTCAACAAAGGTAAACTGGCTAACCATCCTTTGTGTGTGTGTGTCTGTCTTACAGGCGTGTACTTGACCGACCTCACCTTCATCGAAGACGGCATCCCGTCCATCATCAAGAAGACCAACATGATCAACTTTGCCAAGCGCGCAAAGACGGCCGAGGTCATCCGCGACGTCCAGCAGTACCAGAACGTGGCGTACGCCCTGCAGCCCGTCTCGGAGCTCCAGGACTACATCGTCAGCAACATGCAGGCCGCGGGCGACGTCCACGAGATGTACGACAAGTCGCTGCAGGTGGAGCCGCGGGAGCGCGAGGACGAGAAGATTGTCAGGTACTTGAAACTCTCTTCTAATTCTTTTACGTCTGTGCAGTCGTCATCCTCACTGTGGATGTCGTGAAAATCATCATTATCATTTCGCGGAGGTGGAGGGGAGGGGGGAAGGTGGTGATGATGATGATGATGCCCAGTAGTAGGGGTTTTGAAAACAAACAGGGGGGTGTTTGGGTGGGAAGGAGGAATTCGTTGTATTTGTTGTATTTTTTGGCAACGCTTACTCACATTTGTTGTTTTTGATACAGAGTGCTGGCCGAGTCGGGCTTCTTGTAAGAAGTCATGCTACGAACGCTGGGGGCAGCGCAATCTGTACCACCCCTGCCAGATCGCACGTTCGACGCCGTGTCCTGCTTTTCAAGCCTCGTTTTGACGGAAGCGTTCTTGTCTGTTCTCGCTTTTTTTTTTTCTTTTCCGCATGCAGTCGGTCGCCTTGTTCGGTCATGCGTTGGAGAAAAAAGAAAACGACTTGGGGGGTTCTACATCCCATGCAAGGATGTGCACTCATGTGTGCTTCGCTGCTGTGGATGGGATCTTTTTTTTTTTGACGCCCCCCCTTTACCAAATTCTGTTGAAACATCGCGAATCTCCCTCCCCGGCCAAAAAGAGGAGCCGGAAAAGGCTTTTATGAATCGGTTCATATTTGATGAGACATATGACCAAAAGAATTTACGACAAACAATGAGTTGAGGAGGGAGGGGAAGGGAACGAGAAAGAGGGAGTGTGGAGGAGAGAGGGTGGAGTTGATTTGCGGACCGAGTATGCCATCTGTCTCACTGATGCAGACATCTTGGACAGGCGTGGCCCATTTCGTGCTCTATGCGACTGATGAGCTGGATGGTGTCAGCATTGATGGAGGGAGAACCTTGATCAGGAGACCTTGTTTCCCAGACATCAGAGAGAAAGAGCTGGACGAACGGCAGCCCGAGACAGCCGAGATGTCATGGCACAGTGCATCCCTGTGGGCTGCTAATTGCTCGCCGATGATGAGTTTTTCTGTTACAATAAGACAGCAAGCTCCCCCAATTCATTTGGGAATCGTCCTTGGGCCATGGACGGGGAGCACGGGCGGATGTTGTGATTGTCACAACCAGGTTTGCCGCGTGCAAGGCAGTGCATGGGTCGCTGCACGTGAAGCAAGGAATCAGGGCCGAGGCTTTACAACACTTTGAAGCGGGGGGAGGAAGAAGAAAAAAGAAGAGAAGGACCAATTCACATTTGATCGGAAGGGGGGGTGGTTTCCACAGGTTTCTTTTCCCCATCCCTGGTCATCTTTCAGGTCATTGTTTTTTTTCCCCAGTCTTCTCTCTTCTCGAGTTGGAGGGTTAGGTGTTGGGGGAGGGCTTCTTTCTCTGCTTGTTGTTTTTGTTCGCTTCGAATGTGAGATAATTCTAGAGAATATATTCTTTTCGAACGGACCGGCTGATGTTAGTCTCTGGTGATGATGATGATATAATGTGCACACACTTGGATGTTTGTTGTTGTTGGGCACTGGTTTGTTGTAGGTGTGAAAGTGATATTCAAAATACAACATCCACACGCCCCCCCTTTTCCCTTCCCTCCCCTTCCCCTTCCTCTTCCTTCCCTCTCAAGCATACGCATCCACAACGGGCGTCGCCCCGTTCCAATCGATCGCCGCCAGGCTGACCGCGGCGCAGCCGTCCAGGCTCCGGTCCCCATACCCCATCACCATCTTCTGCAAGCGGTACTCGGCCACCGCAGCAGCAGCAGCAGCAGCAGCAGCAGCAGTGCTGCCCTTGGGGCACGCGAACCACAGGCCGTGCTCGCTGCCGACCCAGGCGAACGTGCCCGGCGGCGCCTCGGCGGCGGCGGCGGCCGTGTAGTTCTGCTGCGTTGACGACGATGACGAAGAGATGGTGGTGGTGGTGGTGGTGGTGTAGGCGGCCGTGCCGTGGCCGCGGTGCACGAAGAGGGCGAACATGGCGCCGCCCGGGGTCGGGGCCGTGGCGGCGCGGGCCGGCGGCGGGCGGTCGTAGCGGAGGTGGCCCTGCTGGGTGTCTATGTAGACGCGCTGGCGGGCGCCGGAGGCCTGTGAGAGACCCCCCACCCCAAAGGGGCACCGGGGGGGTCTTCTTGTTAGTGGAAAAAAAGGATTCTGGGCAGATGGATGATAGGGGGGGAAGGAGGGAAGAGATCTTTAGTTTCCGACTTGCCAGGAATGCCTTGCCGTCCCCGTCGACCCAGAGCACCGTCTCGGTGGCGTTGGATTTCTGCTGTGTCGGCCGCGGCGGCGGCGGCGGGACGCAGGGGGTCGACGACCTGCCGTAGCCACCGACGAGGCAGGGAGTGTTGCTGTTGTTGGCGGACAGCGGCGGTGCCGAGAGCCAGAAGGACCCGTCGTGGACGCTCATGACGTAGCCTGTCAGTCCCTCGCCCGCCGGGTACGGGGACTGGAAGGCCTGGACGGTGAAGAGGCGGACTGACGTCGGTATGTCGGTGGCGGCCCGGCTGGCGATGGGTTTCGCCATCGAGGCCACGGCGCCGAAGGCGCAGACGGCGAGGAGCTTGGCGTGGAGGGCGGCGCGCATGGTTCGTCAAAGTTCGGAGAAAGTTTCTTTCTGGGGTTGTTGTTGGGCTTCGTGTGTTGATTCGACTTGGGGTCTGATCTGGTGCCTCTGCCTCCTTTATATAGCTAGGCCCAGCCGAGATTTGGAATCCGTGGCCCATCCAGGTCAACCAGAGGCGGAGCTGAGACAAGATCTCAACAGCCCTTAGACGAGAGTCGCGAGGTTTCTGGTCAGCTTGCCGGGCACCTTTGAACACCACCAGCATCAGGTGAGGTTTGAGCCAACGACCTCCCGATAATTAGACTCTCCTCGTGTAACACATCCAAAGGAGACGAAGGCGTCCCGCTGGAGCACTCGGACCGTGAGATAGGTAAGATCGGTGGACCATCTGGAGAAGCAGTAAAGAGGTGCGAAATGACCCATGTATTCAGGCGCGAATATCGCGAAAAGAAAGGGGAAGTGGCTTCCCGCACTGTTGTGGTCTCCCAAGCATCTTGACCCAACGCCGATAACACCGTTATGACGACCGAAAGTCCACGAAATCCCTCGCAAAATCGGTACCGCGCTCCATTCATAGCATCGCGAACGCGCGGGACAAACCTCAATCGCGTTCGCCCCCCTTCTGGACCTCCCCCTCCTCCAGAGACTTCTTCAGCCTCTCTTCCTGCCTCCTCCAGTGCCCGCCTTCTTCGTAGTCCTTGCTGATCTTGAGCGCCCGCCGTAACCTCTCGCTCTCCTTGATCTTGGCGTCGGCCTGCTCGTGCACCTGGTGCATCTTGAAGTGCTTCCGCGGCGGCTCGCTCTTGCGCCCGCCCTTGTCCATGTCGGCGAGGAGTGTCTTTCGCAGTTCGTCGCACTTTGTCTCGATCTCGTCTTCGTCGACGCTGTAGAAAGAGGGGGTCAGCATGATTGTTTTTTTTTTTCCTTTTTCTTTTCTTGTGGTGGTGGCTCCTTCCTTACCCTTCGTCCTCGAGACGATCGCGCAGCTCAAAGACCTTGACCTCGACCTCGCGCTTCCGGTCGTGCTCGAGGATGCCCTTGTCGGGCTGGCGCTGCCTGTGGCGCAGGCTGTCGTAGTCCTTGGGGTACGGCGCGGCCGACTCGCGAGGCTTGATGTGTGCCAGGTTGCGCTGGACGTAGCCAGAGGTGCCGCTGCCACGGGGCGTGGACAGGCCCACGTTGTCAGACATTCTCTCTCTCTCTCTTTCTCTCTCTTGGCGTCCAGGTATTGAGGTCTTGGGCTGCTCTGCGACGACGACGACGAGGAGGAGAACCGTAGTATTGCACGGGCGGCCAGGTCGTGGTTGGCCTCGAGGATGTGACGTGACGTAAGGCGGGAACGGTGTATCGGGCAGGATTCGTTTCGGTACAAGTAGTTAGCGTGTGCTGGTCCTCGGGCAGACGAGGCAACCGTGAGAAGATGGATCCTGGAGCAGCAGACAGCGAGCAAATGGGCTTTTTGGAGTAGGTAGCCACGAACAGTGTCGCTTCTCAAGCACGCTTAGTTGACACTTGTGGAAGAAAAACGAATATGCTGCCGATATTCTTTGTAGAGTGAGACTTCTCTTATAATCAATTTATCTGAGCGGGGGACGTGCCGCAACCTTAGTCTAATGGTTAGTATCCAAGTGAACCTAAATTGTCCAAGGATTTTCAACTAAGATCCTCTCAGGTCAGGATTCATCGCTTCCAACGATGAGGTCCGGGTTCAATTCCCGGAGGTTGCATTCCTTTGTTCCCTTCTTTTTTTTTTTTTTTTTTTTTTTTTTTTGCTCATGTTTTCGTACATTTTTCTTTCACCTTCCATCAGTCCATCAGAATACTCAACCTTGACTTCATACTCAACTGTCAACGTTGCCCCTCGGTGTGATTCTTAAGGGGTGGCAAGGACTCACTGAATGCACCTGTGCTGATACGCTGGATTTTGCAGGGATTGTTCTACCTAAGAGGGCAATTGGTCTAATAAGTCTTGTTCCGGCTTCTAAGGGGATACCGCCGGACATGTCTGCCGGCCATCGACCCTGCCTGTGACAGTCAATGATCACAAAATGCACAGCATCTACTTCCTGTCCGTTTCATTTGAGGGTACAAACTGTAGCAGGAAGGCGGTGTCATTGGCGACCAAGTCTCTGCATTAGAGCCTTGGTATCATACTGGCTGGGCGTCATGATACCCCGAAATGCTGCGAGCCTGCAGACTGTGACACCCAATCAAAGGAGCGAGAACTTAGGCAACCGTCCCCCTCCTAGGATAAGGATAGGTATCGTCTGTCGTCCAGACCAATCAGTACAATGTGGATTGATACCCAATGCTGCACATTGAGGTATTACTACGTACATAAAGGATAGCACGTCTCCGACTTACAGCGTCTTGGTAGCCAAGACATATTGACCGCCAATACTACAAAACGAAGTCAAAGACACTGATTAAACCCCTAACAGGTAGGCTCTATGTGCATCCTCACCAGAGGAACCTTTTCTCACACAAAGTTGAATAGCTTTGAACACCATGAGCTCAGAGGACAGACAGAAAATCACCGAGGCACTGACCGATCAAAAAACAATGGAGCAACTATGGAGTTCGGGGAAGAGCGCTAAAGAGAAGCGAAGGGAAAATATCGAGATACGAGATCGACGGAATCAAGAGAAGAAGGAGAAAAAGGAGAAGCAAGAGAGTAAGGATGGCCATGTGTAATATTGCAAATGGGCGGGTATTTCCATGTCCACTTAGTGCCTTTCAGAACCTCCTGTCCAGCCATCCTATGGTGGGAGCAACTGCACGTGACTTAATCAGATCAATGAAAGCGGTGTGTCGGGCATCTTGTTCGCATTTCGTCATCTTCTTGTGATTGCAAAGTTTCAGGCTTCTTCCATACCCACCATCACTGATCAATAACTGCTTCCCGGCCTTGCATGCTCAACATAGACTGATTCCCTCCAATGGCGGCAACGCTGCCGCTTCTGAGGGGAAGAATATCTCTCTCCGACGCATTAGCAGAAGACAAAGATATCATACAGGAATTATCATACCCGGAGAAACGAATCGACTTCTGGCTTCATCTGTATCAATCTCGCTCACAGATTGAAGAGCTTGTTGCTCGACATCTCAACATTTCACGGCTGGACTTCAGACTCGGCGATGTTGGAGAATGGATTCACGGAAGCTTTAACGCTTGCCTACCTATCTATATGGTCGCAAGCTCTCGGACCTCGAACCTTCCACAGAAAGCTATCATCCGATTTCCGCTGCCCTACAAGATCGGCGAGGAGCACTATCCCGGGAATGTTGATGAGAAGCTTCGTTGCGAAGCGGCAACATATGCTTGGCTTCAATCCCATTGTCCTGCTGTCCCCACCCCGCGTCTTTTGGGCTTCGGCTTTCCTGGCGGTCATTCGGTGCGTTTTGATATCCCGCAGGTCTATTCATTTCTAATAGCGATCAATAGTTCACAGCACTCAAGAATGAATCCTTCTTCAATCGACTGCTATGGTATTTTCGCTACGGTATTTCATGGATATCTGGGTCGGAGCTGTCTCCTTACTTCGTCCATCGCCGGCAGAATCTCTTTGAGCTTGGATATCTGATCCTCGAATTCGTGAATGAAGGCAGAATGTTATCTGAGTCGTGGGAAGAACATCGATTGGACCCAAAGCGAAGGTCAAATCTGTACAGAGGGTTATCGCAGATAATGCTCAACCTTGCATCCCAGCCGCTATCACGAATTGGTGCTTGGACAATCAACAATCAGGGTTTTGTATCTTTGACAAACCGTCCCCTTACACTTTGCCTTCACCAACAGGAGAATCTCGGGATACGGACTGCGATGTCACGACAGTCTACATACACGTCAGCCGCATCATATTACCTGGATCTTATGGCTTGTCGGGATAATCTTGTTCGACACCAGCCTAATTCGATTCACGACGATGATGACGGAAAAGCGCAGTTAGCAGCCTTAACAACTATGCGAGCACTTCTCCCAAAATTTGCAGATCGGCCGAGCCGTGAAGGCCCCTTTGCACTTTCTCTTACTGATCTTCACCAAAGCAATATCTTTGTTGACGACGATTGGCACATCACCAAGATCATCGACCTGGAATGGGCATGTGCGCGCCCATTAGATATGCTTGGCCCGCCATCCTGGCTCTCCGGTCGATCTCTTGACGAGATTATATCCCATCTGGAAGAATACACTGGATTACATGAGGAGTTTCTCAAAATTTTCAAGGAAGAAGAATGGAGTGGTTACCACTCGAGCGAACGTACCCAGCTGCTTCAGAAGTCTTGGGAAACTGGCGCCTTCTGGTATTTCCAGGCGTTGGACTCCCCAAGCACATTATTTGATCTTTTCACAGACCATATTCAGCCGAGATTTGCGGAGCTCGACGGCGTCTCACGCCAGGAGTTCAGTTGTGCTATAGCGCCCTACTGGGATTTTGGGACTCTCAAGTTTATTGCTACTAAGGTCAAAGAACAAGAAGAGTACTCTCAGCAACTCAGAGAGATATTCCTCGCTGCTAATGCTATGCGAGAAGAATGATAGAGGGGTGGGCATGGAGCAAGCGCACTTCTAAACATCTGCACCGAGGCGGGACTTGGTGCCCACGGGCAGGAGAGTCAGGGCCGCGACCTATGAGCAAACTAACTCAGGGAGTAGAGTAGCCAAATATCACTGGAACTCAATGCTTCAGGCCTGCGGCCAACACACTGCAATTTGAAGCTGCGAAAACCTGTCGGCGCCACCGTCGGGATGAGGTCTATGCGTAAACATGCTTTCTCCTTGGTTCGGGGTCTGCTCCGCCGAGTCGTAGCGCAGATGTCTGCATCTCAAATGCCGAGATACCCCGACCATATTTCCATTCAATACGGCACTTGATCCGTCGCGTTGCCAATGACAGTGACATGCTTCAGACCTCTTCAAGCAGATGGCCTGGTGGTCTGACATCACTTACATAAATGCAAAACTGCCGTCTCCGCTCGTGTGGATGTCGAAGAGTCCATCACCGGACCGACGCACAGTCGTCGCGGGCCAGTCCCGATATTCGCAGATCCACCATCTTTACGAATAGTCATAATGTTTGGACACTCAAACCAGCAGCTTGCCAATTGTTGTGCTTGCCCCAGGATGATTGGCTTCCAGTCTGAGATGGGCGCTCCATAAACCGGATGTGCCAGCCATCCGGATCGGTGCGGTGGGCACGCGTCGTCGCTCTGCAGGGCCAGCCGCCGAAAGCTAAAGCGGGCCTCGGTGAACGAGATGGGGTCTAGTGCCGCCCTCTTGACGACTGGTCACCGGGAGGCCAATTGCCCGATTGACACTCCGAGTGGGTGTGGGAATGAGTCGACCGACGCCCTTTGTGAACATGTGCTCCGGGTCCTATTTCGCAGTCGTCCCTTTCGATATCCGTATTCTCGACTCTTGACTCGAGAAAGAAAAGAAAAGAAAGGAAAACAAGAGAAAGGCTTTCTAGCCCTGTAGCAAAGCCATGAACTCGTATCATCAGTCTCTCTCTTGAGCGAGACGAACGCGAGCCCTGGTGTCAAGATGCCTGTCACAGTGCATCCGTCCAACCATGCCGCCGAGTCCTGGGGCCGGGCTCAATCTCAGAAGTTCACAGAGGTGACTTCTCCGGAGCAACTACTGCGCAGCACGCTCAGCAGCGATAGACATGCTGGCCCGGACAAGCACGCTTCCGCGCCGCCACCGCGCCCGCGCAGGCTGCTCCAAAACTCGTTCGCAGGCTCGCTGCCGAGTCCCGACCGTCCCGTGCAGGGCGACGGCACCTCGCCCGCCCTGTTCGCAACGAAGAACGGCCTCGTGCACGCCTGCATCGAGGCTTACAACAACCACCACAACCTCGTCATCCGGCCGGAGGACGTCTGGTTCGCCATCCTGTCCCAGCTCGGCGCCCATCTCCAGGCCGACACCGAGGTCTGCGCCAGCCTCTTCAACGACGTCGATGCCGCCGCCGCCGCCGACGACGACGGCGACGACGACGACGCCACGGCATCAAAGCAGGCGCCCGCCGCAGCAGCAAAGCGGCTGCTGCACATCGACGTGTCCCTAGGCGAGGGCCTCGACCACGGCGCCATGGCCGTGCAGATGTCCAAGCTGCTGGCCTCGCACCTCCGGGACCCGTCACTGCGCGACTGGTTCCTGCCGGCCTTCAGCACGACCTCGCGCGCCGACCAGGCCGTCGCCGCGGCGCTGCTCATGGGCGCCGCCCGGCGCTTCTTCACCTACTCGTGGGGCACGCGCTGCGGGATCCCCGCGGCGACGCTGCTCGGCGAGGCCGACGACTGGGCCCTGATCCGCGCGCGGTGCGCCGAGCGCCTCGGCGGCGGGCACCTCGGCGTCGCGGCCGCGGCCTGGCACCGCGCCGCGCTGGCGCCCGCGCTCGACGGCCTCCTCGAGAGCTTCCGGGACCCGGCCGGGGAGCGCGCCCGGCGCTTCTGGCAGGGCGTCTGCTGCGAGCACCGGCCCAACGGGAGCGGCGTCACCGAGTACTCCGGGTGGATCACGGCCTTTTGCTACTGGGACGAGGACGGCCGGTGTCTGCACCGAGGAGGAGAAGAAGAGGGCGGCGGCGGCGGCGGCGGCAGGAGCAGCAGCGCCCCCCGGATATCGCGGGGGAGCGTGCCGATGGGCTTCTCCATCGTCCCTGTGGTGCTGATGGACGAGGGGAACCCCATACAGACCGAGATGATAGCTGGCTCGGTCGGGTTCCAGCTCAGGCGATCGGGAGAGGAGACCAAGACAGGGAGCGGGAGCGGAGATGGTCCCGAGAGGCAGAGATCGTCAAGGGCGGTGCAAGACCGTTGGCATGGATATGATACCCTACAGCCTCAGAGTGGCTGGTTTATGTACATGGTTTAGATGCGTTTTTTTTTTTTGCTCTTTTATTTCCCACGGCTCGCTATTTTTCCAATGTAATCCAGGTTGTTTTTCCAAACAGTACCTAGATATATAATACATGATTGCACCCCCTTCTGTGAAGGCGCTATACTTTCACCCCTTTCGCTCGCCCAATACACTGTCTTCTTTGTTTTTTTTTAAAAAAAAAAAAAAATCTTGTCCATCTTCGCTCGCCGCCTACTCTGCAGCGGGGGGCTCTCTACCCCCTCCTACCACCTCCTGCCACTGCTGCACAAACTCTCGGAGACCCCCTTCGCCCGCCAGGCTGGCATCCACCACGTCCTTGGGCAGCTTGTGGGCCGAGTACTGCGACGAGTTGAAGTTGTAGGCGGCCGGGTCGTCCTTCTCCACGAGCCTCAGCTCGGGGACGTACTCGTCCGCCTCGTCATCGTCATCATCGTCATCCGTGGTCGTCATCTCGTCGTCCTCCGCGCTGCTAGGCGGCGCAGCACCCAGGTGGGCAGTCCCGCTGCTCCCCAGCCCGCCCAGTATGGGCCGCGGCACCCGCACGTCGAGCAGCTCCGGCCAGCCGAAGAGCAGGGTGTCCGTCCTCGGGGCCCAGGGGTTGATGTCGATGAGGCGCGCGCGCGACAGCCGGAACGAGCCGCCGGTGTCGTCGTCGCCGTTGGCGCCGGGGATATAGACGTCGAACGCGAAGGACGGGTCCGGGAAGGTGAAGCGCAGCCTACCGTCGAACAGCTCGCGGACGCGCGCGACGACGGCGGGCCGCAGGGCGTCGAGGAAGGGGTAGTGGTTGAGGTCGCGCTGGGTGACGGCGACGAGGGAGCGGTGCTTGACGAAGCACCGGAACTCCAGCGCCGGGTGCGGGTGGAAGAAGGACCGCAGGACGAGCACGGGGTCGTACCCCAGCGGGCCGGTGCCGGAGGCCGCCGCCGAGGACGCCGTGGTGGTGGTTGTGGGGGCGCACCCGTCGAAGGCGTGCTCGAGGTCGTGGCTGACGAAGCTGGAGCTCTTGAGCAGGAGGTACACGTCGTTGGGCGAGGCGCACTTGATGGAGTTCTGGTGCGACGAGATCCAGGTGGCGTCCTTGGGGGACGACCAGTTGAGCTTTGGGGCGACGGCGCCGCCCAGGGCCTTGATCTCGTCCTTGATCCTCTGGTGGAGCTCTGGGAAACGCCGGTTTGGCGGTTGGCTTGTTGCTGGTGCCTCGTCCCCTTCTTCTTCATCCTCATCATCGCTGGCAGAGTCCGGGTGGTCCGGCGCCGTCTGGTGATGGTGGCTGGTGCTGCTGCTGCTCGGAACAGAGGGCTGCCAGTCGTCGTCGTCGTCCCCCCCTGCGGTTTGCTCGTCGTCATCGGCGAGGATGATGCGATCCTCGCGGATGTACTCTACAAACTCTGGCGAGAGGGGGATGATGCGCGACTTGATACATGACGTGCGGTACCTGAGCGTGGTGTTAGTGAGTCTGCCTTCCAAGCTTCCAAGGCCGTATCTAGCAATGCACGACCATTACTCACTTTGGGAACCAAGAGTCATAGGAGCAGTTCAGGATTTGCTCTCGTGTGACAGGAGGGAAAGGCACCTCTGCATCCGCCTCGGCGTCGTTGGCAGCAAGTGAAGGGGGATGATCAAGTGCTGGCATATTGATGTCTCTTTTCTCAACTTGCAGATCGGCAGGAACAACGCAACGGATGGGAGTGTATATGCAATGCGAGATGCGTATGGTCAATATATGAAAACGACGTCCTTCCAAGGACCTTGATAAAGCCCAAGGAGGAAGGAATTAGTCATAAAAGGCCACTGCAACATATACAAGTACTCCGTAAGCAGCAAAGTTCAAGGCCTACCTCGATGGATGACTCGACTTGATCGTGGGGCAAATTCCGAGAAACAAGTCCAGGCACCCTGTCTAGGTAACTAACTACCTAACCCCACTATCTTTGATAGCAAGATACCGCCTTGAAAACCCTGTGCAGTGCAGTTTATGACTAGGCTCCCTAGGCTGATCTGGTATACACGTAAGGCCCACCCCTCTCTTTCGCTTGGAAGGCGAAAATCATAACCAAACATTGTGACAAGTCACTGCAAACATTTTACATGCAGCTAAAGTTATGTACCATTCCATTTCATAGACACAGTATCAACCTGTTAGCTATAAACCCCCTTAACATCTGTCTGCCTGACGACTTTTATGGGCAAGATCTCTTGAGAATCGCTGAGAACAATGAATGGAGTGGCCCGTGCGCACCTAGGCTCCTTCCGCTGGTGGCCCCAGCGCCCGCCCGCCCCTTGCCGAAAATGCTGCCAATTGGCAAATCACTTCCTCCACCCAATCCTGGCCCAGGCCCAAAAAGTAAACACGAACAACGTCGAAGGAGAAAAAAAAAAAAAAAGAGAAACACCCCAGCAAACCACACACACCACACACTTATTCGCAGACGACCGCAACACACAGACAGCTGCCACCAGCTGGAACAGCCACCACCGCATCGACCACCCCGGCCGGCCTATCATCAAAAGAGGCCGACGGACTTCATTCTTTTTTCTCATTTTCCTTTTCCTCGATCCATTGAGGGAGGGGGAAGCGCGGCCGCAGCATTCTCATCCCGCGCCATGACGGGCGCGATGCGACCCATGCGCGGCGGTCGCCCCAATAAAGTCACGAAACCCAGCAGCGCGGCCACCGCCCGACGGCCCAGCCGCCAGTCCCTCATGGCCGCCGCCTCGGCCATTGACCCGGACCTGACGGCCGGCGACGACAGCGCCCTCGTCGACGTCGCCGGGGGCCTCGACGAGAAGCACGACATTGTCGGTGGCGATTTCGCGACGGCGGCGGACGTGGACCTCGGCGGCGGGGAGGTGGGCGACGACGACGACGTTATGGGCGACGCCGAGGCCGAGGGCGAGATGGTCGACGACGACGACGCAGACGCAGAGGCCGCCGCAGCGGCAGTGCAAGCGGCGGCAGCGGCCCAGAACCTCGACCTCGGCGCCGCGGCGGCAGACATGCTCGCCAACGGCGGCGGCAGCCTCATGGGCGGCGCCGGCGATCACGGAGACGGCGGCCCAGACTCTGCGTACCCGGAGCCCACGTCGCAAGCGCACGGCATGGACTTTGGCGAGGCGGCACACCATCACCATCACCATCAGCAGCAGCAGCAGCAGCAGCTGAGCGAGCAGCACGTGCCCCAGCCCGACCACACACATCCGCAACAACACCAACAACACCAGCCGCAAGACGGCAGCAACAACATGGCCGCCAAGGCGACGGAGGAGGTCGCGCGCGACTGCGGCTACGGCGGCATCGTCGTCGAGAGCGCCCTGGCTAAGCGGCTCGCGCGCGAGAGGGGACTGAGGCCTGCGCAGCAGCGGCGGCCGGAGCAGCAGCTCAACCTGGCGCGGCGCAGCAACGTCGAGGCCCTGTTTGCGCACATCGCGGGCGAGGAGGTCCCCGCGCCGTGCAAGAACTGCCACAAGGGCCACGGGCCGTGGACGACGTGCGTCGTCGTCGACGGGCAGATGTGCGGCAGCTGCGCGAACTGCTGGTACAACGCCTCTGGAGCCCGTTGTTCCTTCCACGGTAGGAGCCCCTTCCCCCCCCCCCCCCCTTCCCTTTCCTCAAGTCGAACTGTTCCCTCTCTGACTGTATGTATGTATGTATGTAGAAACGCGCAACCCCCAGCCGCAGCCCATCATGCACCCCCACGCGCACCACCTCGCCGCCCTGGCCTCCCCGGCCGACGCCAACCCCTACGCCATCCCGCCGCCCTCCGCCACCGCCCAGGCGCTCGCGTCCCAGGTCGCCGCCGCTGCCGCCACCGCCACGACGGCGGCCGCCGGCGGCGGCGGCGCGGCGGGCCACCAGCTCGGCTCCTCGTTCAACTTTGCCGCCGCGCTGGCGGCCAACGACCCCATGGTGCGCTTCACGGTCGAGCGCGCCATGGCCGAGGTGCGCGGCGCCGACCCCAAGTCGCGCCAGCTCATGCTCGTCGAGATCGCGGCCAAGCAGCTGGCGCTGCACATGATCGAGTACGAGGAGATGGGAGGCGGAGGCGGAGGAGCGGCGGGGGCGGGGGCGGCCGTCGGCCAGGACGTGACGGGGCACCAGCACCAGCATGTCCAGCACGCGCCGCAGCAGCCCGCCCCGGATATGGGCGATGACGGGACGAGTTGAGGACTTTTGGTTGGTCCTTATCCGCTGACGACCGAGAGAGGAGAGAAGAGGGAGATAGCTAGCTACGAAGGAGGTCCAGCCGGCTCAGCTAGCCCTCATCACTGTCATCTGATCGAGTTCCGTTTACGTGTTCTGACCGGGGGGGGGGACTCGAGACCTAAAAAGTTCATTCTTCCTTGTCCCCACCCAGACTGATGATGGGGGTTGCGAAGAACTCACTATACATCCCTACTGTGCCAAAGGGCGAATTTGTCTCTATAGTTGATTTCTTGGCTCTAGACTCCAGTCCCTTGGCCCAAATTGCTAGCCCAGCTCTAATTACACTGTATCAGCACTTCTTCAGTGATAGTGTAGACGAGCTGAATACCAGTCCAGTGTTCTGACCGTTTGCTCGGACATGTGCCTCAAGTTCACGGTCCTTTGATGCTCAGACTCCATGCCCTTACAAATACAGACTGACACTGGTCACATATCTAATTTTGGTTTGCGATGTATAAACAACAGAAAATCGTCTTGCCACGCCTCATGTCGCAGGAAGACACGGCGGAGCCCAATCTCACAGAGACCTCACACTTCTCAGGCCAAGGCACAAGTTCATACACACACACACACACACACACACACACACACACACACAAGACCTATGATAGTATGGAGCAATGATTTTATAGAACAGATCCTACCCCCATTCTGCCCATGCCCGTCCTCGACCACATCCTCCTCTTCCCTTCCTCTACCGTTTGGTATATGCGCATCTCTGCAAGAAAACAAGAATCAACAACTCTCTGCCCAGCTGGCAGCCAGACATTTCATTTTCCGCCACCACCACCTGCTCTTTGAGCGCGCCCCCCCCTGCTTTGCATACTGCCTAGACAGAGAGGCTGCACTACGGATAGCCTGACCGCTTTCCAACCAAGTGGCAAGCGTCGGTCTACTCCCTCCTCTCCCTCGCCGGTAGACTTTGATAAGGAAAAGAGAAATAAAAAGCAAAAGGATCGCATAAATAAAAAAAAAAAGGTAAAAAAGAAACCGCCACGCGAGAGATCTCATACGCAAAGTAATTAAACAGGTAATTCAGTCACGCCCAGTGAGAGATCCGACGTGCATTTCCCCCACATCCTGCCCTTGTGACGTCCTCGAACTTGCTGTAATACACACATTTGCTCGACTCCCCGACTGAGCCTGCAAACGAGGGGAAATATGGCCGCGTAGTGGGAACAAAAAGGGTGCTGGCGGATAGAAAGGATCGCGGACAACAAGAAATCCGTTAGTAGGGAGGCCGTCCTCGTGACAATGAACTGATGGTCATATCAAGTCAATATGTTTTCCGTGTGTCATCGGAAGTCGTAAACATGCAGGTAACCACTCGAGTAGATCGTCGTGCCATTTAGATCAGACCGCACAGGCGGAGGTTCTCCTGGATGATGATATCTAAGGCCTTGTCAGTCCCACGTCCTTGACGAAAATCACAATGCGCATCACATACCGTTGACGGCAGCCATGACGAACCGAATCTGGGTCGTGTCGGTGGCGCACGTGAAGTGAGTGTAGATCTGCTTCGTCTCGTGCTGGTTCAGAGAGACAAAGCGGTTCAGGATGTAGTCGCAAGCCGCCGCGTAGTCGTCACCGCCCTCGTAGTCGGGGAAGTAGTTCTTCATGGGGCTGACGGGCAGCTTCTCCTTGAAACGATCAATCTTGTTGAGGAACAGGATGATCGACGTCTTGATAAACCACCTCGAGTTGCAGATGGAATCAAAGAGGGTCAGAGCCTCCTGCATACGGTTGACGGTCTCGTCCTCGAACAGAAGCTGGTCGTACTCGGAGATGGCGACAAGGAAGAGGATGGTTGTGACGTTCTCAAAGCAGTGAATCCACTTCTTCCGCTCAGATCGCTGACCACCGACGTCAAACATCCTGTAGGTGAGATCGCCGATGATAAAGGTCGTCTCGGTAATACCGGTCGTCTTGACACGCGATCGCAGCACGTCCTGGTCGTTGGGCATATAGTCGGGAGCCGCGATACGGGCAATGTTGTCAAAGTAGCTGCCTCATGTTAGCCACGAAAGGGGGTTTTGTTGTGTGGGCAATGACATACTATCTCGCCGAGTCGTTGAGCTGGTACTCCCTTGACCTCTTGAAGCAGTCCTGAACGCCCCGGTCCTTCCACAAAGCCTCGATGGCATTGCCGACCTCAGGCGGCAGGACATCGCCCTCAATCTGCGCCGGCTGCATGAAGATGGTCTGGACGTGGTACTCCATGCGCTGATCCTCCAGAGGAAGCTCGAGCGACTCCATCGCCTCCAGGATGACACGCATGGACTGGACAGTGTTGCTGAAGATGATCTCCTTGAAGGACTCGCGCTCATCGCGAGAGTAGCCGCCCTCGTGGATAAGCTTCATCTGCTTGAGAATGGTGGACTTTCCGGATTCACCAGCACCTACAACGGGTATTAGCATCGAAGCGCACGGAAAGAGACGATTGGTGGTCGTGGGCGATTCGGGTTCACGTACCCAGAAGTAGCATCTTGATCTCATTTCGCTGTTGCATCCGGTCCCTCTTCAGCTGGTTCTCAATCTCCTCGTTGCGGGCCTTGCCCTCCTTCTCCTCGGTACTCATTCCGCAACCCATTTTGGCAGATTTGTCGCCGCGTGCGCGTCCTTCGAGATTTGGGTTTCGTTACGAGAGGCCCGGACGTGTCCTCGTGTAGAATTGGAGGTGCTAGACGATTGATTTATCAGCTGTGAATCTAGCCAAGGATGCTATTCCCAAGCGGCAAGTCTGCGACGGCTTTGGCGACCGAGATGGGGAAACCGGGTGTCTGGGGCTGCACTGAGCAGAATGATGGCGCAGTGGGAAGAATTGGGGTGGTGTTTGGAGGAAATGCCGTTTCATTGATGGATGGCTGGGGAAAAGCAATCAAGGGCAGTAACGGCGGGCTGGCGTGGGAAACGATGGCTAGGAGATGCCGCGCAGGAGCGGGAAGGAAATGGGGACAAAACCTACAAGATCGTCCAGCAAACCAGCACACCCGGTTAATGCACAGATGGCGATGAAATCAAATGGATAAAGTCGTCCTCGGGGAGAATTGAAGCAGCAGAACAGCAGGGTCGCCTTCTGGGACAGAAAGGAAACCAAAGGGGATCACGACCGCTGCACAGACGAGGAAAAAGAGATAGGAGGAGAATGGACTGGAGGAGTAGGTAGCAGTGGAGTTGTGGTGGTGGTGGTGGTGGTAGTGGGAAGAAGAAGAAAGGTTTGGAACTTGGGTTTGGTCTAGTCTCGTCTGGTGGCTCACCTCACCCCGTGTGTGAAACGGAAGTGAAAAAAAGGCGAGCTGGCGATGGCAAACAAGGAGAGAAGGAGATTGGCCCCGGGGTGGGAAGATTGGTGAGGTGAGAGAACGGAGCGCGGCAGGGTGGTGAATTGGTGAATGGGGGTGGTCAAGCAAGGAGGGATGGCTTGGATGGATGGGATGCAGCACCGGCAGCAGGAGGAGGGGCCCTTTGGGGGGGTTCGCCCCCTAAAGTGGAGGAGCAGGAGAGGCACAATGCGTTAAACGGCAAGGTA
Source organism: Thyridium curvatum (assembly GCF_004353045.1). Classification (NCBI taxonomy): domain Eukaryota; kingdom Fungi; phylum Ascomycota; class Sordariomycetes; order Thyridiales; family Thyridiaceae; genus Thyridium; species Thyridium curvatum. The sequence goes on from NW_022156775.1 coordinate 148,027, forward strand.
CCTTACCTGAATAGACCAGGGGCCCGTCCCATTTCGATTTAGCACCCACTGTAGGTACCTCAGTAGCCAAATTAGTAGTGGGCTAATACCTCCAGACAAGGATACAGGCCCCCTCCCGAAATGGAGCGGCATCCATGGGGGTGGAAGGGGGAGGGGAGGAGAGGACAAAAAGACATTCTACAAGTATCATTGTACGGAGTAGACCACTGAAAGATCACCTAGACGCGGATGCCGGATGGGGGCCACGGCAGCCAAACCGAGGCCGACAGAGCCATCAATGCAGCAAGACGAGAGCGAGGATCTACAAGTAGATGGAAAAGGTGCTTGTATTGTACCGAGTAGCTACGTGCCTAGCCACTGAACATCGTGGGGACCTTTTTAGAACTGAAATGGGCTCACCGTCTCCGTACGCTTTATTTGTACAAGTACTATGCCAGGTTGGCCCCTGTTTCTTGAAGGCTTTTATTAGGAGTAGGTAATATTCGCGAGAGGTACAAGAATCTGCGATGAGGGCACTGCCTGAAACGCATTCTACTTGTAGGCTGTTCTCGAGCCACCAAGTGCTAGGAGAGAGAGTGGAAGTACTTGTCAACAGAAGCCATCCGGATCACCATGCATGCAGGCGTATGCTAGCCATCCTGCATTGCTTCCCACTCCGGGCTGGTCAGCACGCAATTCCTCGGCTGGGACCTCAGTTATGTGGGCTGTCTCAGGACAACTACCTCTGAGAGTAGCTTCAGTAGTGGGTTGTATCAGAATCTCTGACAGTCTAAAAAGTTAAAGTATGCAGTGCTGGGCAATAGCAGAGCCGCCGGGCATCCTGCTGTTTACTTGTACCTCAACTTGGCAATCAACATGGATGGGAGGGGAATCGACTTCACATCGAAAATGTCAGAGTCCGGCCTGACCTCAACTTGGCAGTTGCTTTTCTCTGCGGGAAGCCGTGGTAAGCCGTTTTCCTTCTAGCCTGGTTCCAAGCTCGAAGCAAGCAGCCGGTGCCGCCGGAGCTGAAGGACGATTTGCAGCATCTAGAAGCCATGGCGGGCCTGGGAAAAAGCAAAGTCAGTCCAGATTGTCCCAGTAGCTCGCCTTCACCGTTCGCTGCCGTGCGCCGGCTCGGGGGCTAGCGATGCAGGCCAGAGGTCTTTGGTCATCTGGATCCCCCCCATCGGTTCGCTGCTTTTTCTTACCTCCGGATTAGCACATCTCCATCCGGCATCCTACTTACTGTACAAGTAGAGACAGATCTCTTGCGAGCGCACCGATTGCAGTCCAGCATCCGACCGAAGAAAAGAGGGGGCGCAAGTTGCAGGTTAGCAGAGCCATCATGGCGTCGTTGCAACCCACCCTCCGACCTGTTCTGAAATGAAACCTCCTGACCAGTGAGCAGCCCATGTCCCTGTCCATAATATTGTCTTCTTCTTAGTGTGCACTGTCAAGCAGCTCGAACGCATCCACCCACATCATCTTGCGTCCAATTTCTGCCCGCACAGACCCTGATCTTCTCCGCAGTAGCGTCTACCTAGCCTGCGACGGCCGCGCCGAGCCTTTTAGAGGTCTCCACGACTTCCGCTTCTTCAAAGTATTCAAGCTGTGTACCGGCCGATGTTTCTCATCCCGAGCGAGTGTCTGCTGAGCCAAGGAAGGATGATGATGAGGATGATGATGAAGGAGACTCTGCAAATACCTGAATACTGACCAGCTTCCGATGTCATGTCCTCAAAGCCAAAGCCGTGGTAAGATATCCTCCAATGACGAGGAAGTTCACTATTCTACCGGTATCCTAGGTTGACGGTGGATCACACTAGCCCCCAGAAATTGAAAGGTTAAGTTAATACAGAGTACAAGTAGTTACAGAGAACGGGCGCTGATCTCTTCATCGCCATCTCTCGCTGATATCCGAGCTGAAAAGAATGAAGGACGAATTCCGCAAGGCTGGTAATGTATATGATCCAACGAACGCTCTGAGCTAGATCAGTAGGCATGCTATCAAATTCGGGACGACGCTTGCCTTCGCATATGACTGCATGCTGTAACAGGAAGTCAAGAAACACAGGCTATGATTGTTCGGAGAATTGTCTGGACTGACGTGAGAACGCGCCTTCCGGGAACTAGCTCACCTGTGGTCCAACAACTGTCGTACTCCGTGCAGCCTTGTTTGTGCAAACTTGCGCCTCGGGACGGGGTAGCTGGCTGTTGAGCTGGCAGATCAAATGAACCGGGCCGTTCTAGAAACCTCAAAATCCTCCGGGCCGCACAAAGACCTGACGTAGCCTGAAACACCTCTCAATTAACCGGTATGCGCCAGGGACATGCCAAAGTGTGATATCGCTGGATGCAAAGGATTCGAAATACCACCTATCCTACCTGTCACCAGCCCATACATATCACGACAAATGCCAGCCCTGAGTTCTCCCGTAGTATCCCACAACACCGGCCCACTGTCGACTTTTGCTGGCTCTTCGTGTGTCGTGATACGCTGGTACGATGTGATGTGCGGCCATGCACCCTTGGCATCACACAAACTGCTCTTGACAAGGCTTCCCCAGCTTGCGTGCTTGCTCAGGATCAAATCTCGCTTCGCCAGGTCCATTGGCAGTGAGTGGATGTTTAGTGGTCCACAGCGGACGATTACCAGACCAGGACCCCCGGAAAAGCTCTACCAGCAAGGACAGCCTTTGCCACATGGATTTTGCCCACATGCGAGCTGTTTATTCTCCGTCGCGATCCTGGTTGGTACAGCGATCACGATAGCTCGGTTCAGCGAAAGTCCTCCGATGAGGTGTAGTGTAGATCAAGGCTTACTTCGTACCACTGAGGCAGAATCACCAGCACTGAGGTACAAGGTCTGGCTCTCCCTCAATCGATGAGCATTGCTCGCCCGTACACCCCTTTCCGCCCGATGACAGCACAGTACGGATCAAGACAGACGGAGCCCAATACGGACTTGTGCATGGCTACCCTGTGAGCGTACGCTGTCCCCGATTTGCACCAAGCACAATGTGATCATTTTATTCAAGTGGAGTCTCGAATGATATGTGGACAAACTAGGGACGAAACGGGATATGTTCTAGAAGATGAGGAGGACATGAAATGCATTTGTCAGGGGCCGTTTTACCCCTGAATCGGTTGCTCGCACCCTTGTCGACAAGGCTGGGGTGCCGAGTGGCCAGTGAAAAGCGAGAGACTATGCAGACACGCCCCTGGTCCCAAAACGTTCAAGACGCTGAAGAAATGAAGGTGTGGGCAATTTGGTACATCGTAGGCGGCGCCGAGTCTGCTTGTTACCAGAATCAACTTTGTACGCAATACGGAGACGTACAATGTCTCCATAATCAGAGGTAGCCGCTTGATAAGCGGGCAATCTAATCGCCCGACCCCCTGCACACACAAAAGATACTTCTGCTCAAGGCTTATTGTGCCTCAAATCTAAGTATCAAAAATGAGTCTCCACTAGCCTAGAAATATCTCCACTAAGTCTCTACTAAGAGGCTTAGAGAGGTCTTGGCAGTCTCTTATTCTTAGAGAGAATTAGAAGCTTTTCTTTAAAATAACTTAGTCACTTTAGATTATTTTCTTAAGAAAAAAATCATATATATAAAATAAGATATAAGGTATTTTATAGAATTTTTAAAAAAAGATATTCTTAAGATCTTACTAGAGAATTTCAACTTCTTAGAAATTTAGCAGTGCAGGGGGTCGGGCGAGGACCCACGGACAGGGGGTCGGGCGATTAGACTGCCCGCTTGATAAGCTCCGCGCTTCAAATATCCAAATTGTTTTGGTCCGAGGTTCGCTCAAGACACATTGGTTGACAGACCAAATGCATGATTCTTAGATAGTCGCCCATTCCACTTCCAACACAAAAGCTAAGGCCATCTAGTGACCTGAATAAGAGACATCCTTTCTTAACTCTTCTCATCCTATATAGATTTCCATCCTCGACTTGAAGGAAGGACCTGGCAACTGTCTTTTCCACCTTTTCTCAAGCTCTGAAGCAATCTCCACCTCCGCCTTGGTGCTGATTCTCGCAATATGGTTGGCTGGCGCCTCCTTAGACCGCTCCTCGTGCTCCGTAGTTCAGCTCGTCTCGGTCCCTGACCCGGACCGGCTTCAGCTCGGTGCATGCGCGCGCGCGTAGTGTAAACCATTTGAAGGCGTGCCGTTTGCCTCACCTTGGTCGTCGCAAACCGCCATAAACACTGGCGCAAGTCTGCCGGCTGTCGCACCGTCTTTGATCAGTATTGCAAACTTGCGGCCATGGCCATCCCTCTGACGCGTCTTGGCGAGAGAGGTACGTGTCTTTCTTGCGCTGGATGCGCCGCGCGCGCATGGTTGAATCTGCCTTCGAACCCCGCTTCCGGCCCCGGACGTCCATTGACTGACGACTGCCTCCGATCCAGCCTTTAATCACAGTCCCGGCAACGATGCCGAAGCCGAGTATGATCGCCTGAGGGATCTGGCCCGGCAGGAGGCCGCAAAGCGCAACGCATGCTTTGACAAGGTATGCTTTCCCGCCTTGAACCATATCCGATCGAGGTCCTTGTTCCCAGCGCGAGTTGCGCCAATGGATCGAGCGATTCTCTCGGCACACTTTTCTGTGCTTCTTGACTGACATGCCGACCCCCTTCCACCAGGCGCACCAGGCCTACGAGCGCGGCGACGGCGCCGAGGCCAAGAACCTCTCCAACGAGGGCAAGCGCCACGACGCCGCCATGGATGACTACAACCGCCAGGCGTCCGAGTTCATCTTCCGCGAGAACAACGCGCCCGGGCGCGTGGCCGGCGACACCATCGACCTGCACGGCCAGTTCGTCGAGGAGGCCGAGCGCATCGTCGAGGCGCGCATCCGCGACGCCCGCGCCCGGGGGCAGACGCACCTGCACGTCATCGTCGGCCGCGGCAACCACAGCACGGGCCACGTGCAGAAGATCAAGCCGGCCGTCGAGCGCGTCTGCCGCGACCTGGGCCTGCAGTGCGCGACGGAGCAGAACGAGGGCCGCATCTACGTCGACCTCCAGGGCGGCGCCGTCAGCGGCGCGCCGCCCCTGCCGCAGCAGCCCGCCGGGCACCAGGGCGGGTATCATGGTGGATATCCTGGGCAGGGCCAGCCGCAGCACCACCAGCAGCAGCAACAGCAGCAGCCGCAACAGCAGCAGGACGACATCCTGGGCTTGCTTTGCGGCACTGTGCTCAAGAAGTGCTGCGTTGTCATGTGAAGGATCTTTACTCGATTCAGGCCGTGTTTGGTCGTACATACTTTGGAACGGGAAACGGGATGTTCTTCCAGGAGTACAAGTGTTAGGATACCCATTTGTGAAAGACGGATGCTTCCATCGCAGAAGGGTGCTGGACTCAAGTATTTATGTAGCTAGATATAGACACTTGTGGTTTGGACCCTATGATGCTTGCCATTAGCATCGTGCTGGCAATTACAACGCGCTCGGGAGCGGTCGTGCCTTCTCGTTCGGCACACTCGCAACCAGTGTACATTTGGAGAATGGACTGTTGGCAATTTGCCTCAAGGCTCCCTTGTCGCACTTCTACACTTCTCTATCCCTGATGACGACTCTCGTACGTGAGCAGCCCTTACACCGTAGCCGGCCCGAGACCTAGATTTCACCAGTATTGTATTCACATCTTTCTTGACAATCGAGGCTTAGCCAGACCAGCATTTCACGCCTACACTAAGCACCGGACCAGTTCATCAGCCCGGATGCTGGGCATAACTGCGACGCCATCGACCACATAGTCTCCTGAAAAGCCAAGTTCAAACCGAAGATGTTCTGGAAGTCAAAGAAACAGGCAATCGAATCCTACTCTGGTCTGACCACAGACCAATTGCAGCTCGCTATCCTGGCGCTGTTGACTCTGGTACTATTCTGCCAGCTTGCATTCTTCCTGCACCAGGTGTGCAAATCAAAGCCAACATCACAGGGAGGTCCGACTTCATCACAGAAACCTACTACAGAGGAGACAGAGGAGAGCAAATCTCAGTCACCACACTCTCCTGGAACAGCCGACGGCGATACGACTCCAAGTCGTGCGAGAAGCTTCTCTGTAGCAACGCAAACGAAACATATCAACCCGCGAAGGATCTCATTCGCACCCCCGAGCTCACTAGCGAAAACGCGAAGCGCTTCGGACGAGTTTCGGCCCCCTATCCATTCGCTCAAGTCTACATTGAGACTAAATGAAGTGCCGCCGGTCGAAGCGGAACATCCTGCCACTGAGAAACGAGCATCAACGACACCATCATCGACCGGCTCTCAGCCGACGCCAGCCAGAAGGGGATCGGAGAAACGATGGAGCATGCTAGACGTGGATGGATCGGACTTCTGATAAGATCGACTACACAGGCGTCCCTGGAGAGGTGTAGATGTATATCAGTTCTATTGGATGGTATTGCTAGTCGTGTCTAGACACGGAAGGAAATAATGACCAAGGCGTAAGCCACTGACTTGAAAGACGAGTCCGGTCTCAGTCTATCACCGTCGGGCGCACCCGTGCATCTCAGACATGTTTTTGTACACTGCAAGTTGCTCATCTCGAGATCGGCGCTTTCTTGCCCTCTCGAGATGTCGTTGTCCGTCTAGGCCCCTTTCATGCCTGCTTGCGGATCTCCTTCGCAGCCTGCTTCAGGTTCCAGTTGCACTCCTCGTACGCCCGTCCCGCACCAAAGCCAGCACCGACGAAGGCAGGCCAAGCTCTCCGCCTGAAGAGAAGGACTGAGAAGACGACGCCGAATCCGAGACCGAGGGTGGACTTGATGAGGAGGTTGGACAGGCAGCGGTCCCACTGCATGGTTGTTAGCACCGTCGTTACTTTGCGGAAAGGTACAATCCATCACCGACCTTCTCGTTGAGAAGTGCCTCGCTGACAGGTCGTGCGACCACGGCAGTCGCCGGCGTTTGGGGAGCTGAAGTCGTCTCGGGCATGTTGGTCTAGAGCTGGGTAAACGCTTCTATTAGCACAGTTGAATATCCGAAGCTGATAGCATCTCTCACCTCTGAGCAATTGGCGCAATTGAAGAGCGGGTTATCAAGGTAGAATGCGACAACTGTTCGACCAGGTTCGGGTATGATGTTATTTTCCCCCCAAAAGCTAACTCGAGTCTGGCGCTCCAGCTCGGCAGGACCCGGTCCACACCCGAAGGCGGTGAGCCTAGTGACAGCCTCTCAGGAATTGTGGGGCTTGAAAGAGCCGGCAGAATTCCAAAAAATTTAGGGACCAGCCAGAGCTTCGGTGTACCTGACTGGCGGGGAAAGTCCAGCCCATGGATGTTGTCTTGGAGATTGATCAAACCGGAGAGAAAGCACTTTGGGTGCTCAATGCGCAACGACCTAGGGAGTGCCTAGCTGAACCCGGGGATCACAGTCAAGGTATGATCGAATTTCTACCCTGGCAGCATCAGTCTCTCCCTTCCTTTGGCTAACGCAGGCTCATAAAGATGGCGCTCCAAACTCTTGTGCAGACCGCGAGGTCGCTGGACCAGAATGATACACGAACAGTCCCCGACAAATTATCGCAGGTATGGGAAGCATTATCTGGATCACCGGCCGGCTCATTCCATGCACCAGAGGAGGTCATACTTCGTTGGCTGTTGAAGAACATGCAGGGAACCTCAGCGGACTCGGAACTATGTCGACGGTTCCCCATGACGTGGGACATTATGGCCTGCATATTCCAGAGGATGCCAATGTTCTCTCTAGCAAAGGTTCTGGCAGATCGCAAGTTTATTCATGTTGTGACGCAGACTGCGAAGGACGTTTCGAAGCCCCAGAAGACACCAGCACCAAAGGATGAATCGTCCGACACAGTGATGGCAGATGCGCCAGAGGCCAGCGACAGCCCGAATAAGCGCAAAAGGAAGAGGTCCCCTCTGGTCGCATTTGACCTAGATTGTCTGCGGGCGAGAGAAGGCTGCCTTAAGTCGGCCGAATCACTCTTCACAGCCCTCCAACCGCTCCTGAAACGCGTCGAGTCGATTGAGCAGGCCTCTCCAGAGCAGAAGATGGGCGCAGAGCACATCCGATCCCTCTTTTTCCTTCCCGCCACCGAGACCTTGGAATACCTTGTTCCACTGGCACGTTGTTGCGCTTCTGCGTTAGGTGGTCACGAGGCTGGAACTCTGGAGAAGCAAGACACCTGGGTCGCAACTATCAACTCCATATGGGATCTACACCTTCAGAACCCGGCTGATCCTGCTCAAGTTGCTATAAGCATGGCACCTGTATCTCTGGTTATGTTGGCTAAACTCAGAGGTATTCCAAAAGCCTGGGATATCTCAGTCAGTCCTGAAGTCCGAGATGCATGGGCAAAGGCACTCGAGCGGTTCCTGATGCACAACACAATATTGCCAGCGCGAACTGGCGTGATATCTCGCAAGGACAGTCAGGTTCTCGCAGATGTTGCGGCTGTAGGGCCATCTGGGCAAGCTACTACCATCTCTGCTATGCTCTTCCAGTTGGCGATACAGGCTTGCCAGTCGAGTACACAGGCGAGCGCACGCAAGAGCAATGAGGAATGGATCCAAGGGGCTTTCGATGTCGTCGAGGAGCCCCTTCGCAGCATTGATCTCGCCGAGAGGAATACGGTAGTGGGTTTCATTCTCGACTTAGCAGCCAAGAGCAGGCAATCACCATCGCTCGAAAGTCTGCGGTCGGTTTGCACACGCTATGCACTTCAAGACGACAGGACCGACTGGAAATTGATCTCAGAGATTGCACAATGCGACGCTGATGCCTTCTTAGTCTCTTCCAAGGGCGCTGATCTTCTGGATACGGTTTTACAGCGAGTACAGAATGCGGCAAATGAAGAACAAGAACCAATAGCAGACTTTCTAGTGGCTCTGGCGAATGGATTCGCCAGATCCCGAGACCTCTCAGGATTCATCAAGAGATGGTACTCGAACTTGAGTCACCACAAGTCCGAAGGATCGAAGACTTCCTCTGGCAGCCACATTTGGCTCCATGGCAAATTAAGAAGCGCCGTGGCCAGCCTCTTGCAGCCTTCCCTGACAGTCCAACAGCTGCTATCTCTTGTGGACTGGATCGAGTCTCAAGAAGCGTCCTCGACGGAGACGGTCAGATTGGTACTTTTCGACACCGTGGCTTGTGGCGTCGAGAGTGAAGACTTTGTTGATGCAGTCGGGACGAGACTTTTTGACACCACTTTTGAAGCAACAAAAGGTGTAAAGAAACGCGAACTTCAAGCCATGCGATGGCGTGTTGCAAGGAAGGCGCTTTCTTGGATCGACACAGGAGATGCACGCCGGGTTTGGAAAGACATCAAGAAACCCTTGAAAAAGGCCCTGACAAACTCGGATATCGCGGAATTTGAGACCTTCGAGGCTTTTCGTTGCGCCCTTGTAGCATTCGACGCACTCAAGTATGTTGAGAAGGACGAAGCTGATGCCAAGAAGGTGGTTTCGGAATTCCTTGCTCGATTTGGCGGCGAATTGACGGCTTGGATATCGCAAGACAAAGATCAACGCGTTCCATCTACTGCTGAGGAGCTAGAAGCACTATCCTATCAGGGTGCTGCTAGTTTATCTCCAGGCGTATACTTGCTGGCGACTGTGCATGGGTCGCCCAATCTTTTGAGGTTTGTCCACCACCAGTCTTGATCAGTATGATATACTAACTCGACCAGTTCCATCACGAGAGGCGATAAGGAGAGCAGCGGCTTGCTCGGCTCATTCTTCACCATCATTGAGCAGCACAATGCTTCGCAAGACTACGACGAGCGATTTGCATCCCAGATGTTGGAACTGATGCTTACCAAACTGGAAGTCGAACACAATCAGGGAATCATAGGTTCGTCACAGTCTGTGAAATCGAGAATGTGTGGAATCCGGATAACTAACACCAACAAGAACGTGCCGTAAATGTCTTCATTGCTTCCCTGGACGCTGGCAAAAATCAAGGTCTTAAGTCAAAGAAGACCGTGTCTTCTGTGGACTTGTTATTGGGACTGCCGTCGCACATGATACTGCGAGGATCACGAGAACTTATCATGAGTTCTCTACTGGCTCTCGTCGACTCATCGGCAAAGGAGACTGAGAGCGAGGCCACCCCGTCAGACTGGAGATCGATCCTGAGCCTGATGGTTCGTGTAATGAGGGATCCCACATTTTACGAGGTATGAATGTACGCGGTGCCATGATAAAGTCTTGCTGCTGACCATTGAACAGGGCATGAAATTCAAGGATCTGGTCAGCCTAGGCGAAATTCTTGAAGATTCATTGCCCAGGTCTCCTCTTTTGGATTCACTGAAGATCCTCGCTCTGTTCAAGGAGCTGGTCAAACTTACGATTAGGTAAGTGGTCCAACAGCCATTATGCCCGACCCGGACCGAGGATCATTGTTGACTGTCGCAGGCAAATGCTCACAACTGTGAACGACCGTGAAGCTGAATACTTCCGCGGCCTCGCCAAAGCAACATCGAAATGGAGCAAGAAATCTTCGTCGTCTCCATTGTCACGAAGCACCATTCTGAACGGTATTTACTCCGCTATCCTCGAAGTGCCGGCATCACGAAGCATGATTCAGGAGCACATCGACGTCGAAAGAATCAAAGAGCAATCGGCAACTTTGGTATCGGATGCTTTGCATCGTTTCAAGAAGTCGTTGAAGAAGGGGGACGTGATCCGCGAAGAGGACGCACAGTTGCTACCAGTCTTCATTGCACTAGAGCACTCTCAACCACGTAATGACTTGATTCAACAATCGCGCGTGAGCGATGATGTTACAGATCTTGAGGCGGCAAGCCGCAGACTATGTGCCAAGGGCCTCAAGATTGGTTGGATACTCAGGACGTTCCTCGACTCTTACTTCCCTCAGCAAGTTGGTCAAGCTGGGGCGACTGATCCCAGTCATCTATTTGAGTCTCATGCTGCTATTGGCGGCACAGACTTATCTCTATTTTACGCACCTATGGATCTCTTGTGCCAGTCCGTGGGTGCTGTCACGAACGGCATGGACGGTAAATCCAAGTTGGAATATCTCCAGCAATTGATGAGCGACACGAAGGATGGAGGCCACGGCATTGGAGAACTGGTAGCCGCCGGTCAAGTAATTGAACAAGTGGCTGGGGAGGCAAACGAAACATTTGACCTCGCTTTGGCGCAGAGCATACTCACTCAGCATCTTCAACATACTCACTCCCCAGTCGAGTCGAGCATGCTCATCGAGATGATCTGCAAAATTCTCAACAAAGGTTCCTCGTCCACGACACAATGGAACATCGACTACCTGCTCAACACCGTATGTGCAGTATCTGACCAGCGGGCCAAAGCTAAGGGAGCGACGGGCCTCTCACCCGCCATCCACAGTGGTCTTTGCAGCCTCGTTGAGACGATTATCAAGCGCCACAGGCTGCGCTTGGAGGGCCATTTCCACCTGCTCGTCGCAACATTACAATCGCTCCTGCAGTCCTTGATCATTGGCTCTAACACAACAAGTCGAGCACCGGACGGCGCCATAGACGGGACCCCTGGCTCGCCAACGTGGCAGCAGAGTGCTCGCCAGGTCTCGCGGCTGCTGGAGCTCGTCTGCGAGCCGACGGTGGCGTCCGTGACGAGGTCGCAGAAGCCGAAGCTGGACTCGGCGACCGACGCCGCGAAGCGGTCCGCCGGCCAGTACATGTACCTGGTCCTCATGCTCTACATCAAGCTGCAGCTGGAGCAGAACGTGCCGCACCAGCTGCGCGAGGCGCTCGAGCCGGGCTTCTTCTCGATACTGACCGTCACGGCGGAGAGCAGCCGCAAGGTCATGAACGACGCCATGGACGCGAGCGGCAGGGCCATCTTCAGGGAGACGTACAGGAAGTGGCAGAGGTTTGGGAAGTGGAAGGGCATCTAAGACGGTGGAAAGAGCCTGCCTTCTTTGACGGTTGTGGCATTTGGAGACATAGCTACCTCAATCAAGCCCAGATTAAAATGAAGCACTATCATGAATGAATCTCATTGCTGCATGAATTTGTGTTGAAGCAACAATCAAATCTGACAGACTAGCCCATGGCAAGGGCATTTCGGCATTCATCAAGGGCCACATGATGAACAGGAGCGTTAACGGTCCTTGCGTTTGAAAGTCTTTGGAAGAAGAGGAGTTTTCATTATGGTCATTTAAGGCCACTATAATTTGAACAAGTTTGCTACACTATAAGCTTAACACTGGTGCGGGTTTCTTAAAGCAATAGTATTTTTTTTATTAGTTTTTGCTACGAACAAAGCAATACCTGCCGAGTATATCATGGCCTTTAGCAACTCCGCCAGCTTTGGTTATGACTGGATGTCCTAAGGGATGTCTCATCAATTCTCTGTCTCTTGATAGTGCTAGGAACGGCCTCCAATATTCTGAAGGGATTTCATTTTCTATCTACCCTCTATACCTTGCCCCCTGTCTTTCAATTCACCGACGGCTAGATCAGCAAGCCCACCAGCCCATACATGTACGGTCCCGTTCTCTCCCTGTGTCTCCCGTCGCCGTAGAACACTTGGCACCACCTTCAGGTTCCGCCTGTATCCGAATAGTGAACCGCTCTTCTGGCCGGGGCCTTCCTCACACTCACATGGCCCCCGACCAAGGGGCAAAAGAACAAGCCCCTTCCAACCCCTCAGCTTCCTCTCACAGCATAACCTCTGAAGACCCGGCGACTCAGGCCCTCTCCGGGTCAAGGCTAACGACCGCCATCCTGCTGAACGCTGGACTTGGCGGTGGAGCATCCTCCTCCAGTCGCCGCCAGACTTGGCTGATCACACGACGCAACGGTGGGTTGGGATGCTGCTCTCCGTGACGAAGGGCACCGAGTCAGCATGCCCATGGCGTCGACCCCGTCTGGAGGCAGTGATCTACTGAGAAGGAACCGGAATACGACTAGTCTCGGTCCTTCTCGTCTGATGCCTCCTCGGACCAGCGCTCCTGGGAGGAGGTACCTAGGCATCTTCGGACGCCATGGCAGCTGAAGCGGTGGGCTTCACGACGCCGGGGTGGATCCCTCTTGCCATGGTCCAGGGGGGGAAGAAGGTGTCGTCCACCTTTGAGGTCCTGTACAGGGCCTGGTCCACCACACTCGCTGACGAGATCACGGCGTCATTCTCCTTGGGCAGGGTGGGCGGAGCAGTCTCGGATTTCGCTCTCCATGACAAAGTCCGCTCGTCCACAGGGGCTGCTCCGCCACGGGCAGGATTGTACGTAAGGTACTTCTTCCTAATTCTGTTCCCAGTCGAGACAGAGAGTTGAGACACCACTGGAGTGCCTGAGAGGGTAGCATCGCGCTGGGCCTGGAGAATCTGACGGTGCATAGGTGTCCTCTTTCCGCAGCCTCGGTCTTGTGGAACAGAGCGAGACAGGTCTTCGTCCGAACGCAGATCCTCTGGAGTTGGGTGATGAGGAAGCTGGTCGAAGGAGCCAATGAAAGGAGATGGCTTGCGCTTCTGCTTCTTTCCCAAAAACTTCCGGAAAGGGCCGGGCTCCTCCTCGAGTCTCATATCACGCTCAAGCTGTTGAGCTGCCTTGGTTTCTCGGCGTTGCTCTTCACAGCGCAGTGCCCTCTCCATCTTACGGGCCTCTCTCACAGCATCATCCTTCATTTGGATTTTGCATTCACCGCACAAGTCATGTTGCAGTCCAGTCAATTCCTCAAAGAGGACGCAACCACACTTGTCTACAACTCTGTACACTCCCCCATGCTCGCAGCATTTCGGGGTCATGGTGCCCTCCTCATATCCACCCCGATAGCAATTCGCCTTGATTTTAATGCTCATGACTGTTTCTATTCGGTCTCTTTGGCTTTATTGAATCGAGGTATCTTGCTCGCTCTAGGAAGGGTTCAATCTTTAGTTTGGGTCTTGATGTCGGGGATGATCGCATACGCGAGCTGTACATGCGACATTCCTGTTAGCCAGGCCATTCCTTTCCCTTTAAGTTCCATGATCTCGAGGACATAATTAGAAGAGATGGTACCTTCAGTTCCGTTACTGAAACCAATAAAATCTTCCTAATGATTGATGTTGGAAAAGGAAAACAAGGAACACCTCGTAATCTTCGAGCGGCATCATGACCTTATACTTCTGCACTCCAGGAATAACTCTTGAATAGTATCTCCGACATTTGTAACAGCACAAGAGCATTGTTCGACATTACCGCCTTTGACGAGCGTTCTGTGGCGTTTTTTCTTTGTCAATCCCATCGTTTCTTTGTTCGAATTAAACAACACAACCGACTTATGACAAGTGACAGCATGCCCGAAATACTTGAATATCAACATGAATGAGTCAGATGTCCGTGATTGATTCTTTGCGAACGGAGTTCTTGTTGTTGTCTTTGACTTCCAGCAACGTGGCATGTTCAAGGAAGAAGAGATTGGAATGAATGCCCCAGTGAACGCCCTCATCTGGATCGGCTGCGAGAAAAAATCAGGCTTTGACTTGAGAGCTCAAGCCACATATTCCAGAAAAAAAGAGAGGGCGAAATGTCTTTTGAGGTGCTGTCGAGCCTGTATGCGCTTAGCTATGGTATGTGCAAGGTTAATGCGTCGGGCCAAAGCCTCCCCGCGAACGCCAGGAAGGAGAAACATCTCTCTGGCCTGATGCGTTCACGATGTTCTCTGGATATTCAACTGGAATTTGGGAATTAATTATGAGGATGAGAACGGGTTTGATGTCGCCAATCTCTCGAACGTCTTGGAGAAACGCCAGTGTGTTGCCCAATCTAATTGTGGTAGCAAGACTGGGAACAACGGTACCTGAAAATGGCAGAGAGACCTGGAACAATAATACTGTGTTTGAAGTAGTTGCCTTCCTTCGTTTGCCAGTGACAACACAGCTGCAAGATCAGTACTCTCACTGCCATGCCTTAAGTGAACGCAGTGTTGTTACGGAACACCACAAACTGGTCAGAACCATGGGTCACAGGCGTCCAGCCAGCAATACAGTGAATGCGATGGGAGTTCCTGAACATTCTATATATTAATTTTATCGTCAAAGAAACCTGCTACATGTTCGTCACCAATAACTCTGGGTGCATCTAAGTGTTTTTCTCTTTAAATAGAGGCAACTCCTTCGGTGCTCGCAACCACAGACTTTCATCTCCCATCGAGACTTGCAACATTTTTCGCATCCTAGTATCATTCATCAAGACGCAGCATCGTTCATCGGATCTCAACGGCCTATATCGTCAGACTTTTGTCCAACCTCACCCATATATGATTAACCACCATGTGTATCCAAGTACACCAGACTTACACCTGCAAGGACATCAAGGGCAACACGGTCCAGCATAAGCGAAGCTACATCATACGCTGCTCGACCCCAGACTGGACCAGACACTCCCAGCCCTGCCTTGAAGCGCTCGACGAGCTTCACCAGGTGTACGAGATCCAGTGCCCAGACTGCACGGGCGAATCAGCAGAGCAGGGAGGACGGGGCCTGGTCGACGAGGAGTTCATCGACTTCGCCGACAATGGCGACGATGACCCCGAGGACACAATGACGTCGAAGACCGCCTTGGCGGTCCTGCATTACTACTTGGCTCTGGCGCGACTTCTTGTTGCCGAGCTGAGCGTTGTGTTGCTAGAATGTAACATCGGTCGAGACAGGGATCGAGTGTTGCAAGTCTTTGATGCCACCATCCCGGAAATCTTCTGCCGCTTCAATCGCACCCACGACTTTGGTGGCATTTTTCTCGGCCTTCAGTGCTGCAACGGAACAGGTCACCCTGAATTATCGAACATTGCCTGGGCCGTTCGTCGTGTGAGGGCCGTCAATGCCTTTTACATCCTAATGAG
The DNA here is from genome assembly GCF_004353045.1 of Thyridium curvatum. Taxonomy (NCBI): domain Eukaryota; kingdom Fungi; phylum Ascomycota; class Sordariomycetes; order Thyridiales; family Thyridiaceae; genus Thyridium; species Thyridium curvatum. The sequence continues at coordinate 163,816 of NW_022156775.1, forward strand.
TCTGTTTAGAAAAGATGAGCGAGGGGAGTACACCTTCGCGGACGAGGCATTCCCGCTTGTAATGGAGCCTGGTCGTCGGGCAACGGACCTCCAAGGGGTCTATGCTGAAGTTGAAGATACGATAGTAGCCTTGGGGACAACTCGTAACCCCCACGGTTCCTCTCACACAAGTGATCCGGAGAACCCCTTTTCCCTACACAACGAGCCATACACCGCGGCGGAGATTGACCAGCGGTACCGCTTGCTAGTGGCTAGGCTGGGAGCAGTCCGGCAAAAGTTCGGCTCGTATTTCGAGGGCTTCGACTCTCCGTCACTGTCCGGTCGTCCAAAGGAGAGGCTCCTGTGCCGTGCGATGGACATCCTCACCAGAGACGTTGGGCTCTCAGTGAAGAAGATGCTAGGAGTCTTTGAATGCTTCCTGCCCATGATCCTTGCCAAAGAGTACAGGAACCCGGAGGAGTTGGAGAATAATCAACTCGCTCATACGGATCTAGCGAAGGTGGCTGAGGAGTTCGAGGCGTCGGGATTGGAGATGCCAAGTAGGGAGGAAGAGGATTTCTCGAGCTATTACCGCGAGTGGGAGCGTAAGATCAACCACTGGGTGATAGATGAGTATCGGGGCCAGATTCAGGGGGAGATGGCAATCGTCGAACTAGGCAAGGAAAAGGTCGACGCCCTCATCCGCGATGGGGAGAGTTGCTGCATCTGCGGCGAGGAATACCTGCAAGAGGGCACAGTGGTGGAGGAACCAGTCCGCCTCCGCAACTGCCAGGCAGATCACCACGCGGGAAGGCGGTGCCTCATCAGGCTGGCGGCAACGACTCACGCTGACTCCGAGGGCAGGAAGGTGGCCAGCTGCCCTATGTGCAGAGCGCCTTTCGTATCAGATGACCCGCCGAAGGATGTAGCATACCTAATCTAGACCGCTGGAACTGCAAGTACTGGATGCTTGGAAGAGCTTAGGGTTTTCAGACATAGATAGGGGCATGAATCAACCTACTAAGACGTCCCTTGCTGACTTTTGGATACAACAGAATTTTATGAGGCATTCCTATTTCTTCTTCTTGGAACTGCCTTGTTAAGGATACGAGTGAAGCTGTGTATGGCATATGACTTGCAAGCCAATGTCCACTCCTGCCTCTGGATGCCCATGGGGCCCTGTCCATCCGTCCCCTTGCCGAGCTGAGGTACGACAATTTGGATGGAACCTCATCGTTGACAAGGCAGCTGAAGGTTCTCTATTGAGCTTCGTACCGGGGAGTCGGCCGCACTTGAACACCGAGAATTCCAATAGAGTGAATAAGCAGTAGCAACTTCAGATCAGGCCACGGAGTGACCCGGCGCTTATTGACGAGGCCACCTGGCCACACCTGTTCAGGCCAGCCGACTCACTAAGTTCATGATACCTAGATCACACACCGGTCTGAGGTGTCCCCTACCAACGGCGGCTAGTCGCCGACGCAGTGTGTATGCAAGTGTGCGTGCGTGTATCCCCGCGTCGAGTGCCGGACAGATGCCTAGAGGGCAGTCCTGCCACCCGGTTCGTCCGTCCAAACGGAAGGAAGGTGATAGCGATGCAGCCAGCTGCGAGGCAGGACACCCATCCCCCCTTGGGAGCGCTGTTATTCAGTCCTCTCGGGTGGACTTGCTGGTCGCTTGGAGGGACCGCCGATCCCTAGCCGTCTCGGGCCTAACGCGGAGGACGTTGGACAGCGTTGAGCCAAGAGAGTCCACTTCGACACTGGTCCAGCTCAAGCCAGCCCTAGAGGGCCACACTAAACGGGCAATCCATTCGTTGTCAAGTGGGCGCTGCCCGCGCCCAGTGCACCGGCTCCCCCCGCAGGATTGCTGACAAGGGGGTGGGCGGAAGCTGTCAGTGTTGCCCAGAGTCGCGCGCGGGGGACTGAGAACGGAAGGATAAAGAGCTGCGAGCTGGCGCACACACTTGTGACAAGGATCCGCGGCCCATCCGGCAGCCCTTCAGCTCCCAACTTGAGTGCCTCAGCGCCGTTCCTGGCCTAGCGCTGCCCGTTTTGTAGCCGTTTAATGTCGTTGATGTTGTCCAAGGTCGAATCAGGTCGCCGGCTACTCCACCCGAGAAGGCTGGAGACGGTATAAGTCCTCCTCTTCCCCGGGTGAGAGGGGAGGAGGGGGGACGAAAGGAGGAGAGGGGAAGGGTGAGATTCTTCTTTTGCATCCTATCCCTCTTTTGAGGTATATTGTGTTTGCCCTCTGCCTTCTGCTATACCCTCCAAGAGCCCGCGACCCAGCATCTGCAGAATCGTCGGAGATATTCCTCCAAGAATCCAGGGCAAGTGAGAGAGAGAGGCTGATGGTGTGGCGGCGTACCGATCTTACCTAGAGCTCGGGAAAGCCCGCATTGCTACCTCGAAAGGAATCCTTGGTTCGAGGCTTATTGCAAGCTCTGCTATAGGTCCAATCCCGGATCGTGAGCTCTCAAAAGGACACTACTTGGCGAGCCGAAGTAACCCAAGAGCTTGAAACGCCATGAATGACCTGCCGCCGCTTCAGCCTCAAGAAGTGCCCTGGCCGTCCATTGAGGACGTCGACCCTTCGGCGTTTGTCGTGCCCAGCTCGACGGTTCTCTTTGCCGCTCCCGGGGCTGTTCCCGCGGCGGCAATCCAGCAGCCTGTCGCGGCGGCGGCAGCAACAGCAGCAGCAGTCCCAGCGACAGCCGGGCCGAGTGGCGGAGCACCGGCAACAGCAGCAGCAACAGCCAAAGCTAGCGGTGCTCCTCCGGCCGCGGCGACGAGGAAGTGGGCGTCCGCAGAGGACTGGGAAAGACACAGAGCCATCATCTCGGAGCTGTACCAGCACAGAAGACTGAAAGATGTCGTCGACCACATGGAGCGGGTGTACGACTTTTATGCTACGTGAGTCCCTCTCCCCTTTTGGCCCTGTTTCTTGTTCGCGAGTGCCAAAACCCCTATGGTTCTCCACATTTGGCTCTTCCGCAGCCCTACAAAAGGACACTGCATCCGGGGATTGGAGGATCCGGAATAGGATCTCCGCCCACTGTTTGGACCTCAGCCCAGTAGCCGCAGCTGCAGCAGGGCCCTGGGGAAGACCGTGCTTATGAGGAGCTATGGGGAGCTGTGTGTAGCTATGGGCAGCTATGTGTAGCTGCAGGGAGCTATGTGCCTTTTCCTTTGCTTAGAGAACGGCCAAGTCGGTCTGCATGTTATCGGGCTACGGCCAGATAGCCTATGTCCTCCTATTCCAGAGATGGAAGATATCATTGCATTATAGAGTAACTAACCCGTCTCGCGGCCGTTCGCAGGGAGCGCATGTACAAGTTCCGAATCAAGACGTGGGGGCTGAAGAAGAACTATCGCGCCGACGCGGTGCAAAAGGCCATCCAGCGCCTAGAGCAGGGCCGCATACAAGAGGCCGACGGCGACCTGGCCGCCGGGGCCGCCCAGGACCTGCCCAAGCTCGACCTCCCCCGCCTGCAGCGCTACCTCCGCCGCAACCCGGCCGCCCTGCAGAGGCTGCGCCAGTCCCAGGGCGCCGGCACGGCCGAGATCACCATCCCCGAGCTGCAGGCCCTGCTCGCCAGCGCGGCCGCCAGGTCCGCCTACGCCTACGCTGCCTCGTCCTACGGCGCCGGCGCCGGCGGCAACAACCGCAGCGGTAGCAGCGGCTCCTCCAAGTCGCCCTCGCCTCCCTTCCCGCCCGGCATGGCACCGGCAGGGGCGGCGTCTGCGGCCTTCCACCGGCCCCTCCTGCCCAACAAGATGCGCGCCTCGCCGCAGCTCGAGGCGCCCGACGAGATCCTGCACCTGCTGCGCACCTACATCAACGGGTCCTACCGCGACGGCCGCACGCCCGAGCAGCTGGCGGGCGAGCTGACGGCCGTCGGCGACCGCGACGAGGTCATGCTCGACTTCGTGCTCAAGTTCCGCGCCGCGCATGCCATGATCGCCGAGCAGCAGCTGCGCGTCGGCTTCTACTGCCTGCGCGTCTGCTTCGAGCGCATCGAGAAGGTCCTGCGCGACGGCGAGGCCTGCGCCCGCCGCGTCCTGCTGCTCTACCTGCTCAACGCCGCGCTCGACGTCTCGGTCGACTTCGCCATGCCCGAGGTCGTCCAGATCCTCTTCCGCCACGTCCGCAGCCTGGCCGAGAGCCTGCTCGGGCCCAACCACCCGGCCGCCGCCATCGCCCGCCGCTTCAGCCAGCTCGATCCCTCCGAGCACGTCAGCGTCCTCAAGCTCACGCGCCGCCTCATCCGCGAGGACCTCGAGGGTTTCGAGACCGAGACCGAGACCAGTGGCGGCGGCGGCGGCGGGGGCGGCGGCAACGGCATTTCAGGCGCCACCGCCGGGAAGCAGCCCGGTGTCGCGGCGCCGGCCGACCTCGGCCGCAAGGCCATCAGCGAGCCGGCCCTGACGCTCTACAACTCGACGCTAGAGCAGTCGCGCGGGTCCGTCGAGGACATCGCCGAGGGGCTCGAGCGCATGCGTCTCAAGACGCACGAGGTCGTGCGCGACAACTGGCTGATCCGGCTGTGGATCGCCATGCGCGTCTCGGTCGCCATGTACGAGCAAGGGCGCGGCGACGAGGTCGAGGACCTCATGCTCGGCGGCTTCCCGACGTGCCCGCCGCGGCGGCAGCCCGACCGCGTCAACCTCATGGCGCGCTGCTTCTGGCTGCGCGGCGAGAAGCGCACCGAGGAAGGCCGGCTCGTCGAGGGCGAGCAGCACTTCCGGCTGTACATCGAGCTCGCCGAGACGACGTGGGGCCCCCTGGACGACACCGTCGTCACCACGATGCCCCTTCTGCGGGACAACCTGCTGCTGCAGGGCAAGACGGACGAGGCCGAGAAGGTCCAGAAAGAGTGGCATAGAAGGCTGAATGAGCGCCAAAAGGAGAGGGAGAGGTCCAAGTAATGAAATGGTCGGAGCTTGAGGGGGAACCACGAGAGAGAGGCGAGGAGGGAGGAGGCCGTGGACATGTCGTTATGAGATCATGCTTTTTCCCTGTTACATTTCCTTTGGCGATACTCTCTGGCTACGGGGTACTTTAGTGATACCATACTGTTGCACTTTTTCTTCAAAAGCAATGGCGGAAAATGTCATGTTTTACAATCAACCCATCACAACAGTCCAACTGGACGTGTGCCTACATTGCCTATCGTAAAGCTACCATTGCAAACTCGGCCCGAAAAGGCCTCGTCTCGGGTATGTAAAAGTTTATCTCTCCCCTCTAAACGCCATCGACCATGATAACATCCTCTGTAAACTTAGTAGTGATGTTGCTCTACTCCTGCAATGCTCGCAATGGTAATGGCTGCATCGTATCCACTCCTCCTGTACAACTCAGCCTGATCCGCATGCAACTTTTTGGTATCGTGAAGCATATCATCATGTCGTTCTTCCGGTTCCATCCAACCCCAAACTCATCAAAGTTCCGCGCGTTCGGTAATCATCTCAAGCCAAATAGCGATACGAGGGAACCTCTGCGTCCTCGATTCGCTCGAGATACTCTCGGACGATCAGGTCCTCGATTCGCTTCTTGACCATGCTAACCTCGGGCTGGAAGCGGCCAACAAGCATCGTAATGATCTCACTAACGAGCTGAGAGTGTGGAAGCTCTTTGCGTTGCCTACAACATTTGTCAGTATGTGCCTGCCGCAACTAGACGGGAAAAGAGAGTCGACATACTTCATGATTCTGACGGCCACGGCATCAATGATAAAATTACGCATCTGGCCGTTCTTCTCCTCGGTATCCTTCCTCTCTTCCTCGCCCTCAACCTTGGACACCGCGTTAATAACAGGTGCCTTGATCTTGAGCGTCTTGCTCACAAACTGCGTGTTGAAGCTGAACTTGTCGCCGGACTTGACGGACTTGGTCATGGGTTCCTTCAGTAGAACCCGGGACTTGGGCGGGATCGACAGAGAGGCCAGGGCTCTAGTCAGGTCGGCAGTAGGGATATTTGTGGCCGCCTGGATCTCCTCGAAGAGGAGGCCTTCACCATCGGCCACGTCGTTGAACAGCATCAGCACCACCATGCCAAACGTAGGCACCGTAAGCTCATACCGTCGCTCGCGGCTCAGAGGTCCCTTGTCCTGACCGGAGATCTTGGGGAAGAGACACTTGATCTCGGCGGTGCCCGCCGAGCCCACCCAGGTGAGCTGCCGGCCACTGCGGTCCTTGAGGTAGTAAGTGAAGAAGCTCTTTTGCAGTCGCTGGATATCTGGCGGGTAGTTGCACTGCGTCTTGGGAGCATCACCCGAGCGGCCCATGACTTCAGACGGCCAGTTGTTGGTCGTGAGGACGTTGATGCCAAGCTCAACCTTGCTGCTACTGTCGAGATCGCCCAATCCACGAACGTATTTCTGGTAGTTGCTCGTCAAGTCCTCCGAGTTTTTCATGTCTTTGAACATACCCTCGAACTTGGTGGTGAAGTTCTTGCCAAGGTCGAGCTGCATGCGGGCGAGCATTTGTGTCTCCACCTCGGGATTCTCGCTCTTGTTGTGCAGTAATCGTCGGGCCAGATGCTTCTGGTAGTACCGTTGGAACATGTCCTTGTCCGTGAGGAACCTGATCATGGTGATGGATTTGTCAAGAATGGCATCAATCTCGACGTCGCTCTTGCCCCTGACTCCGCGCTTGAAGCTGTCGTCGATGAACAGCGAAACATACTCGGCGCTACGTTTGCACAGCGTGAACAGTTCGGTAAAGCCTTTGGTGAGCGAGGACTGCACCAACATGTCCTCCTCAAAGCACCTAGTCCATATCTTGTCGAACTTCTCCTTGAGCTGGACTATGTCGTTCACCCACTTGATGGCCGCCGCTGTCTGTTGTGCGGATTGGGACAGTGGCTGAACCTTGGCCTTCTCCGCACCCTCGGCTGCTGGAGCAGGACCCCCGACGGACGCGGCAACAGAAAAGTCGGTATTCTTGAGCTCCTGCTCGATCTCCATGCCCATTCCGATCACCCGCTTCTGCAGAACCGACTTGAGGGCGTTCTTGTCGGGGTCCACGAGCGAGATAAGGTGGTACAGGATCGACAGATCGTCAAATCGGTCATTATCGAGCATAGCCCTCAGTCCGGTTCCTTCGATGGCTAAGAAGTCGTCCAGGTGGGCCATAATAAGCTCTTCTTGCACAACCTTGAGGATCTTGTGCAGTGAAAGCTTGGATAGAGTAGTGGCACACCGGTCCTGCTCCTCAGTGAGGCGCCGCTTGGTGTGCCGCAGCCATACGCTTGCATTGCCCTCTCTGACCAGCTTTTGACACTCATTTCGGTAGTATGCCCGGCTGTCATGCAGAAAGCATTCTTCGAATCCTGTTATGTAGAGTTTCTCGTGCTCTTCTTCCAGATCGGTCACGTATAGAGTTTCGAGCATGGCAACGCAGTCCCTCAGTATGGTCCGGTCCACAACATCGCCCTCCCTCTCCATATTGATCTGGTCGAGAATGACTGCGTTGAGAACGTCAAATATGTTGCGACTAGCCAGGTCCTCCGCGCTCAGTCCTGACAGGTCTTCGCCCTCGCTCGCCTTGGCTGCAAGGCTCGTCCGCAGGACGTGGTCCCGGAAGAGACCAATGGTGACGGTGTAGATGGAGGGTCGCTTGCTGTCGGTGGCGTAGCCTCGGTCGAGGTACATGAGGAAGTCGGCGACCATGTTCATGGATCTGTTGTGCGCCTCCCAGGCGTCTCGCAAGCCCCTGAGAAACTTCTCGCCGATCGCTCTACGTTCGTTTGCAGAAGTGCCAGTGGCATCATGCAGAGCGACGGCGACTAGGTTTCTGGTGATGAGCTGGAAGATCTCGGGGACCACCCTCGTGCTGAACCAGTTCTCCTCAAATTCCTTGACCTTGTTGTAGAGCTGGTCCCCCTTCTTCTTAAGAACGATCTTGTATGAGGCCCGATACAGCTGTTCGAAGGACAGTCTGCCCGCGTTTTGGGTATGGATGTCGGAGATGGCATCTGAGATCAAGGCCCAGCACTGGTCGAAGTCGGCATTGTCTCGTGAGCCCACGCCCTGGTGTCTGGTCAGTCTCTGGCGGATTCGCGATACCGGGACTTTTGGCAAAGTGCTGGATTCCCGGAAGCGACTTACTCTGCGAGGAGCGCGAATCTTCCCTCTGCCTTGCATCATCTTCGCAAGGCAGGAGTGAGACCAAGGTGATGAGAGGGCCGCGATATCGGTGAGGGGGGTGTTTGAGATCAACGACGACAGATCAGTGGTGAGGGGTGACCAACTGGATGAAATGAAGGGGGGTAGAAGAAAACCAGCTGTGAGGACCCTTGAAGTAATGCTTGTCAAAGTGAATAGAGCGTGATAAGAGACCGCCGCCCTGAAGGTCTTTGAATTAAGTGACAGTGGTGCGGGGACAAGGAGAACAAACCCGCGGCCCGGAAAGAAGGAAAGAGGAATATGCAAGCTCCAGGCTACCGGCAGTAAAGAAGAAAAGTCCAGCGCATTTCCTTCAGAGGCTCATCTTGCTCCCGCCGAGAGCACGAAGAGTTCGAAGGGCTTTGGACGTGGTCATATTCATCTGCTAGACAACTGTTGGATGGTGACTGGGATGGACTGTGAAATCAACCCCACCCCATTAATTGGTAGACCCGTGGACGCGCCTCTGGAGCTCCGGGCAGGGCGGGTCCTCAGAGCTGCCTGTAGCACGTCCAATCAGCACCCCCAAATTCTGATAATTTTTCCAGAGAGGTCCGACAGGGCTTATCTTATCGCCAGCCGACGTCATTGGACGAAACTTTTGAGATTTGATTGTCTTCCCCATGAAGTTGGTTGACACCAAAAGCATCCATATCGTCGACTCTTCTAGCTTCAACATAACACATCATAGTCCTGTCACTTCCCGCAACAATCATGGCCGCAAGAAACCCCTCAATATTTCTCTCCTGCTTGGCAAAGCGAGCAGCACACCTGTCCGCACCCTCAAGGACAGCAGCCCCCCTCCACAGCGCACGCCTTCATCACCCCCTACGCCGCATCTCAACACCATCACCAATCATCACCACCCGACGCCTCGCCCACACGATCCCGAAGCCACCACCGCCACGCCAGGAATCGCAAGCAACCGCCGCCGACGGTACACCAGACTCCTCCTCATCCTCAGCCACAACCCCCGACGGCAAACCCACCAAGCTCTCCAGCGAGGAGGACGCCACCCGCGAGCCCGAGGAGCAGCAGGAGCAGCAGGAGCGTTCCTACTACGAGCTGACCTTCACCTGCGTCCCCTGCGGCGTGCGCTCGGGCCACCACGTCTCCAAGCAGGGGTACCACCACGGCTCCGTCCTCATCACCTGCCCGTCCTGCCGCAACCGCCACATCATCAGCGACCACCTCGGCATCTTTGGCGACCACCGCGGCCTCACGGTCGAGGACCTGATGCGCGACAAGGGCATGCTCGTCAAGAAGGGCACTCTCGGCGAGGACGGCGACATCGAGTTCTGGGAGGACGGCACGACGACGAGCCGCGACGAGCGCCGCAGCGCGGAGGACGTCAGGTCCCACACGCCCGACCCCAATGCGCCGAGGGCCGACGCCGCGCCGGGCTCGTCCTGGACCAAGGCCGCTGGGAGGTAGCACGACGAGGCAAATCTGTAGGGAGGGAGGAACACTAGGTTGTTTCTGTACGATAGATGTTTGCATCGGGCGTTTGAGTTGAAAAAGAATACCCGTCTAAAACCTCATGGATAGAATCCAACTGAGCAGGATAGATCATCATGTACCACACACATTCTCACCATCATAATTCACACCGGCAAGTTTAAGTTACCAACTGAAAAAAAAGAACTCCTTTTATACAGGCATAGACTCGGTTTGGTATCTTACTACAATGCCATCCACCCACCCACCCGTCTCTCTAGTACCCCCTTCGCATACTCCGATGCTCCTGCCCCTTAACCTTCCTCCTCTCCCTCTTCTTCTCAAACCGCTTCCTCTTGTCCCGCCCGGCCCTCTCCGGGTTCGTCACGGCGTAGATCTTGCGCTTGCCCGCCCGCTGCTCCCGCCGGCCCTTCGCCTCCTCGCCCGCGGCCAGCAGGTGCCGCGTGTAGTCCGCCGTGCCCAGCTTCTTCTGCAGCACCTCCATGACCGCGTGCGCCTTCGCCTTGAGCTCCTCGTGCCGCGTCCGGAACAGCTCCTCCGTCGAGAAGGGCGCCGGGATCGTCGGGTCCGTCAGGTTGCGCAGCGGCCGCAGGACGCGCCGCATCGAGCGCGCGTCCAGGCCCGCGCGCGGCGTCGTGCTGCAGAACACCTCGAGGACGTGCATCGCCGAGAGCTTGGACACGAGCGCCGTCGCCTTGGGCGGCGTCTCCTTCCGGATGATTGCCGCGAGGCGGTTGAAGAGGTACCCGAGGCCCAGCTGGCGGTCTTCCTCTTCAGGCTCGTTGCCTTCTGACTCGGCTTCATCTCCTTCTTCCTCTTCTTCCACGTCCTCCGCCTCCTCCTCTTCGGCATCTGCCTCGGACGTCTCAGTGGGAGTTGCCAGGTATCGGCCGAGGAAAATCAGAGTTCGAACGACTTCCTCGGCAAGGGAGTCCTCCAGTTCCTGTGTTCCCAGAATACGGAGCATCAGACGGACCAACTGCGAGACCTCGTCGTTGCCAAGCTCCAGGCCATGAGAGCCCTTGGTACCGCCCTCATTGCTAGCAAAGTCAGCCAGATAGGAGCCGACCAGCTTCATAGCCGTCAGGCGGACCGCATTGTCTGTGCTCGATAGCGAGCTTCTGATCTGTTCCCAGAGCTGCTCCGAGTCCGTCCCAAGCACCCGCGAAGGATGCTTAACGACCAGTACCTGCACGGTCTGGAGCGCAACGTTGACGAGATCGGCGTCATCCGCCGCTCCACCCTCGACCACTCCAGCAATCTTGCCAAGCACCAGGTTTAGATCCTTCTTGTCCTTGTTCTCGGGCTCCTTGGCATCAAAATACAAGCCGAAAGCATGCAGCGCGAGCGTCATCACGGCTGGCTTCTCGTCCTGATCGATCCACGAGCGGAGGAGCTTGAGGAAGTTCTGCGTGTTCTCCTTGCTGCTCCGGCGGAAGATCTCCTTGAGCAGCTCCGCGGCGACGAGGCGGCACTTCTCGCTGTCGTCGTTCGCCAGTACGAAAATCAGGGGGATGAAGCAGGTGGAGATGACTTCCTGAGTGAACTCATCGGCCGATTTTTGCAGCAAGAGGTGTACGACCTCCATCACCGACAGCCGACCGCCCTCTCGATCGTACTTGAGGTTGGCAACGACAAACGCCAGCTGCTTCTGCCATCTGCTCTTCTTCTGCGGGTAGTCCCGAAGAAATTGGAAGAAGGCACCCCTGGCCAGGTTCCGCGTCTCCTTGTCGTCGTTGGTGATCATGACGGTGCCCACATAATCAAGGGTGTCGTATACCGAGGCCGTCTCTATCCTTCGATCCAGAACCGACCGGAGGAAGTTGAAGGTGACGTGCCGATAGAGGGGCTCGGTCAGGTCGTCCTTGAGTTTGGAGAGGAGCATGTCGACGGCTGCATCCTTGACTGGGATCTCGCGGCGGTCACGCAGCACGACCGAGACGAGCTTCAGTGCCGATTGCGGAAGGTCGCTGGACGTAGTCGTGGACTGGGAAATGGCTTTCAAGGCCTCTTTGAGAGCGACCTTGTAAAGGCTAGTGGACTCGTCCGTCTTGAACGGTACCTTGACAAGGACAGTCAACAGCTTGAAAGCCGCAATCTTGACCTCCTCCTCACCGGCAATCACAGCGTCACCCAAGATGGGCAGGAAGCCACTGATGTTGCCCGCGTTCCTCAGGCTGTCGTGCTTCCTCAGGATAGACCGCAAGACATCGAGCGCGAATCTGACGAGCTTGTGCGTGTACTTGGTCGACATTCCGCGCTCAGACGTCTTCTTGGCTCCCTTTTGAATGAGATAACGCTTCACCCTCGGGTCCATCTTGGGCTCTTCCTTGGGCTTCTGGCTTCTGTAGACATCTTGAATGACTTCATAGCAGAACACTAGAGTGTCTCGGCTCTCGGCAGCGGGATTTTGCAGGAGACCCGACGCGATGCGGTTAAGGAGCTCGTCGATCTTGCGAGCCAGGCGGATGTCTAGCTTTTCCAACAACATGGCCTGCAACGGCTGGACGAGCTCGACGAGATGGCTGACGGAGGCGTTCTTCGCAATGAGCTCCATGGAGTCTTGGCTCTTACTACTCTTGACCTCCTTCATCTTGCTGTTGTAATCCTCGGCATCCTTCTCTTGTCCAGTGACACCAAAGATATCGTCCATAATGATCGCCACAATGGAAGGTAGGCAGTAATCAAGGTCTCCCTGGCCGAACTGAGGAATAGCGACAAGGAGCAGGGTATGCATACTGTATGACAAAATGTGCAGCTGGGACCCCCGAGTCAGGGCACCGCGGAGCTCGGTGAGAATGAAGCCAAAGCAAGATGGGCCCAGGATAGACGAGATCTTGGCCAGGGTGTCGCGAGCCATCTCACGGGACTCCCAGGCCTTGCTGCGTAAGATGTGGCAGATGTCAGTCAGCACGCCTGCAAGCTTCTGGTCTCTGACCTCGTCAGGAAGGATGTTGAGCAGCTTGACAACGATGACTCCGACCGGGACACGCGCACTGACGGTCGCCTCGTCCTTTTCGTGAAGGTGACCGATCAAGGTAGGTAGCTGATTGTTGACAAGCTCATCAGACAACTTGCTAGTCCCCGGGAGCGTTTTCGCTAGACGGCACACGGTGGCATCAACTTCACTTGGCTGGTCTACCTCCATCGAATCGGCCGACTTCTGGGCCGTAGCTCGCGCGAGGGCGTCGGTGGTTCTATCCAAGAGTCGGATGACTTGCTTCTGCAGGTCGGGCTTGCTCTCGACGAAGGAGATGAAGCGACGCAAAAGCGCACGGTACTGTGCCCACTCGAGGGAAGCAGAGAGCGCCGCAATCGTGTTGCTCGCCTGGGCGCCGAGGCCGTGGTCGTCCGCTCCATCTTCACGGCCGAAGATAAAATGCTCCAGCAGCGGGATGAAGAATTGGCTGATGTTCTTGCTGCTGAATTCAGTCTTGGCATTCACTCCTTCAAGTAGCTGAAGGGCCTGCAGTTGTCTCGAGACCGCGGGACTGAGGATGTGGAAGAAAAACGCCCTCTCCGAGTCCTGCTCTTCGCTGACAGCCAGTGGTGCGAGATCCGCCACCGGTGCCCAAGACGGCATGGCCGAAACGAGGAAGCCGAGCACGCGGATGACTTCGCGTCTGACCGTCTCGGAATCCTCACGAGATCCCGCGTAGATAGTGGGCATGATGACATCCGTCAACACGGCCACAAAGCTCTCCTCGTCAGCGCCTCCCTGCTTGGCGGCAACGGCGTCGATGAACTTGCAGATCACGTCGGCAGAGTTGGACGACAAAACACCAAACTCCTCGTCCTGTTTGATGTAGAAGACCATGTTATGCAGGATCGGCAACCATTGGTTGATAGTAAAGGCATCAGTTCCGGCCTGAGCAATGGCGTTGTATGCAGAGAGGCGCCGGTCATAATCGAGCTGATCCAAACCCCTCTCCTTGTAAGAGTTCAAGTCATCGCAGTACTTGGCCACGGCCTCGACAGATTCGTCCTGCGAGGCGAAGACGAGCAGTGCTCGCACAAGCGACTGCCTATTTTGTCTGTCCTTGAAGAAGCTGAAGAGAGACGACAGAGTCTTGTACACCTTTTGCTTCAAGTCGGCGTCGCTCTGGAGGTCCTCTAGTTGAATGAAGCGCTCGAGAATCAACAAGATCGACCCCTTGACCTTAGGGTTGACCCGGCGTGACGGCTGGTTGAGAAGGAAGGCCGAGATTTCGACCAGATTCTTGACGTGCTCCGACTCCTCGACAAGGGGCGCGACCTCGACGACCGTCTCAACGGCCGCTTCCAACAGGTTGCGGCCCATGTCCGGCTTGTCTCTGAGGAGGCCACCAATGCTCTTCAGCAAGAGGTCGATGTGGGGCACGAGAAGCTCCGACTTGATGAGCTCATTGAACTCGGACTCCGACGCCGGCGCCTCGCCGAGTTGAACGAGATTTCTGACGATGCTGAGAGCAAAGATCTTGATCTCATCTTTGCTCTTCTCCACAGACAAAGAGCTGATGATTGTAGGGACGATTCGCTCGTCAATGGAGAGGAATAGAGCAGCCTTCGGAAGCTGTGACCAGGTCGACAGCAGCCTCCAAGTCCAGGACACGCTTTGGGTCGTCTCTACGGGGAGCTTTTCAATCGTAGGACTGATTATCTCAGAGACCAGGACGTTTTCGTACGCTGTCCAGTCGAATCCAGGGGCGTTCCTGAAAAGCGAACACAGGCACTTGAGTGAAGTCGTCCTCACGACACGATTCAAGGACACATTGCTCTTCTCGTCTTCAAACTCAGACTCCTCATCCTGCACTGCGTACAGCACTCGGCACGCCGAGATCAAGCAGTACAGGATGGCATGGACAAGGGCAGCCATGTACGGCTCGACTGCCGTACCGAGCTCGTTGATGATAGACTCGAGCATGTTTAAGAGACCGACTTGTTTCCGAACAGCAATGACCTCTCTGGAGAATGTGCTCTCCTCCACGCCAGAGCTGTTGACGACTTGGACCCCCTGGAGCTCTCCCAGGGCGATCTGGAGGAACGCACCAACGTCCTCTACGTCCAGAATGCGAATGACCGCCAGTCGCGTTGCTTGCAGGCCATGCCTGCCGCTAGCAGCGCCCTTCTTGGAGATCGTCCGTCCATACAACAGCCGTAAAAGCACAGGCATGAGATCCGCGCGGTGCTCTGGCTGAATCCTGTGATCACCCTGAAACAACACAGTGAGCTCGTTCTTGAACCTGGCTTCGTCTAGCAGGTACTCGAGGTTTTCCCGGTATGGCTTTAGGCCCTCCTGCTTCCAGGCGAGTATCGCCTTCAAGGCCAGTTTTTGGATCTCAATGTCACCATTCGCCATGAGCTTGAGCATAATGTCGTAAACCTTTTCGTGTTGGTACAAGACGCGGGGGTTGACGAACTGCGCAAAGACCCCGACTAAGGCCTTTCGATCTGCCAGGGACCAGCCGGCGTCAGCTGAAGACTCCTCCTGTTCTTCACCATCATCTCCTTCTGCAAGAACGTGCTTGTCCTCGTTCCAGGAGAACAGATGAGGGACGAGCTTGCGGGATCTCTTCTCCGCCAAGCCCGGCAGAGCCTGCAAGACCTTGAGAGCCTTGCTTCGTGCGTTGTGGGCATGCAAGGGCACGACCTCCTGACTGTTCTCAAAAGCCTCGCGCATGATCTCCGAAGATTCTCTGATGACCTTAGTCGTCTCGCTTGAGAGACTTTGTAGCCTGTTGTAGTTGAGGCACTCAAAATCCGTCAGGGGTTGGTGTGTGGCCTCGGTTGGCTGTCTCTGCGGCCCGCTCCATCGAGGAGATGCGACCTCGAGCCACTCGAATGCAAGGGCGGGAATCGCCTCCTCGCCAGACTTGCTCTCCGCAACCTGCTTCATGGCTTGGACCGCGTCGTCCCACACAGGAGATAATGGTACAGTCATCATTCCGAACAGAAACGACGGGACGGCCTGGACCAACCAGGTAGATCCTTCCAAATGACCATACAGCTGACCGAGCTTGCGCAGGTGAGCCGAGATGGTCCTCGTGCTCTGGAGGTTCAGAGGCGTCTCCTCGGTCTGCGTCATGATCGCTAGCACCGAGAGCTGATCAGGGGTAACGTCCAAGGATTGCAGCAACTGTAATGATACGAGGCGCAATCTGTGGGAGGGAGCAGCAAGGTTCCCTACCAGGGCCTTTACGAAGTGGTCTTCCTCGGGTTGAGGACTCTCACTGCCGTTACTGCTGTTTCCGTCAACTGGCACCTTGGGGCCAAGCGTCTGCTCGTAAAGATGTAGCGCCTCGAGGAACTCGGCGAATCTCGCAAACCTCGGCGCAGCGGCCCTGAGGAGAGGCCGAAGACTGCTATCCAGGGAGCCCACAATCTTTGTCATTCGCAAGTACGCACGGAAGCCGCGGGTTAGGATGAAGATGACCTCCTCGGTGGCTTCTGAGGTCGACGGGCGCAGTGCGAGTTTGAGCTTTTTGAGGAGAAGCTCAGCTATCCTGGCGTTGGTGGAGGGGTGCACTGAGGTGCACTCCAGGATCTCCAGCAGAGAGGAGTACATAGGAAGGCATTTGTCTCGCCAGGTCTTGGGATCCTTATCGTAGGTGCCTCGTTCGGGGAATGGCGTGATTTCCAGGCGTTCAAACTTGCTTACTATCTGGTCCTGCCAGGACTGGGGAAGCGGGAAGGCCTCTTTGTCGCCAACGCTGGGCAAGCCGCCATTCGCGACCATACGGGGGAGGAGTATGCAGATGACCTGCTCGTTGTCGTCGTCCGACCAGTGCGCGACGACAAACCTTTGGAAGTGCTTCTGGAACAAGGTGCGGAAGCGGCCCGAGTCGAGCTCCGCAAAATAGGCACAAAACGGTATGTACCAGCGCATCAAGGGCTCCCGGGTCATGGCGTTCATCAACTGCGAAATGTGAGGGATTAGGGCATCCATGGCGGCCTGGTTCCACACAACGGCAGTGTTGACCAGAATGTGTTGCCATATCTGTGAGGCATCGTATTGCGAGACTTTGTCTGCTGATTTGGAAAGCGAGTCGATAACCTTCGAAAAGGCTTGGATGAAGGCGGGCCATGCGCTGATTCTGTTGCCTCTCCGAACGCCGGCAGCAACTCCAAATATTCTCGTGAGGACAGACAACCGCCAAGGATTCTCCGTTGAAGACGGGTCTGAAACCCACGCAGTAGCCTCCGCAACAATCGCATCGGCCATGGTATCAAAGGTCTCTGGAGTAGAATGGTGGATAATGCTCGTGAGCACGCCGCAGCACAGATCTATCCAGATGGCCGCCCCTCCCGGGACCAGCTCGTCGTCCGGAACACAGCGCAGCAGGCAGGTAAAGATATCCGGACCGGTCGAGTGCACAGTGTTCCCTGAGCTCTTGATTGCCTCTGCGAACATGGTCATCAGGCCGTGGTAATAGAGCGAATGCTGCTTCGTGCCGACAGTGCTCTTCAGATCATCCCGGGCGTGCTGCACAATCTGCGGCAGAGCCTTCTCCTTGTTCGCCGGCGCCGCTGCCTTCTTGATCAGGAAGCTCAGCGCCTCCGCGGCGAACCTCGCGATGTGGCCGGGCTGCCGCTCCTTGCCCAGCAGCGGCGCTAGGGCATCATATGTCGGTCGCAGGTCCGGAACGAGCAGGCGTGCAAGGTACTTGAACAGAAAAGCCAGAGCGGCAAAGGTCCACTCAATCACCTCGACGGGTTGCGGTTTGCTCGCGATGGTCGTGATGAGCTCGAGCGCCCGCGGGTAGTGCTTCTCGAAGCGCACGCCAAGGTCGTGAGCAAAAGCTGTCAGTAGGTCGAGCAGCGCCTCCAGCGATTCCTTCTCTTCGCGGCTGATGTATGTGGCGAGTATATCCATGATCTTGTCCTCGAAATGGAGGATTTGCGGCAGGCTTTCGCAGAGGGGCAGGATCTCCCTCCGGAACGAGGTGAAGTCCCTCGATATATTGAGGTCCGTCCATTTCTCCAGCCCGTTTCCGAGGTAGGAAGTCGCAGTGTCGAGAGTCTCGGCATCGAGGTCATGTCGGCGCACCCTGCGCAGAGGGTCGAGCGAGTGGAGCTTCGAAACCTTGGCTGAGAAGGACTCCCAGCGATGGTTCTTTTGGTGTGGTGTTGTCTTTTTGTTTCTGGTGGATTTGACAATCCGCCCTGCAGAAGCGGACGGCATCTTGACGGGACTCGAGGCGTTTGCGCACTCGAATTGTGTCTAGTGTACAACAGCCGCTGTGCTCGGTGGGATGAAGCTTCTGCCGTGCATCAACTCGAAATTTTTTGGCGGTCAGAGCAGCCCGATAAGTGATAAACTGATAACGATAACTCACAACTCCAGACACTACGAAGTGTGTGCAAACTTGACTTGCTGAAGTGGGGCCGCTTTCCCTCAAAGCTATCATTTTCAATTGACGATCAATCAGTGTAAAGTCATAAAACAGTTGCACATATAATCTTCTTTGAGCCCATGCATGCAAAGGATTGAGAGCTAGCCTTTTATCCCGCGTCTATGGCCTGCCTCGGCGCCACTATCCCGATTCTCATCTTCCGTTTTGCCGCAAGCTCTCAGCAAAGCAGCCCCCAACTCCGTGATGATGATGTGTAAATGAGGAGCCATATATACAAGTATACCAATACACACGTCCCAGGCACCCGAAAAGAGCAGATATATTCTCGTGAGATAGACCCCTCCCTTTATGCCGTGAAGTCCCACTCCTTGAACGCCTCCCTGAAAGCAGCCACGTCGGCCGTCTCCTCTTCCTCGTCCTGCACGCAGTTCTGCCAGACCGTCCTCTCCTCGAGGCGCAGCAGCTTGGCCATCACCTTGCGTCCGTACTGCAGATCGAAGTGGACGTTCTCGTCGAGCCGCATCAGCAGGCACTTGCCGATGATCTTGCCCTCCTCGGAGTCGGTGTCCTCGTCGGCCCAGATCCACACCCGGAAGTAGTCGCCCTCCACCTCGTCGCTGCTGCCAAACTCCTTGGCCTCGAGCTTCGGCAGCTTGAGGTTCTCCGCCTCGACGCGGAAGGCCGCCTCCACGAGGCCCTTGGCTACCATATCCGCCGGGACAGGGATGAACTGCCAATGTGTGTGGATGTTGCGTGCCCGACTGATCTCCCACGTCACGGCACCCAGCTTCCGCTTCGTCCGAGAGGACGTCATGGCCTGCAAAGCCTCGCGGAAGCGCGTCATCTCTTTGAATGTCCGGGCGGCCATCTCGGCGCCATCCACGCCTTCCTCTGTCATCGATGCCGCGGATATCGTAGGGGCATGTGTGAGAGGCACCATGATGAGGTGGCCCGGGAAGTCGAGGCCTTTGTCCCTGAATGTTATCGGGGTAGGAAGAGGGCCCTTGGCCGTCGCAACATATACGTCATCTCCAATACTGCAGACCATATGCGTGGGCAGGTTTGGATTCGACAGGCAGAAGAAGCACCTATCGGGGCCCGGCGGCGGCGATCGATCTCTTCTCTTCTTCCTCCGGTTGTAGCGAGAGCTGTCGTCGTGCCCATTTGCAAACCTAGAGTAGGAACCGCCATCTGCTGCAGGGCGTTTCTTCGGCGCACTGGAGTCGACGAAGGGCGCAGCAGTGGCGCCGGGCGGGATAGATGTGACTTCTTCCTTCGTAAGAGAGAATGCGTACATCGCCTTGGCCTTCGCAGCGTTACCGAAAGTAGCCAGCGACAAGAACCTTGTCAGCGCCACGCTTGAGTCGGAGTCATCCTTGTTCTTATGAAAGAAAGGCTCTCGCTCGTAGAAGAAGTCGCCCGGAGAGGGCGAGAAGTGATATCGAGGCTTCAGGGCCAACACCAGGTCGGAGATCGCGTCGCTAGTAGGTATGCTGCTCGTATCTGCTGAGAGCGTCACGCTCGAGCCTTTCCACACTGACGAGGGCCAAACGGTTGTCAGCAGGATATCGGCAGAATTCGCGCCTCGCAACGCCTTGGCATCATCCGCCGTGTGAAAAGGCAGATGCTGCTCTTTTGATTGACCTCCCACAATCGTCGGGTCTAATCGCCCGCCCAGTGTGACAATTCGAACACCCTCCGAGGTCTTGGTAATGCTACGCTTGCCCAAGAAGTGCAGGTTCTCGCAAATCTCCTCATCTTTCTCGATCTTGGCCACAATCCGATCAGGCAGCGCTTTCGTCCCGACCGTGAAGTAGGTAGAGACTGGAACTGATATACGTCCGTCGAGGAGCTGCGAGACAGTCTCGTCGTCGTCGTCGGCAAAGAGGTCACCTGTAACGATAGCAAAGGCGAACTGATTCTTGGCGTGCAGAGCTGCGAGCTTGCTGAAGGCCGTCTGTAGCTGGCCATTGACATTGCCTAGCACAAAACTTGAGGTAAAGGTCAGCTCTGGCCAAATGGAAAGCCCAAAGATCGATCAGTGAGGGCTCACATTTTGGGCGCCATGATGGGGAAATCGAGACGAGTCGCGCGCCTGCAAAACGCAGAGGTTGGCGACAGGTGCAGCTATCTTGCCCAGTAGTCAGGCCGTCGCGAAGTCTTATGGGCCACAGATCTGGATGGATCTCATTCAATTGAAGATTCCGTGCCAGGTCCAGAGTCAAGTAGTGTAAGAGCAGCCCTCACAGGCTGGTGAGATGAAATAAGCTTGATGGGACTTTGCGACGAGAATCGCGAATCGTGAAATCGTGAACATGAAGATTCAGTGGAGCCCACCACCTACCAAATCCTAATCTAATCGCCAAAATGACAAGGTCTTATCTTATCAGCAGCCCAAAAACCCGCCGAGGCAGTTGCCCCACACACCGGCCCCGACCTCCGGACTCGACCCGGACTCCAAACCCAAATCGGAAAGCTCACATGCCACAGCGATTTTAACAACGGGGCGGCGGGCAAGCGACCGTCTCGTCTCGGTCTCCCATAATTTCGAGCAGGCTCGGGGAGGCAATCCCAGAAGGGAGCTTCCAGCCCACTAGGTAGTTTATCTCTCTCAGCCCGCTCATCCCCCAGCTGGAATGCTCTATTTCCCGAGCAGAAACGGTATTTAGGGGTCCTGCCGCTGAGGCTTTGCCACCGCAAACCTAATCGACACCGTGAGGCATGTGCCTAATGGGGCTCTTTTCAAAAAGACTGACGCCGTCTACCTACTCTGCGGTCGAATGTCCGACTGCGGCCATTCCTTGGTTCTCCTAGTGAGCCAGTAACACTCCCACGTATCCCCCAAGGTTGCCGGGACGAGAATAGACCAAGCCAGAGTAATCGACCGGACCGAGTCTTGTCTCGTAATTTAGCACTTACCACACCAAGGAGCAGATCACCTCACGGCCAGGTCCAGGCCAACTCTAGAGAATTTGCTCTTTATTCCAGACTGTGACTACAAGCCATAGTAAAACCACGATTCCGGTCTCGCCCAACTACCAAATTCCCTTCCAAGAGAAGGGATACCAAGTTGGAGATCGAGACCCTAGATACAGTGTGGTTCAGAGTAAGGTTCGGTATTGTACAGACGAAGGCCCCTCAAGATGAAAAAAACCGCCCATGTGTGACAATCTTTCTTCTCCTCTCCCTTCTCCTCGTTCTGATAGTTTGCCCCCCGTCTGAATCCCGGGACGCTGGTGATGATGATGATTAAGGCCTGCTGCCGGTACAACACTTTCCTCTCTCTGTAATGTTACGGTGGGCCTTCCGTCTCGGTCCAGTCTTTCTGGTGCCGTCAAAAGAGTATTCTACAAGAAAAAAGAGCGGCTCAAATTGAGCGCAAAGGCGGCTCCAGGCGACTATTTCACACCTAGGTTTCCGCAATGAGCAACCATCGGATATCGTCATAGTTGTGTCGTTGAATCGTAAGAAAAAAGTTCGGGAAAGGAAAGAAGGTATGATGCCGAGTTGATCCGATATGCGGACCGAACTCTTCGTGTATCGCGTCGATCTGTTATCATTTCGTACATAAAAGTAAAGTCGGGAGGATGATCTCCGCAGAGTTTGTGTGGTATGTCGGTGCCGCGAGAGGGAGGCGTCCAATGAAGGAGTCCGTCTCGTCGGCGAGGTGAGGTCCATCGTATCGCCATGATTGTTGGCGAGTGGACGAGGAATATGTCTGGGTATTGACACCCTGATCGTGGCTGAGAGCCTGGTGGTGGGTGTGCTATTACGCACACTAGAGCAAGAACAGTGCGGTATGGATATTTCCGACTGCGAGCTGGTGGTGGCAGGTAAAGGTGACTACGAGGTCCAGGGATGATGGAGCCTATTCGAGAGTCGAGGTAGGGTGGGCGGTAGGTAGAGATGAACATGATGCTGAAGCCACCAAGCACATGCTGCTGTGCAGAACAAAGTAAAGGAGGATATGGAAAGCAAGGAAAACATGGCTGATGCAACCAAAACAATCGAACGCCTCTCAGATGCCAGATCCAAGAGCGAGCTCGGCGACAGTGCCAAGGGCGATGCGATGATATGCCAATGAGTCTAATGCCGGGATGTGTATGAATGCCGAAACAAGGTCCGCAAGATGCAAATACCCGCTGCAAAGTAAGGCAGACAATCAAATATGGCGGCTGAAGCACGCTGCGTGATGCAAAGACCTGGTAGATGCAAAGCAAATGCATATGCATGCTGAGTCAAACAGGTGAAGATGTAGTTGGGAGAGTGTGGGAAGATCCGGAACGCCGACCGCGATGAACCTTGAGATGACTCGGATATGAACAACTTTTCTCGACTCCCCACGGTACGGCGAGTACGTCTATCGGTCGCGCTGAAATCGGAGATTTCGCAGCAACAAAACGTTACGCCAGAACCATGTCGGAGTCAGCCCACAAGGAATCAGTAGGAAGCCATCCGCCTAGCATGGCAACGTTCACTGCCAAGAATGGGCGAAGCTCCAACCATCATGGAGATATCCTCGCGCGTCTGGCCCCGGCCGGGAGCGGTCGGGGAGTCGTTCATGTAGCGGTCGGTCTGTCCACAGGCGAATGTGGCAGCACGGCTGAGCCCCTTCCGGTTCTGACGGAGACGGCCCATCTCACGCTCGCAGGTGAATGCATGTTCGGCTGCATCCATCTCGACATAAGCCTGGGGCTCGCACCTGGACGCGTGCTCCGCGAAGAACCCACTGTATCCCCCCTCTAGGATGTAGACGTCGGGATAGGTCAGCCTCGGGTAGCATTCAGCGTTGGCAGCACGATCCTGGGCACGGATGTGACGGGCCATGAGGGGTGCTCGGTGAGCCGAGTACTCGCAGTGGAAAATTAGCAGAGTCCGTCCTTCCATGGGCGTTCGGAAGAGGTGAGAAGTGAGAAGGTCTTTGTCGTTGTAGTTGATAGCGCTGCCAATGTGCCCTCCCTCGTACTCGTACTCGAAACGGCAGTCGATGACTAGCTTGCTATCAAAGTGTTCGTTGTACTTGCCGTCGAGCACTTCCAGCAGAGTCGACCTGTCGATGCGGGGAATGCTGTCGGTAGGATCGTCCGGTAGGAAATGAGGCAGGACAGGCTCGCGGGGCTCCTCGATATCCATGACTGCAGCAAGGATCGGGGGCGAGGACTCGTCCTTCTTGGGCTTGATCATGTCGACGGGGTTCTCAAACATGCTCAACGAGCGGCGGTACTGCTTACGCGGCCGTGCAAAGGGGTTGGACGGCCGCCTCGCATGATTCGATACGGGAGAGCCATTGCGGCTAGCCGAGGCACTGCTTAAGCTGGCAAAGTTGGGACGGGGCCGAACTGCGCCGGGAGCATTGAGGCTTGGGCTGTTTGCTGTCTGTGGTCGCCTCTCCTGCGGAGGAGAATCCTCGAAGCACTCGCCCAGTGAGAGGTTGCTGGGAGGCGCGAGGCGCGACTCGCCACCGAACTTGAAGAACGGCAGCTGGCTGTCCGGCTGCAGACGCGCGCTCATACCTCCGGTAGAGTAGCCCTTGGCACGAGTCAAGGAAGGCCGTCTGAGAACGGGTTTTCTACGCCTAGGAATCTGTTAGACTGAACAGTTGTTGGCTAGACGGGTAGGAGACAACTTACTCCACAACTGCCGGCTTCAGGAGTTCGGATGACGAGTGTTGCGGCAGAGGAGATTCCAGCATCATCTCGTCGTCGGCGGGCGATTGGAGAGGAGTTGGAGACTGAATCTCAATCTGTGCGACATAAGGAGCCTTGTGCGGCAGCGGCGACATGTCCATGATCTCGTCCAGCATGCCTGGAGAGGAGGTAGGTGGCAGAGGAGGGGTGGTCGCGTAGTCTACCATGGATCAGTACCCCTTGTCCAAATATGTCGGTGCCAACACGTATGCATACCTCTCCCTTCCGCCGCAGCCATCACATTTGCCGTGAACAAGGAACGCCGAGGAGTCGGGAAAGAAGGGCTGGCTTGTCAGCTTAACAAATCCTGACAGAAAACAGACGCGACTTGCACCAACCTAGCGTCTTCTATCCTAAAGTTTTGAGACAGGTCTGCGGCCAGACTTCCTGCAGGGGAGGAGCCGTGTACGGGCTTGATATTGAAGTAGTCGGGGTTAGACCTGAACTGTGGCCGGAAGTTGAAAAGTCCCGTTTCTCTGGGCTGGATCTGTGGCTTGGGGCAGAAGATGTCCCGCTGTCCGAAGAGGGACGTGGGCCGGTGCATGGCGGCCAGAGGTGAAGAGGTCTCCATATTGGTGAATTGTTCAATTCCTCGCAAGGGGCGAGGAAGAACTATGGAGAAGGAATGGGTGAAGGTGGGAGGAGGTTGGTTGGGTCGAGCTCGAGATGCCTTGCATAGAGGTCTGTTCGAGTCTCTGGCAGCAAACGGACTGGGCGAGGCGATCGGCAGTGACCTGGGTCGTCGATATACAAAGGTCACAGCAAGTGAATGCTGCAACTAGTTCGAGGGTGAATTGTTGTCAAGTCCGCCGTGCAATTGCAGAGAAAGTGTGCCGTTCTGCTGTCGTACGCAAAGTATGCAGGAAGCTGTACGACGAGTCGAGGCGGGGACGGTGGTTGCTACGGGCGGTGGTGCCTGTGGGGTGGGTTGGCGAGTAGCGGACTTTAAGAAGACCAAAAGAGCGAAGACATTGAGGTCTTGAATTCTTTACACAAACGAAAAAAAGGAAAAACTGTCTGTTCGCGGAGATCAATGCTGCTGCTCTTCTGCCTGCTTCCGGCTCGGCTGTCGAAAAGGGTTCTTGCGTCGAGGTTCCGGCAAGGACTATCAAACGCCGCCAGGGGAGCGGGTGTAAGACGTTGTGCTGTGCTGTCGGGCGGGAAAGCTGGACGGCGGCAGACAGGCTCTGGGGTTCCTGGCGTTTGGTACCAAAGATATACAAGTGCTCTGCGCAGACTTGTCCCAGAGGGAGAATACGAGAGAGAGTACACTTTGTCCTGGGCCCCGACGAAGCACGAAAGGCAGTCAATAGTACCAATCGAAGGTCGACGAGCGGGTGAGGAAAGGGAAGAGAAGGACGACGAAGATGGGGATGTGCAATTAAAATCGATTTCGTCGCCCTGGTGGAGAGCACAGAGCAGCAGCGCTTCCCAGCAGCCAGGTTGTCAGGGGAGATGTTTCCAACCAGCGGCAGCACCAGCAGGTTCGGTCACAGTTGGAGTGGGTGGAGAGAGAGGTCCTTGACAAGGCCCAGCGAGTCCCTAGCAGGGTGGGGGAGCTTTTTCTTTTCGTCGGTGGAGTTTGAGGTGGTGTTCTTTTTCTCGCTCCCCCTGCCCTGCTAAAAGCTGGCCTAGCTTCCCTCTTCTCTCAGTCGCCCTCGGCCGGGCGAATGCGCCAAAGGGCTTGGAACCACCAAAACCGAGCCAACCAAGCTTACACGCCAGCCAGCCGACGGCGCACCCCTGTCCGTCGTTAGCGGTGCATCCAGGCTTTTGCTAGGTTCCCTGGGGAGGTGTGGTGGATGCATCTGAACCGCGTGCTACAGCAACTGCTCTAGCGGGATTAGCTGCTCGTCTAAGCGCTACAAGTCAGCCCAACCACGGCCGACGGCCGCCATTGTCGCTATCCACACTTGCATCATTTGACAGGGCCCGATCAGAACTATCGCAGCAGATCAAGATTTCCCAGTTCTCGCTGTACGTCAACGACGCAGCTCTGTAACAAGCTTGCTACTGAGCATGTATGGAATCTGTAGGTACGCCGGAAATGTGCGTAACGTGCGAGTGCCGGACCGGCTGCAATTCGGTGCATTAGCTAGCTGGCAAGGCTCCCGTGTTCTGCTGAAACAGGCAAGCTTCAATTGCTATTACTGCGATGGAGAGACACTGCGGATCGAGGCCCCTTCCGCCGTAGCGGCCCAGAGGTGGGATCGGCCTGTGAGTTCTGAGACCACGACCCAGTTGAGCTGCTTGAACTCACGCTGCTAACCCAAGAGGGCAACCGCCTGCGTGGTTGCTGGGTTGAAGCTAGAAGCGGCTTTCCGATAATGGCTGAGACATTCAGTATACTCGGCCCATCGAGATGCCTTCCTTCTGTGTGCTCGAAGTGCCGTGCAGTCGTGCTCCTCCTGCCTTACTGTGCCGAGGATGGTCTTCTGCTCGCGCGCCACAGTGCACATTCGACAGCGGCCGAGTCAGCGCTGGCATTCCATGACGGCAGGGGCTTGGACTTCGGAGCCTTTGCAACTGGCGACATTTATTCACTTAGTCTCCATTGCTGCAACCCTCGAAAACCCCAAGGCTACTACTTGATACATCATTTCGCCCCTGGAATTTGGGTCCAGCAAGGAAATGAGTGAGATCCTTAGGGGCGATTGCCAGCCTTAGTCCGAGCCTCGAGATATCGGAGCCTCCTTTCTGTTCTTCAATTCGAGGCGAAGTTGTCTGCTGACTGTCGTCAGCACGGAACTGCCAAGCTCGGTGTTTGAAGGTACGAGGTAGGTCAACAGTCAACAAATGGCTTGTGTCAGATTCTCGATACCCTTGCAGCTACCTAGCGACCAAGCCTCCAGCTCTTTGGGTGTTTCACAAGGGAGCAGACCAGCGCCGAGTATCACCAGAAGCGGGCCAAGGCTCTGCTCTGCATCAGACTTGATAGCCTACCACGGTCCAGTCATCTCGCTGGACCCTTGATTCGATGCCCAGGCGTGAATTGA
Organism: Thyridium curvatum; assembly: GCF_004353045.1. Classification (NCBI taxonomy): domain Eukaryota; kingdom Fungi; phylum Ascomycota; class Sordariomycetes; order Thyridiales; family Thyridiaceae; genus Thyridium; species Thyridium curvatum. Next base: position 190,439 of record NW_022156775.1, read on the forward strand.
ACCTCGATTCAGTCAAGTACATCAAATAAATTAAAAATGAACCATTCTTCAAGTGCTTAGGTGGTCCTCCTTCGATTCAGGGAACATGCCTACCGGCGCAACGGTCAAGGGAAAGTCCCAAGATCAAATTAAGCCGAATGCCTCCTTCCTCGCGCCATCCCGCGTCCGAGATTACAGACAGCGCTCCCTCGCACGCCACAGCGCTTTCAGTGAAGGTTTAGCGCCGCGATATGGCCCCGAAAGCCCTGGGTTTGGCGTCAGGCAGATCTCTGATCAGCGCCATACCCGCGCTGAGGAATGTGCGTAATTGCGTTCAATCTTCTCTAGGGCCCCATTGCACCTGTTCGCGGCGAAATGCATTCATCACGGTTCAACTCTAATCTTCCCCACCAGCATTTTCCAGATCAGGAACAGGTTTGGTAAGTTTGTGTGTACTTTAACTACCCGAACCAAACTACGCTACTGTATGGAGATTGGAGAAGGTATCCGTGGGACGTACTCGTACGGAAACAGAGCGAGGAAGAAATAGGACCCTTCAAATGGATGAAGCCGCTCTATCACCAGACCAGGTGGCTCTGGCAATGGAGCTGAGTCCCGCCCCGAGTCTCCATTGCCCCATCTCGCATCCCGCAGGGCTACAGGGGCAGATGTTTCAACACACTCACATATTCGTATGTGCTGGCTGTCCGAGAGCCGGCAGGACGCATTGTGTTTACCCCAGATCTAATGAGGCCCGTCAGATGGCCATCGACAGTTGCCTCATTCATCAGACCTCGAAACAGCCCATGGCCACGCCTCGGTTTCACCACTATCTCGCGACAGAGAGAAGGAGGCCCAGAACCTTTGGGAGATCCGTCGGCGAGCTAGAGGCGACAACTGCCCATCGTCACTGCGTCAGAACATTCCTCTCTGTCCTTTAGACCCCGGTCGGCTTGATAAGGCATCACCCCGGCAGCTAAGGTCCAGGGTAGCTCCACCACTTTGTCCCTGTGGCTTTTCTTCCCTTCTCTGCTCCCCTGCCTCTTGCCAGAGTGGGCGCGTCAACTGGGCAATGAAATGGGATGCCGTCTCTCATTGGGCCGTGTCCGACATTCCAGCTTGGTTGCCAACGGAGAGCGTCTTGAGGACCTACGAACTCTCATTGGATCGCTGTTAATCCCCGGATGAAAAAAAGTTAGACGAGCGTGGCACTGGAATGCAGAGAAGCACGGCGGTAACTGTCTCGGGTTTCCCTACCGTTGCTTGACCTTCAAAGACATCCACAGTGTCATTCGCGATTCATTTCGATATGAACGTGACGAGAAGATCTTGGCCTTGTAATGCCATGGCATTCGCTCGCTTCAAGGTTGGAGGAGAGTAATACCTCGAGTTGTCGGCGTGCTTATTGCACGGCCATTCACGCCTCAGCGATACAGAACAGCCTGCATGAGACTGCATCAATAAATAAGCCCAGTGGAGGAAAACTGCTGATGGTCACGGAGGTATCAGACGTGTGCCGTTCTACCTATCTACCAGCCAGTGCACGAGCACGTACGGAGTACGAAGCATGTCTGGCTTTTTCGAAATAAACAAGCCCAATCCCCAACTCTGCTGCCAACATGTCATGCAAACATACGAGTCGCATGGTCTCTTCTTGCATGCGCACGTTACAGAATCCGGCCAGCGTCCCAGTCTTCTGATCATCCCACACGCTACGGAGAATTTTTGAGTCTGCTAACACCAAGGGTGTCATACAATATCGCAGCTCGCTCCTTCACTCACATGCACATGGCCCGGAAGCGGGTTGTCTTGGTGTGCACACCACATCAAAGCTTAACCCTCGTCCAGAAGCCTATTTTTTTCGTGTCAAGAGCTCTGGATTCCCCAAACAGACATGGCACTTGGGCCTGACAATGGCGATTTACCCGATTAGGGAGGGCTGTCCATCTTCGATCCCTCATCGGCGTCGAGATCCAGCGGGCCTGGCAGACGTCATTTTGGTGTTTTTCTAGGCCAAAAGAGGGTCCCCCAAACGCGTATTTTTCGCGGAGGTGCTCCAGCCATATCGTCATTCCGCGCAAATCATCATTCAACCTTGACTCCGGATGCCCTGATTTTGATCCAAAATCTTGATATCGAGATCCATCTCCAACACGAGATCTCCTGGTCATGCACGCTGCGCTCGTGGCGGTGAGATCTCTTCTTCCGACGGCGAAGCAGATCTCACTAAGACCAGCTTCACTGACAAGGAACCAGCTTGCCGTAAACAGATGTTTGTTTACTCCGGACTCACCGTGAGCCTGCAGGCGGATCTCACCCCTTGCTTCACCCCTCATCGCTCTATCCCGGGTCCAGACGGGCGAAGCGCCCATGAAGCGCCCAAACTATCGAAGATCCCGTCTTTAGCTTGGGATTTTCAGCAGCTCTCATGCACCTCACCGCCACCCCTCTCCGCGCTTCTCTGACCCCGCAAGCATTAATCACATCCTTTTTGGTCAGAAATCTGACAGCGAAACACGCATTCACCTGCAAAAAGAGATTGTCAGAGCCGGGCATGGGTCAGAACTCTGGCCCCCTCTGGTCTCTCGGCCATCCAATAGACGGGACCAAAGCATGGGTCCCCGTGAGCGATCAAAATGAAAAGAGGAGCCGCTTCAGCTCAGCGCCAACGCAGACCCTTCGCCGCATCCGGTAGGGGTGCGTGGGTTTTCACCACTTTTCCTCACCCTCCGAGCCCGAAAGCGTCTTCCTTCTTGGGGCGGAGCAGCATCACACGCAGCACAAGGCGCACTTCAAAGACAAGCCCACCCCCGCTTCCCTCGAGGGTTTCGCATGTCTTGGCCCTTGCAACGCAACCCCTCCTTGCTTCTCCTCCTCCTTCCCATTGGACTGGCCGGTGAGACTTGTCTGCACGGTCCTGCGTGAGAATGTTTGAGATGTCCCCGGGATGTTGCGCAGAGTAAGCTCTTTGTCAAGGTCTGTTCCGCGTTCCTTTCCTTGGGGCTGCGTGCGAGACCCGTTCGTTACCTACCGATCTGCCGGTCATTCTTTTCGACAGTACCAGACTATCCGGTTTCTGACCATTGCGCATTGACGCTACCCCTCCTACTGAAGCTCTGATGCCATCCGTAATTCATGGGATGGGATGGAGCGTTGGCAGGATAGGAAAGAGGGGGATGTGAAGCTGAGGCACAGGCTTTTCAAGTAAACAAATGACGTTACGCGAACGCGACACTACTTTGGCAAAGTCAACAAAGGGCCGACCAATCCCTGTCCCGAGGTGCAGATCCTTTCGCGCAGTCAGCTGACCTGGCTTGTGAGAGTCCTCCAAGGGAGCGAGACTCGGCTCGAGAAGGACTCGGCAGATGCGGCCAGCTGGCCGAGTAATGCCCGGTTTTTCTTTCATTCTTGCAGGGGTGTCCTGCCAAATCAGGAAATTGCATCTAAGCACACTAACACCAATTTCTTGATTCTTGAAAGTCATGGCCAGGAAACTGGAAGTTTCGTGTCTGGAGCAAGCCTCTTTCATCATATATTCCAGCCGCTCGATCTCGATAACGCGAATATCGTCGATCTTATAAATTCCGCAGTCAAGAAGTCGGACAAACCAGGCTTGGGCAAGGTACCCGACTGTGCACAGATAGCCTCAGCTCAGTGTCTGCTGGAATTGATCGACACGAGCTTGATATCCAGGCACTCCCGACAAAGAATGCACTTCAGCTAGCCCGGGCCCCGGCCCTCGCAGACGAGTTGACACTCCTGCCACCGCGACCAGCTGCTGAAGAATTCAACGGTCTCGCCGAATCTGAGATGGCAAAAGATCAGCTAGGTAACTCTAGTACGAAAGGGTTTTCTTTCCATCCAACATTCTCGAACGTCCTGCTGGCACGTGGCAAATGGCTGTCAGGTCAGTCCACAATATGGAGCACACATCCACTTACCTCGTAATGCTCTATAATATCTATCCACCTGAGGGTCTTCTCCCAGGAAAAAAGCTTCTGCTCGCCAGTTTGTAGGTATGTAATTAAAGAAATAAGTGGGCAGCTTCTGTCTTCCGCCAGCTGCGCTGGATCAGACATACATAAGGCGTATGGCTTCTCGGAGTGCCATGTAGAACCTAGCCAGCCACCCAGGTATATGGTCTACGTTGACCTAGTACAGATACAGAGGATTGACATTGACATTATTAGTGGATGCTCAGCAGAGGGTCTCGTTACAATCAGTTGACAGAGACTAGTTTGGTCGGGCAACCGATGGTTTGATCTATGTGTGATATCTGACCTTCATTACATGACACACCTAGACTCAGTATTGAATGACCCAATATCCTTATCTCAACAAGAACTAGATCACAAGAGAGTATCAGCAGGAAGATCTCTCAATATTGGAAAAGAATATTTGATCCTTGACCCAAGCATGACACAGTGAAGCCATCTTGTCGCTTTGATGAGCCAACATTGGATATACACACCTTCAGGATATAATTCGCAGATGCAATCACATCACTGAGCAATGTCTAAATATGTGATGCTTTTGTCTACCCACGTATGTCGTCTCGGGTCTCCCACATTTTCCAGAGTAACCCATCTGTCCGTCAGCAATAATGTCAGTTGACTATAGTATATATCAGAACACAGTAGAACTATCCAGCAAGTGATTTCGAGTTCAGGAGCTGCATTCTTCACTGCATGTACTAACAACTGTCAGAATTAGGGAAAGAGATGGTTGTTCCCTAGTATCGGGCCAGGCTTTGATAGCTCGTACTTACACGTGTGTGTCTTCCAGTGATATCGAGCTGTAAATGCATGTTTTTCTGTCCCCATCAAAGGTTTGGAAAGGCCAGCATGAAGTAAAAGACTCACTACTCGTTGTGATTAACTACCTCTCACTGTGAGAAGGGATGCTGTAGTGAATGTTTTTATCATTAATAGACAAGACGAGCTTGCTTGTTGAAGCTTAGAAGAGTTCTTGTGCAAACGCTTCAGTCTGACTTATCGCATTCTAAAATACAGAGCTTCAAGCGGACTATTGTAGATCCCTCTACGATAATAATTGTGTCCTTGTTGCTGGGAATCTCTCTTTGGAACAAGGCATTGTATACATTGTGACTCTTCAACTATGTCTAAGTACCAGTGTAACTCGATTTCAACCTGACAGGTTGCCCAAAGAATGAAAACATCATTGAATAGACTGCAATGGATCAAAACTGGTTTGAAGGGACTGCAGATATAGATCCTGACATAGTTTCTCGACTTTCGGGTGTCGACTCTCCATTCATTGCGAGCAGGCTATCTCTTCCTCAACAATACTCCATCTTTCTCCTATCAAAGTGTAAAAGCCTCAAGCACACGTCACTTTCACAAAGACTATGAATAACTAAACCCTCGACAAAGCAGACCTTTTGCACATAGAAAAGGCTTTCGATGTGTGCAGTTGCAAACAGCATATCTCACATTGAACGTATTTTATAAATCTATCTACAAGCTCTGGGTATCTTAGTTCAGTTCAGGCCAAACCCCCCTACGACGCCTTCACCGTCGAACTAGCCGCCTGGCACCAGTTGATCCAGTCCGTGAAGAAGGAAGCCCGCACCCCGAGCCCCTCGAGCACCCACCGGTCCTGCGTCTCGGCGTACACCTCGCGGATGACGCGGTAGTTCTCGCGGTCGACGGCGAAAAGCGTGGCCGCGACGGCTAGGCTGGCCGCCGAGACGGCCTGGGCGAACGCGCGGCTCTCGCCCGGGTCATTGGCGGCCAGGTGGATCGCCCTGAGCTGCGCGACGGCGGCGTCGACGTCGAGCTCGTCGTCCGCGGCGGCGGCGGCGACGGCGTCGTTCTTCTTGGCCTTCTTGAGCAGCTTCTGCGCCTCGTTGATGATCTTGACCGCCTTGTTGGACAAGGGCCATTCCTTGGTCGTCTGGATGAGCTGCAGGAGGGGCACAAAGATCGTGAAGACGAGCCCGTTGCGGACGGGCGCCTCCTTCTTGACGTACACCTCGAGGAGATCCAGGACGCGGTGCTTGAACCCGATGACCTGCTTCTTGGCCTCTTCGCGGTCCTTTTTCTTGGTCGTCTTGGACTTGAGCAGCTTGAAGTGTCCAGACAGCTGCTCGTCAAGAGCGAGCATCTCGGAGTCACTCATGTCGACATCATCGTCGGACGACTCTGCTTCGTGATCCTTGTCCAAGGTGTGAGACACATTGAATGTCTTCATCAGCAAAGCTTCCAGATCGTCACCCTTCTTCGAAGCAGTGCCGTCATCAGTTTCCTCGCCATCCTCGTCATCCTCGTCATCAGACTCGCTTTCATCTTTGGACTCGGCATCATCTTCATCTTCATCATCAGAATCTTCCTCGCTTTCTCCATCTGGGGTTGAGGCCTCGTCATCGTCATCCTCGACATCCTCCATGCTTTCGTCCTCGTCCTCATCCTCCATCTCACCCTCGCCAGCATTGAAGATCGAATCCAACCCCCTTTGGCTCTCGCTCGCGGCAAGGATGTCCGTCAGAAGCTCGAGCGCCTTCTGGCTCATCAAGGGGCTGAAGGACTCAAAGACTTGGATCGAGGCGTTCCTGGTCAGAGTCGACGAGCCAGCTAGTATTGCAAGGAGCACTTCCACTAGAATTTCGGAAATATCCAAGCCATCGACTTTGTCCTTGCCATGAAGCTTCTCATAACATTCCTTGGTATCTCCAAGAACCTCGATAGCATCAGAACCTGGATCGTTGTAGAGCTGCAGGATAGCGACTGCATGCAGCACAGCGAGACCCTGGTCGGGGCCGCTGGCAGCAGAGTCGCCTCCTTTTTTGACCAACTTGCGGAGTCTCTTAGAGGCATCGACCACTTCAGACTTGATCTCGTCAGCCATCGCGATTACGTCGGAGTCAATTGACAGAATGGTGCTGCAGAGGGCAGGGAAGTCTGCAGGTCTTTTAAGGAGGTGTCCAACGGCTGACATGAGCTTCGTGCGGCAAGCTTCCTGTATGGCCGGAGAGGGGGCTGCGCCTTTCTTGCCGGGCTTCGGGTATGCCAGGTTGGCAAGTTCCTGTAAAGCCAGGCCTCCAGCGGATGGAGCGTCGGCGGCATCATCATCGGCTGCCAGACCAGTCTTGCTGACAAGCCTCGCGAGATAGTCGGCATAGGTCTGCGTTCGCTTCTGCACGTCATCTTCCTCCTTGCCAGCATGCAAAACGCACTGCTTCAGGACCTTAATGACATCACTGGCGTTGGCCGCGTTGGCGTGCTTGAGCAGCTTCTCCACGGGCTTGGCCCCATCGCCTCCCGCCTCGACACGCTCGTCAAAGTTGTAGATACCGTGCTCTCCGAGTAGGCCCCGTAAGGTCGGTGCGAGGAGGACAGGGTGCGCCTCAACAGTCTTATCCAGAGATTTGAGAACCTGTATAGCCATGCGATGCAGTCTCGTACCCGCATTGGTAGTCTGATTCGTTATACATGTCATGAAGTTCTTGCTAAAGAGGTCCTGCAGCATTTCTGACTGCCAAGCGGCCTCTCTGTAGAACTTCTGAAAAATCTTGAAGCCAGTGATCTTCTGAAAGTCAGAGGCGTTCTTGGAAAAGTAGCTCTCTGTTGATGTGTTAGCCAAAGCTCGTTTCAGTGGTACGGAAGTACATGAAACGTACGATCGATAACCCTATCCCAAAACATTTTGAATTCGTCCTGAGTACCAGGTTTCCCGGACGTTGCAGCTTTCACAAAATGATTCAGAAGCAGGTCCCATGTGAACGCCAGTTGATTTGCTGCACTTCCTGCGACCCCTGATGCGGCGGACTTGTCGGCACCCTCGCCCTCAGTCTGGCCGCTCCCCTTGAGAACTGCCGCGACCTCTTGCAGAGATTTGGATGAAAAGGGGTCTGTCCACGGCTTGGGAAGCTTCAGGTCGGGGAAGCGATCTGCCGCGATTAGCCATATTCCCAGTCCTTCTGGTGTCTTGGCCAATCCTGCTTCCGTGATCTCAGCCAGTGTCCTATGCACCTCCTCCTTTTTCATCTGCGGTATGGCTTGGGCTATGACGAAGCCAGTCTGCGGTCGGAGCCAGACTTTCTTCTTGGTAGCCTTGAGGAGCAGTTCGAGGACGGTGTGCCATCGTTTGGGTTTGTCAAACAGAATGCCAGCTTGAACAAAGCTTTGGAGGCCAAAGAGCTGGCCCCAGTAGTGGTCTCGTTCTTCTTGTCCTGGGATGTTTCCTGTTGGATGTGTCTTCTGCACCAGCAATTCGAGGACGGTAACGAAGTCAAGCCCGGGGTATTTGGAGGTCGCCAGAGCCTTGTCGCCATGGAGTTGACTCATGATCTCGGTTAGCGCGTAGCTGAAGCCGACACGCGCAGCATCGTTGCCACTAGCCAGGCCGCGGAAGAGGCGACGCTCGAGATGGCGCCTCAGAACGGCTTCGGGCACACCTTCACCACCCAACAGCCCTCCGATGATGGCCGCAGCAGCCCCAATGCGGTCCTCAACATCTTCGCTGCCGAGAAGCTTGTAGAGCAGCCTTTCCCTATCATGATCTTCTCTCGACAAGTTCTCGGGAAAGGGAGTGGTGTCGTTGAAGAGTTTCTGCTTCTCGGCCTTGGAGACAGCGTGTTCGTTCTTGGTGTTTTCGACTTTGGACTTCTTTGGTATTGGGAGACTCCCGGTGAGGGTATCCCTCACGGCGCGCTTTCGTTTCGAACCCATTGCTTTCAAGCAATTGGAGGGATTCCGACGTCAAGACAGAAACAGATGCAGGCGTGCGTAGGCAGTTTGCTGAACCCCACTGCTACCTTCAGTACCAGCTCCAGACTTTTTTTTTGTTGGAGCTGCGGGTTTTGCCATGTCTCACCGCCGCTGCGATAAGGCATGTTGGACGATAAGGTCAGGGTAGCGCACCCAGCTGTGCCCCATGTACCAGCCTAGGTATGCCCCTCCCTTGCTCGATTGTGCTAAAGATCGAGTGTTGACAGCATCCTTGATGCGACAATAGCAGCCTTGAAATGGCGAACCTTTGCACACTAGTTCACCTATCTGGATCTAATGACAGTCCAACACCCACTCTCTCCGCTCTTTTGACTTTGATCCTTTGCTGCTTTTGGCCATGACGAGCATCTCGGACTCGGCCACTGCCTTGTTTGGTGTTGCGAGCACTCGACTACTCGGCCTTAAAGAGTCCCGACATCAATACTTGTATAGACAGAACTGGACTGGAATCGCGGGGAGCAGAGTCAAAATGCTAAGACAGGTCTCATAACATCTGGGTACGATGCCACCAATCTGGGAACGACAGCACAACTGGTCGCGGCCCACAAAGGGCAAAGCGATCGTTGCTCTCCCTGCGAGATTGTCAACTCAGTTGCAGGCCAGGCCGAGCCCACTCCTCCTGGCGTCCATCCCTTGCTTACATTCCTGGAGCGCAATCTGCGAGTGCACAATTTGCCTCACGCAACGGTCAATAATGCCCAAAAGAAAGGAAACTATCGCGTACCTTGCATTCATTTCATCGCACTAGGAAATGCCGGGTGGCGCCAGAACCCACGATTGCTTGTCTGACTGGCCGGCAAAGCGTCCTTCGGTCTTGCTAGCACTGGGATCTGTCATGGTGCTCAGGAATCTGGGCTCCATTTAGTCTGCGTGAAGGGGACGCGACGGCGCGCGGCACCATCCAACAAATGTCTCTCCCTCAGCTCAACTCACGCCTTTTTGGTGTTTGAACAAGGAACTGCCTCCCACGATCGGCATGCTCAGACAGCGGCACACCCACGAGGTAAGGCACTTGAGACTACTTGTCATGGAACGTACAATGAACCGGTGGGTTCTATTTCTGTCGCGAGCAATGCCAGTCCCTTTCATGTAACTTTTGGCGAACCTAGACACTCTTCATATCATTCTACGCTTGGCTTCCTCCTCTCTGACTTGTTTCTTTCTCTTGATCACCATACATTCATTTATTGATTTCACATTTGCATTGCGTGTGTTTGTATCGGCCCAGGGGCCAGGATTCTCTCCTCTCGTTTCCATGCTACTGTCTACCGCTGGCAGAATCAAAGCCTCATTTACAAAGCCATTGAGATGATGGCCTTACATGCCCGCAGTCGTCGGTGCTCGAGCCTGGCGCTCATTGTCATATTCGTTACCGTGGTGGTCTATCTTGTGAAATCTGCGGCCCTTGTGCCTCGGGCAGAACAGACTCATTACGCAAGATCGCCAGTCAACAAGACGTCTATCAACCCGATGCAGCCGCCCGAAGATGTCGTCGGCTTCTGGCGGGAGCTCGTTCGCACGATGAAGCAGCACGAGCCGGTGATGCCCGCCATCGAAATCCAGGGCGGGCAGCCAGCCGAGTATGAAATGGTTTTCAAGGGGACCAAGACCCAACGAGCCAACAGGGTCACCGTGGCGGGTAACAATCTCGTCCGCTTGGAGATCACACACACGCAGTTTGTCAATAGGGTCAAACAGCTATCGAGACAGATGCCCTTCGCCCGAGGTGCCAAAGGCATAGTCATGACGGCCACAGGTGACCAAGTGGGACAGGCCATCACGTCAATATTGATGCTCCGACGAACAGGCTCCCAGCTGCCCGTTCAGCTGTTTCTCTTCTCGGAGGAGGATTTTAAGAAGAACGAGGCCATCTGCCAGGGCGTCTTTCCCGCTCTCAAGACAGAGTGCTGGGTCATGGATAAGATTCTCGAGTCGTCGCCGGAAGAGATCGACCTGGAGCATTACCAGCTCAGGATATTCGCGATCCTCTTTTCCACCTTCCAAGAAGTGCTGTTCCTGGCTCATGATACCTGGCCCGTCCACAACCCCGACCGTCTCTTTGGGACTCAACCGTACAAGCTGCACGGCATGGTCACCTGGCCCGATAACTGGCTCTCGACTACCGCACGCGAATTCTATGACATTGCCGCCGTCCCCGTCCCGGACGTCTTGGAGAGGCGCAGCGCCGACCCGAGCATCGTCATGTGCAACAAAGCCAGCCACGCGCGCAGCATCATGCTCGCGGCGTACTACAACGTCTTCGGCCCCCGCATCTACTACCCCCTGCTGCAGCAGGGCGCCGCCACGGTCATCGACAAGGCCGAGCACTCGGACAGGGACACGCTGACCAACGCCGCCATCGCCATGGAAGAGAAGTTCTACGACGTCAAGACCAACGTCGCGCAGGGGGGTAGGCGCCTCAACGGCGAGTACCTCGCCGTCATGAACAAGCAGGCCGACCCGTGGGAGGACTACCGGCTGTTCGGCGACGGCAAGAGCGGCGCCGCCAAGGAGGCGCGCAAGGACCTGCGGAACCTCGGCGCCGACGGGCGCGAGATGCGCGCGCGCACGCTGTTCATCCGCCACGATGGCGTCAAGCTCGACGTCAAGCGGCCCCTGCGGGCGCTGTCGGCGCTGTTCGACGTCGACCAGCAGGACGGGCGGCACGCGCGCCTGTGGGGCCCCGAGAGCGAGCTGAACCTCGAGGCCGGGTTCGACGTGGAGAAGGGCCTGTGGGAGGAGTTTATCGATGCCGACTGCGCGTCGACGTTCCTGTCGCACGAGTGCGAGCAGCTGGAGAGGTACCTGGTGGATGTGTTCTATACCGTTTAAGGGAGAAGGGGGGAGGCCCCTCTAGAAGTAGATCTGAGAAGCGTTTCGCGTCTTCATGTAGTAAATTTGATACCCATGCTTACTATGTCTTGTCGTTACACGTCCAATGCTGCTGTCGATCGAGGTGCCAGTGATGAGCATGTACAGTGCGGGCAGACTCACAACATGTACACAATAACCAAGACATTCGCATACAAATATGTCCCAAGCACAGTCCAGAGTGCAATTAATATCTATGGGTCCTGTTCTTTTGCTAGTCGTGAGCCCAAAACCCTTCAGGTGTTGATACAAAGTTACATGTCCTCTCCCGCCCGCCTCGCTCGCTTCAACCCCTGCCCCCTCTCTTCGTAAAACGAGCTTTTACTCCTCCATCTTGTCCTCGTCCTCGTCCTTCTTCTCGTCCTCGTCGTCCTCGTCGCCCTCGAGCGCCTTCTTCGCTAACCGCTCGGCCTCCTCGCGCATGGCCTTGGGCACCTCCTCGTGGCGGCCCTTGGTGGGGCCGTCGGCGCTGCTGATCCACGTCATCTCGAGCTCAAACTCCTTGTCCTTGTTGTCGTCGTGCGCGACGTAGATGATGCGCGCCGCCTCCTTGACGCCCTCCTCGAGGCTCAGGCCGCCGCCGCTCTCCCCTCCGGACAGGTCGAGCTTCTCGAGCTCGGCCTTGGCCGCCTGCCGGCCCTTGCCGGTGGCGGCGCCGTAGTAGCCCCAGTACATGCCCGAGGGCTCGACCATGTAGAGGAAGGGACCGCCGTGCTTCTTGCCCTCGACGCGGCCGCCGGCGCCGACCTTGGGGCCCGAGCCGACCTCGCCGTCGACGGGGAGCTCGTGCTCCGAGTCGAAGCCGCCGATGATGGCGGTGATGCCGAAGGGGCGGACGGACTGGTAGAGGGTGTAGGCCTGGAGGTAGCCGCCCATGCGGGAGGCGAGCTCGGCGGTGCCGATGGGCGTCTTGAAGGTGTCGCGCCAGGCGCGGGCCTCGTCGCGGGCGCGGTCGACGAAGTGGCGGCCGTCGGGGACCATGCCGGAGTAGACCTGCACGGAGGACGGGAGAGGGTTAGCTTGTCTGGGGGAGAATAATGATAGGTGAACATCTTGAAGAGAGAGGGAGGATGGGGGTTGCATGATGGGAGATGTGATACACATTCCTCCCCATCTCTGACGATAGCTGCGTGATTATGATGGAGGAGGGCTGGGACTGTCCACGTACCACACCCAGATGCCGATCGACGGTGGCGATCCGCTTGTTTGCGCCAGGCTTTAGCAGCTTGGATGTGATGACCTTCTCCACGGCGAGGACAACACCGTCCTTGCACCTGATGCCGACCGAGGTGCCGCCATTCTCGACCGCCTTGACTGCGTACTCGACCTGGAAGTTGCGTCCGTCGGGGGAGAAGATGGAGTTGGCGAGATCGTAGCCCGTGCCTATCGACGTCTGCGTGTTTGGAGATTCGAGAGGTAAGCTCGTGCCTTCATTTACGGGCAAGGCGAAGGCGAGGGCGAGAGGGGGGAACGGGCAGGTAGCTTACCATGGTGATTTAATCTTTGTCTCTGGAGATCTCCTGAAGAAACGGGTGCAGAAGAACGGGTTCGTGTGGGGATGAGGGTGAGGGTAGGGTGGTCCGTTTCTCGAGGGATCTTTTTTGGGGGAGGTGGTGAGGATTGCTCGAGTGTCGTCGTTGAGCTCGAGCTTCAGGCAACATGAAGCTGCGCGTTGCAGCTAGGTACCTGGGCCTGAGCGTGTGTGGCGTTGATTGGCTCACCTCAGCAGTGGGACACGAGCCACAATTAGCGCCACACGTCTATTTCCTCAAGGGATCACTTTTGTCTGGTGTTCATGCGAAAGTGATTTTTCCACAATTCTGTGGATAATTTTTATTGAATGAATGCTATTGGGTTTTGAGTAAAATGTGCTGTTCTTTGGTCTGCTTAACTGATCATATCAAAATGAAAGTGGTTCTTCACACACCTTTTCTAGAGCTCTGCTTATCAACCTGAGCAGCTATCACGCCAAAATGCAGCCAGAGTAAGTGAAACAATTAGGATTTTCATAGTACCTCCCATGCCTGTTCTATGGTGCAGAAGTGCATGGGAGCGAGACTTTTAGAAATGAGAACAGGAGGTTGTGTGCATCTTGCAAACACTTATCTGGACAATGACCGGCCATCTTGGTCAAGGCCTTCTTGAGCATCGAAATCTATGGCTCTTGAATTCATGTTGCTACATTCTCAATTACAATGAACATGACATAGGGAATTTGAGGTGACGGTGATGGATTAAACTTCTACAGGAAACAAGGCCATCTGATTCTCGTGGTACTGTTGTTTGGCATGCCCAAGCTGCACAAATAGCACAGAAGATGAGAACATGTCTGGCCAAGATAGAGAACAGACCTGTTCCATTGCCTCTTTTCAACTAGCATTCTATATGTGAGTTGTTCTGACCTCAGGAGGACTGCCCTCAGCTCTGGCATCGGACTCAAGGTTGGGGGTCACGTGATATCGAAAACGGGTAGAGCTGCAAGGGAACTTGGAGGCTTGGTGCCTGGGGCAACCAATGAGTGATGGCATGCATTTCCATGTTCTTACGAATGGCTAATGGCTAATAGCTAATAGCTTTAATACCACAGAGCAGGCAGCTGTAGCTGATGGTGCTCAATGAAATTGTCGGTAATTCGAGGTCATCTAATGCCGGGTGCATGTGGATGGATCGCTGGAGATGACCTTCGGTCCACTGGAGAAGAGGCTCTGTGCTTTGCTGGCTGGGGAACAGGTCAATGAGTATGGTGCAAATTAACGTTAAATCCAGCTCCGAGTCCTCCAAGGGCCGGATAATCTCGGCAGCCGGGGTGTTTGCTGTGCGTCAGTCGGTGCAGGCGCCCAAATTTGTTGATGGGTCGCTCGGGAAGTCTTGGGTGAAAAATTGCATCCGGGCTGTGATTGGCACAGGGCAGCTCCCGGGCCCCACTGGCTGGCAGCCCCCGTTCTCCCCTTCTGTCCCAGAGTCCAAACCGGCTGGTCTCCTCCCAAAAAGTCTCGGTTTTGCGTCTGCTCTCTTTCTAAACTTCATCAGCTCTGCCTCCCCCAATCTCCCCTCCACACAATTGCAATTGAATTGCAATTGCTCTTCCTGCTTTCCTCAGGCATATAGGATCTCCTTCAATATGTTCAGGAACGCCCTCCGCCAGTCCTCCCGCGCCGTCGGCGCCATCTCTGCCACCGGCAGGGTCGCGGCAGTAAGTCTCCTCATCCTGTCGACCGGTCGCCCCCGACCTCCATCGATTCCATCCTCCGACCGGCCTCAATCCATCGCAAGGGACCTCGACCAAGCTTCATTGAGCTGTTGCATGCGTTTTGGGCTGGCCGGGCGAGCTTTTTGAGCTCGGGAGAGCTGTCGAGACGTCGCTGCGTGCTGCCACCAGGCACTTTTTTTCGGGTTTCGGCTAACCTGGTACTTCCCTTCCCCTAGGCTCGAAATGCCGCACCCGCAGCTATCAACGCTGCCGCCATCCAGACTCGATCCTACGCCGCCGACGCAAAGGCCTCCCCGACCGAGGTTTCTTCCATCCTCGAGCAGCGCATCCGTGGTGTGCAGGAGGAGGCTGGCCTCGCCGAGACCGGTCGCGTTCTGTCTGTCGGGTATGTCTGAATAGCCCCGGTTCCGCCGAGCACTTTTCCCCGTGCGCCCGTACACCAGCAACATCATCACCACAATGCAAACACAACACCTCAATGCCCTCTTTGCGCATCATCGCACGTCAATTGGAAGCACCGGGCGCACATTTCGAAATCGAATTGGGGAAATTTTCATTTACTAACGTCGGCATCACAGTGATGGTATCGCCCGTGTTCACGGTATGGCCAACGTCCAGGCCGAGGAGCTTGTCGAGTATGTATCCCCAATGCCATGGTATCCAGAAGGATCGTTGCCTTGCTAACACCATCCAAAGGTTCGCCTCTGGCGTCAAGGGCATGTGCATGAACCTCGAGGCCGGCCAGGTCGGTGTTGTGCTTTTCGGTTCCGATCGTCTCGTCAAGGAGGGTGAGACCGTCAAGCGTACCGGCGAGATTGTAAGACCTTGGACCCTTTGCATCTATCGCCTCAGGTCACTCACTGACATGTCCCCCAGGTCGATGTCCCCGTCGGCCCCGAGCTGCTCGGCCGTGTCGTCGACGCCCTCGGTAACCCCATCGATGGCAAGGGCCCCATCAACGCCAAGGAGAAGCGCCGTGCCCAGCTCAAGGCTCCCGGCATTCTGCCCCGTCAGTCCGTCAACCAGCCCGTGCAGACCGGTCTCAAGTCCGTCGACGCCATGGTTCCCATCGGCCGTGGTCAGCGTGAGTTGATTATCGGTGACCGTCAGACTGGTAAGACTGCCGTCGCTCTCGACGCCATGCTTAACCAGAAGCGGTGGAACAACGGCAGCGACGAGACCAAGAAGCTGTACTGTGTCTACGTTGCCGTCGGCCAGAAGCGATCCACCGTCGCTCAGCTCGTCAAGACCCTGGAGGAGAACGACGCCATGAAGTACTCCATTGTCGTCGCCGCCACTGCCTCCGAGGCCGCTCCTCTGCAGTACATTGCTCCCTTCACTGGTGGTAAGTAGCAACCGTCCCCCTCCGCTCCTTCCCTGCCCGCGGTTGTCTGCCGCCGCCGCCTCTGCTACTGTTGCTGCCGCTGCCGCTGCCGCTGCCGCCGCCGCCGGGCCCCTTCGGCCAAACTCCTTTGCCCCCTATACCTCTACGCCTCCACAGAACCAACCCAACTCACGCTAACCTCTTCTTTCTTGCACAAAGCCTCGATTGGGGAGTGGTTCCGTGATAATGGAAAGCACTCTCTGGTGATCTACGACGATCTGTCCAAGCAGGCCGTTGCCTATCGTCAGATGTCTCTGCTGCTGCGTCGTCCCCCCGGACGTGAGGCTTACCCCGGTGATGTCTTCTACCTGCACTCTCGTCTGCTCGAGCGTGCCGCCAAGATGAACAAGACCCACGGTGGGGGTTCCATGACTGCCCTGCCCGTCATCGAGACCCAGGGCGGTGATGTGTCCGCCTACATTCCCACCAACGTCATTTCCATCACCGACGGCCAGATCTTCCTGGAGGCTGAGCTGTTCTACAAGGGTATCCGACCTGCCATCAACGTCGGTCTGTCCGTCTCGCGTGTCGGTTCCGCCGCCCAGCTCAAGGCCATGAAGCAGGTCGCTGGTTCTCTGAAGCTCTTCTTGGCCCAGTACCGTGAGGTCGCCGCCTTCGCCCAGTTCGGTTCCGATCTGGATGCCGCCACCAAGCAGACCCTGTCCCGTGGTGAGCGTGTAAGTGCTTCCTGATGCTGGCCCCTCTTTTGTTTCGATTTACGATTTGATGCTAATCATGGTGTCTCGCTACAGTTGACCGAGCTTCTCAAGCAGAAGCAGTACTCGCCCATGGCCGTCAACGAGATGGTTCCCCTTATCTTCGCCGGTGTCAACGGCTACCTGGACTCGGTCCCCGTCAGCAAGATCCTCCAGTGGGAGGCTGACTTCCTGGCCCACCTCCGCACCAACGAGTCTGAGCTGATCGCCACCATTGAGAAGGAGGGCTCGCTCAGCAAGGAGCTCGAGCAGAAGCTGCGTGACGTCGTCCAGAGCTTCACCAAGAGCTTCACTGCTTAATTTATGAGTACATAAAAGCCTGGGGGGAGCGTACGATGATGAGAGAAGATGGTGTTTATACCGCTCGGTTCTTGTTCTAGTTAGAGGAGGGAGGCCGTTGTAGGCTGGGTGCTGAGGGACTGTGGGATGGAGATTAAGAGAGGCATCCGAATTCTCCAGTCGCACCGCTGTAAAATAGAGTCTATAACTCAACCAAGCACTCGATTCCTTTTGTCTGTGAATTAGAGCACTGTTTTTAATATTGATTCCTCTAGCGTGGTCGAATCTATTTTGATTTCTTAGGCAATGGGTTATCCCACTGCCTAGATCCAATCCGAAATGGGCAGACGTCTAATCCCGAGAAGGTTGTTTATCCCACCACCTCAACTGGGAATGTTGTTTTCTTCTTCTTCTTCTTCTAAACATTGTAAGATTTTGTATGTAAAGATTACTGCTCAATCTATGCCTCGAATAGTCGTGGCAGACTGGCGGGATAAGAGCTCCGAACGCAGCTGGTGACATTGCGGAGCTGGTGACATCATGCACCTACGTCTTTCTCATCATTCGCATTCGGGGTCCTTTTCAGTTTCACTGGACTAGAAGTGTTTAGATATATCTATCAGTCAAACGCCGAGATCTTTACAATTCAAAGACTGAAAGTGCTTCAGAATTGTGCCTGTTTTTCAATCTCGCCGCCGCAATCCTTGAGCCCAAATGCCGGCTGGCCGTAACCAATTGCCTGATACTCGCCTGACACAGCATCAACCCCACCAAACGACGACCTCTCATCACTCACCTTGACATATCAAACCCTCACAGACAACCATAACTCTTCTGGCTGTAGCAGAGGATGTCAGACTCTTCCACACCCGAGATGTCGGCAGCTACAAAGGAGATCCTCGCCCGCGTGCGGCAAATGGTGCCGCCGATGCTGGACAAGTTCCACAAGGGTACGTCTAGCTTTCGGAGCTTGGAGATTGGAGGACTATGATGTTGTTCCCCGCCACACGCACGATGATATGGGCTCGAGCCTCCTCTACCTCGAGAGAATAATTAGTATCTTTGCTGACTTTACGTGTTATCTCGGAACCAGGTCAATTGGGCCGCGTCGCCGTCATCGGCGGCAGTGAGGACTACACCGGCGCGCCGTACTTTTCGGCCATGGCCAGCGCCCGCCTGGGATGCGATATGGTATGCAGCCCCTTGCTTCTGCAGAGAACTCATGCCAATACCCTCTAGTCCCACGTCATCTGCACCCCCGGCGCCGCGGCCGTGATCAAGACCTACTCGCCCAACCTCATGGTCCACCCGCTCATGCGCCAGTCGCCCCCGGCCGCCTCGGACGACCTGCCGCTCTCCGAGACGGACCCGGCCCAGATCTCGCGGCGCATCATAGACATGCTGCCCCGGCTGCACGTCCTCGTCATCGGGCCCGGGCTGGGCCGCGACCCGCTCATGCAGGACACGGTGGCGCGGGTGGTCGCCGCGGCGCGCGAGAGGCGGGTGCCCGTCGTGCTCGACGCCGACGCGCTGCTCGTGGTGCAGCGGGACCCGGGCCTGGTGCGCGGGTACGCGCTCGCCGTGCTGACGCCCAACGTCGTCGAGTTCGGGCGGCTGTGCGGCGCGCTCGGCGTCGAGGGCGGCAAGGTCGGGCAGCAGGCGGCTTCCGCTGCCGACGCAGGCGGTGACGGCGGACGGAGGGAGGAGACGGCGCGCGTCGAGGCCCTGGCGCGGGAGCTCGGCGGCGTGACGATCGTGCAGAAGGGCGGGTGCGACTACGTCTCGGACGGCCGGACGACGATGGCGTCGGACCTCGAGGGCGGGCGCAAGCGCAGCGGCGGGCAGGGGGACACGCTGACGGGCTCGATCGCCACGTTCCTCGCCTGGCGCAAGGCGTACCTCGACGGGCTGTGGGAGCACGGCGGGAAACTGGACGAGGGCGAGATGGTTGGGCTCGCGGCTTTTGGGGGCAGTGCTGTCACGAGGGTGAGCCCTTTTTTTTTTTTTTCAATTTACCTTTTTTTCCTGTTGCGATGGGGATTTCCCGACAAGTACTAGGGATGGGAGGGAAGCATGGCATTTTTACACGGGCTGACAGTCTACTTGCTATTTTGCCAACTCTTTTAGGAATGCTCCCGCCTGGCTTTTAAGAAAAAGGGCCGCAGTCTGCAGGCGAGCGATCTTACGGACGAGGTGCACACGGCGTTTTTGAACCTCTTTGGCGAGGAGGATGGGGATGGCTCTGGGTCGAAACTCTGAGTTGGAGTGATGTGATGGGTTGGAAGACAAGACTCGGGCTGTATAGCGGTCTTCTGTGAGAGATAGGTTTATTGCTATGTGCCGGGATCCCTTGGGCTTGGTTGATTAGACACAAGGCATCAAAGTCTACGGCTGACCGGTTTTGTCGAGGCTTTCAAGATGTGGCTGGACGGGATGGGCGTCTCTACGCCATGGGCGAGCCGTTGCGGTCTATTCTGCAACGGCGGGCGTTTGGTAGTGAGTCGCGGGAGGGCATCGTTATGAAATTGAGGGTTGCTGTGTATGCAGATACCCGCCGGTTAGCGTGCGGTTCAAACGGGCTTCCTCTAAGGGCGGGAAATGAACAACGGTTTTTTGCTCTGAGCCGAGAGGGAGGAAGCCGTGCTGCATGAGGCCCATGGGCAGGGATGCAAACGGGTGTAAGTGAGCCAGGGGGAAGCAAGGGGTTGGGAGGTTAGGGCCTCGAAGTGCAGTGCATGTACTTGTATTTGTGGAGGGTTGCTAGGGAGCTAAGTCCCGGACGACTTGTAGGATTTACAAGGCTTGAGTGCGAGTCGAGCTCCGTGCTTTGCGAGAAGATCTATTGAGCTCGAGATTCTAACCAAAAACCTCACGATGTAGAGGCTGGAAGAGCTTAACTCATCGTCGCCTCCTCATGAAGCCTCGACTTTGAGTCCTGAGATACTGCATATGTCTAGACGACTGGGATTTGCGAACTGAGTTCTAACCTGGAGTGTCTGTCTATTGCTTCTTCGAAAACCACTGCTTACAGGTTCTGTAGCTGTTACTTTGCGCATGCATCTCAACCCTAGATGAACTTGACGATGCCACGATGAGCAGCCACGATTTGCACACGTTGATCGCGCCGTTGGAAAAGAAGAAATGAATTGAGACAAAGGGCAGACACACACAGACACACAGACACACACATCAGAAAAGAAAGGGCGCAGTTATTGCAGCCTGTAGAGCTGGTTAGACGCACCAGGCTCCATACCTACCTACGCTACTGCGTGAGCGGCACGGGAAGGAGGCTGCATCGAGGTGTGAGACGGGAGAGGGGCGAGCCAAATCTCATACACACACACACACACACACACGGCTGGGCTGTCGAAAAGACGTTGAGGGTTACACGATAAGATCTAGGCTCTAGCCTGGGCAACTGCCGACTAGTGGCGGCGCCTGTGCCGTTCTTGTTAGAGAGTGAGTACGTATATCGAGACAAAAAAAAACGAAGATGATTGAGCAATGTATGGCAGTAGTATCCTAGGGCTTTTCTGGAAATAGTCAAGTGATGGAAGGACAAGGCTGGAAGAATTGGTGGCTCCAGAACACAGGAAGCACAAGACTTTATTACTTGAACGACACATTAAAGCAAGCCATTGCGTTTTTTTTCTTACATGCAGGGAAGAATACTCGACTGGCCTTTGCTTTCGGAGAATGTGCGACTGCAGCACATACAATCCCAGGCGGAAATTTGTCCTCATGGCTGCAACCATGACACAAGCTTCGTCCTCGGGGAAAAATGACCTTCTAACCGGCTCAAAGCGGAGAACACAGACACAAGCTTGGGGAAAATGCTCATTAAAGTGAGAAGAGACCAGGCCGATTTCTGAATGTGACGACCGAGACGGAAGAGCGTGAGAAGTAGGTGCGAAGAGGTCAGAGGCCAGGATGTGGAGAGGGAGGCGATGCCGTGTCTCGGGCGCACCCGCCGCTCCCGTGCCGCGCCAGCCTGCGTCTCGAGATGAAGAGGGTGCAGTCCGGGGAAGCATGAGCTTGCCGCCTGCACAGACGACACACACACATACACACACACACACACGCCTCTCTCCGGACCCCTGCCAGCAAGCATGCTCTTCGCATTGCTCTAGCGGTTCCTGTCCACGGATGAATTCAAACCTTCTGAAATAGGATGAACCTTAAAGCAACCATGATCGAGATTCGCGAGGCCAAGAGTGCTCCGGGCAATCTTGCAAAACTCACAACCCGTATTATGAGACAGGCGACACGTTGCACCAGCGTGCACGTACAAAGGAATATGAAGCATTTCTCGAGGGTGCAGTCGTCAAGGGTTGCAGGATCTGGCGAATGCATGTCCGTGCCTGAGGTGTGCGCCGTGGCGGCCGTCTGTCCTGTAGTACACTGGTCTGGGACTTGCATGGCGTCTGTCGTGGCTTCGGCAGTTGGAACAGATGCACTGGCCATGAGACCACGGCGCCATCGTAAGCGAAAGAGCAGCTTACCTGGAACCAAAGGCTGTCTATCAGTGGCCACCGTGCCCTGCGTAGCTGCAAGCTGCAAGCCCAAGGTGCTAGAGAGAAGCCGTGTACCCTGTCACAAACGCTCTGAAAGAATGGGAGCTCGAACAAACTCTAAGGACGTTCCTGGTGTCAGTGACTCCGTTGCAGGTAACCGGCCGTGATGTTCCTAGATACTCTACCTGGAGAGGCCAGTCATCGACTCGTACGCGTCCAACATGTGCGCGACGTCAGATTCGGACGACGGATCTCTCGGAGAGAACGCAATGACAAGAGCATTGCAATATCCTCCGAGGTCCGACTCTCACATGGCAAAAGGCCGAGCCTGTCACAACGTAGGAAGAGACGAACATAGGCGAGACTCGGCAGCTTGAAACACGCCGATGCAGTCGAGCACCACGGGATCACAGTATTCTCGAAGACTTCGGGCAAGGCCCCAAATCAAGGACTTTGTGATCGCAATAAGCGCGGGATCAATAAGGAGATGATGGATGGAACTAACGGACATGCCATAGCTCAGCACATCAAACAGTCACGAATGGAAGTCCGCACGCCTTGCTCATAGCCAGTGGTCACTAATCCACAGCAGCAACTGAAGTCTTCGCCTGGTGTGAAGTTGGCACTCGCTCGCTTCCCGTATCACCTCATTGGTCAATGACCAAAGCTCCAAGACAGAGGCTGCTGGATCTGTCGATGTTCCAAACATTGCGTGTAACATTGCAGCAACACTGTCTTGCCTGGAGCGTCATGACATGGCAAGATCTGATGCGCGGTGGCATCTTCCAAGGAAACAAAACAGCTATTCATGAATTAGAAAGCCATTCTTGCTGCTTCCGCCAGACTCAGCCCACTTGGCTACTGTCCTGGTACAACATATCAAGAGCAGACCAACTGGGCCAGTGACGAGCAATTCGCACTATGTTTGTGGAGGCTCTGGTAGGATCATGTCTGTCCTTTCTTTCCTACTATCCTAGATTAGGCCGGTCCCGTGCAAGAAGTAAGGACTGGGGAGTGAAGCCGAAGTCACAGCTTGTGGCATCAGCATAAGGCGACGAGGAAGACATGAGAGCGATACTACCTTGAGCGACACTACCTTGAGAATCAAGGCCACTTACCTAGGCCACTGCGATTCGGGGCCATTGCAGTTGTCCTGAACATGGGGCAAAATTGGCAGAAGGGGTGGCGCAATGAATGCAGCCATTGGTGGCCAAGCTTTGGCTTTGCCCACAAAACCTCAGCGCAAAGGGGTTCGGTTCTGTCACTCAACGGTGACCGGTGGTAGGAAAGCGCTCCCTGGAGTGGTAGTCGCACGATCAGAACTGGGAGCCCAGGGTCACGTCGCGAGTGTCCTCCACCCATCCTTGAGCAGCCGATGATCATGAGATTCGGCTTGGGCCAGGATCTGAGAGAGCCGATATAAGCAATAGAAAATGAAAAGTGATATGTCGAGCAGGCCCAGCGGAATGGTCAAGCTGGGTTGCTGCAGGAGGAAGGATCTGCTCAGGGCAGGCACCGAGAGCATGGGCTCATGTTTGGACTGGCAGTTCTCTCGGAACCCCAACCTGGCTAGGTGCATTAGGGACAGCGCCATTCGGGATAGCAGTCAAGCACCGGGATCCTGTCACTGACGGAAGAGGCAATCGGGTCAAATGTGGCGGAGGGCAATAGGTGATGGGACCCGCAAAGCCCGCCGTCGGAAACCGTTGTTGGCCAGTGCCATTCCTCTGAGCATTTTCTTGGTGACAGACTAATGGGAACCATCTGAACGGTAAAGTCGATTTGACCGGTTCTTCCGCCTGGCTGTGCATGATGACGGGAGGAGATAGGCGCAGGCCTAGCTCCCAGCCATCTCAATAAAACGGTGTACTTTTTGTCTATCACGGCAGAGAAACGCGTGCGTCGTGCACGGGTGATTCTGCTGAATACTGATGCACGACTAGTGCCACGTTCGTCCAGAGTCGGGGGTTCTGCAGGTTGCCGTCGCTGAGACTGAAGGAGCTGAAATGTACAACGCGAATCCTCGAGCAACCGAAGGAGGAGGGACTGACACAGTGACGAGTCTCTGTATCTGGTCTTTTCACTTCGTCCCCCGGGCCGAAAAACAGTCTCCTGGAAAAAAAGAGAGAACTGCCCTGGTTCCTACGTGGTGGGTAGGTCTAAACAGCAACGGCTATTGGCCATCGGCAATGTCAAGGTAAGCAAAGCGGGTTTCGTACGAAGAAGCCTTGTCATTTCTCAGAAATCAACTGCATTGCTAAAAAGCAATAATTTTAGTGACCAGAGTTGGCCCTTGTGTAGGTAGGTTTGTCCACTAACTTCGACCGGAGCAGCGGACACCAGCCCGATTGTCAGGCTAGTAACCCACTAAGGGTGAGCTGTGTGGTGGGAAAGTCCCACCCAACGGGCGCTTCCTTAGCATCCGCGAGCACCGGTGGCTGTAGTCGAGACGAATACAACGCTCGAGTCGAGGAGGTGCGGTACGTACCAAGGCAAGTGTTTTTCTGTTCCCGAGGACTCTGCTTCCTCTACAAAGAAGAAGGCAGAGTGACCGGGTTCGGACAGAGGGATTTGAGACGACATGCTCTGCCCGAGTCTCTCCCGAGATTGTCTTGGCGAACATAACGGTCACTGACGTGATGCGCCACTTACTCGACGAGCTTCCTCCGTTATCTTGAGGTTCCGTCGTTCGCCCTTACGAGATGACTAAGGAGTTGCAGAGGTTGTGTGTTTGGCTTCGTCGTCATTCATCCCCAAGGTTCAGCGACTTGGAGGAGGGCGTTTGTTACTAGCTGAGAAGAAGTTAGCATATCGTAAAGATCGGCGCAACGGTCTGCAGGGCCAACCCTCCTTGGTGGGCGAGCCGAAGCCGTCGGGTACACGCACACACGCATGAACACACAATGCGATCTGTGGCCTCCAACAAGCCCTCTGTCCTTTGCCCCAGGTTTGCTCAGGCAGATCGGGTGGTGTGGGGCAGCGCAGCCAGGGTGAGGGAGCCTCATGCAAGGGAACGGGGAAAGACTAGGGGTCTCGAGCGAGTCAGCGTCGAGGACAACAGCCCAAGAGAACTCTGGACAGACCTCCTTGCTTTTTCTTGCGCGCTGTTTTCCTCTTCTTGACCCATAACATAGTTACGTATCTTTGTTCTCTCTTCCTTTGCGCGCTGTTTACCCTGGTCGGCTCGGCGAATCGAGGAGAAGCTCTGTTGGCAAGAGAGGGGTTCAATCAACCCCAGATCCGCGAAGGGTAGCCCAACTCATGGGAGTTCTTGTCTCTTGTCTCTGCTCACACACAGAGAAGGGTGTGTGTGTGTGTGTGTGTGTGTTTGTGCGGACGAGAAGAAAAATGAGTGTAAGAAGTGGATGCCTGACCTGCATTTGTTTCCTTTGAGCCTCAGGGCCAGCGCAGATGCACTGCAGCAGAGATGCAGGCAAGAGCGGGACGCGCAAAAGGAGGGTTGAACCTTGGATCAGATCCAATGCCAATGCAGGCAGTCGCCCAAAGAAGCAATACCGATACGGCATGGCCTCCCCTCTTTGGCCAGAAATCCACTTACACACAACGCAAGGGCAAATTGACAAGAGACAACGGTACGAGGAAGCCACAGCCCGGGGGCCGAACCAAGACAACATTGAGGGCTGCGTCTAAAATAATCCCTGACCACCGTTTTGCAGTCCGCTCCAAAGCAAAGCCCGCCAGTTCTGAACTTGCACGACCACGTCAAGTACCTAGGTACCAACAGTCGAGTGGGTTGGACCGCCACTTCCACAAAGTACTGTACCGGGCATCTATCTATCTGTCTATCTATCTGTCTATCTATCTGTCTATCTATCTGTTTGGACTCGATTCGACTAAAGGGCAGCGCGAACTAGGAAGCTCCCTTGTGGGAGAGCTAAGGGCTACTACGGTTGTCGGACCCCTCCGCTCCCATCTCACCACAAGCCCCGAAGCAGCCATCCGCACAAGATGCCGTCACTGGTAGGGCCCAAGTCGTCGCTCTTTTCGTCCGGTTTCTCTTGCAGATGACCCTGGTGCACAAGTTGAGAACAGGATCCGGATGCAGCCCCGCTTCGTCAAGTGTCGAGACTGGGATGGCGAGATATTGCCGCAAGGAGACTTTGACTTTGTGTTGGCATCCGTCTCGCTCCTCATATGACAGAACAGTTGATTAGAAAGGTTGGATCCCAGCACGCGTGTAAAGATACAAAGTATGTATCTAGGTACCCATCCATCTCTCCTCTCCCTTCTGCATTTGCATGATCAAAACAGGGTGTACAGTGTGTCCGTGGTGGGTAAGGCGTGGCGAGTCCAGACACCTAGCGTCAGCTCCATCCCACATACGAAGCGGATGCAGCTTAGATCTTGGTAACATCGCAAGCTCCCTCCTCAGTCCCTTTTCAGAAGAAGATCGCCGGCCTCACATCTGTCAGGCCCGCTTTGTTTGGGACCGGTCCATCTGGCGGCCCCCTTGCCCCCAGTCGCAGATCTGTCGCTCACCCGAGCTGCGGAACCTCCCCCCATCCCGTGAAGTTTATATCATGCTACGTCGTTCCCCATTCCAGTGCCCCTCCGATTCTACGAGACCCTTGCAATTCGAACAAGCTTGATCTCCTTCTCACGCCGCACTGCAGGACAGGTCTCGGGAAGTGTTTCTGACTCTATTCTTGCTTCTGGTCATCCGTCGCATCATACCGTCACAAGAGCTCCACTTCACTCACTGACCTCACCTCACCTCGACATTCACCACCACATCACCACGGCATCGCCTGCTCATTACTCCGAGGCGGCCCACGTCCCTGGTCGTACACACGCGCAGTCACAGACATATCGCTACCCGTTGTGCGATGCTTTGTTCGACTGCAGCTCCGTGAACCACCCGTCGCCGAATTAAATGCTTTTTTGTGTTCCTGTCGCTCCAGTCCACTCTGTGCCTCACGCGCGCATGTTTATGAGACAGGGCACCGCACCCCCTCGTCGAATCCTCGCAAAGTCCAGACGACCAAAAAGCAAAGACAATCTTGAGGTGGTTGTGATTCACTTCTGCACTTGGCTCTCAGCCACACTAGAAAACTAGACCAGTCCTCTTCACCCAACACGCTCAACTCCTCGTGGTTGTCAACTCACTTGAGACACACCACACGCCCGAGATCGCTTATCTGTAAGTACGAACCTGCTATATCAATCCCGCGGATTTCTTGTCAACCTTCTCGGGCTTGGATCTGCGGCACCGTGCTGACAAAGATGCCGCCAATTGCAGAGGTCCCTTCATCGCTGGCTACAGCCATGGCTAGCGGTTTCGACAGGCTGGAGAAGCTCTTCTCCAAGAAGAAGCATGCCTCCACCCAAGCCGCTCCGCAACATCAGCATACGCTGTACAGATCGGCTAGCGTCATCGGCCAGGATGCCTATCTCGAGCCGTCTCCGCCTCTGTTCCCTCAACCCTCGTTCATACGTCCGAAGATGTCCAAGATGGTGGCAAGACAGGAACAACGCCCCTCTTCACTCTCTGCCAAACGATCAAGAATCGGCCTGAACTCTGAGGCCTCAGTGCGCCTGTCGTACATTAGCAGGACTCACACCAGCTCTGAGAGCATTGCTACTGCCACTTACAAGCCTGTTGTTCCGACTCGAACCTCATCTCTTCTAAGCAGGAGCGATCACTCCTTGCAATCCATTGACAGCAAATTACTGCAGTCAGGAGAAGCCGTCCCAAGGGCACCAAAGACAAGGCCCTCAAAGAGAGCACCTCCACGTCTTCAGCTGCATCTGGAGGAGTGGCAAAATCTCCAACCCAGTTTCCTTGGGCAGACTGGCATGGACACGCCGCCGCTATCGGATCAAGATGAGAGCAACCGCTACAAAGCGCAGACTACGCAACGTAGAATATCAAAGCCCTTGCCGCAACTGCCTTTGAACAACATCACCCCGGATTTGTCGCCAAAGCTGACACCCGTCCAAGACGACGAGGTCAGCTGCTCGTCCGAGCCAGAGCCTCAGCCTCTACTTCGTCGCGACTCAACAGAGACGACCATTAGAGTGCCGCTTCCGCATATCGCGACTGCACTTAGGCAGTCAGTCGTGTCAACAAAATCAAGAGAATCCTCCGAGTCTATGTTGACGGAGCCGGACTTCAGCGACTTCCTGGGTCTGAGTGACGATGACCTGGCAGAGGCTCAGCCGCAGACACCGGAGCCTCTGCTCAGATGCTCGACTCCAACCGACAGAGGCTCTGGGTCAGTCCGGAGTACACTGTCTCCACGAAGGCTCAGGGCATGCGCCCCTCCATCCACTCCTCCGTCCGTACAGGCTCCCGAACCCCCGGTATCGCCCAATTCGCTGCTTGGTGCGCCTCTGAAGCTCCTGCAGAGCCCGTTCGCCACCTCCTTCGCCAGCCAGGCGGCCACCGCAGCCGCATTTGAGATTGCACGCATCGCCTCCCGCCACCAGTTCGACCTCGTCTACATCGTCAACCTCTGGCCCAAGCGCATGGCCTGCTTCCAAGAAGCCTCGCCCTGGGGCATCTACTCTGCAGCCCAGCAGTCCTCAGCGAGCCCGGACTCGACCCCGCGGCAGACGCTCGCCTTCGACGTGCACAACAAGGCCCTGGACAACCGGGGCAGCTACGCGCACATGACGGCCAAGTCGCCGCTGCGGGGCCGCATCCTCGCCGCCTACGGCCTGGCCAGCGTCAAGAAGGCGCCCTTCCGCCTCTCGGGCTCCATCCACGCCAAGATTCTCAACAACGACGGCTGGGTCGAGTGCGACGAGCCCGACGCCGACGCGCACCAGTTCGCCCGCGGCTACGGCTGCGCCTTCTACACCAGCCACGCCCCGGTCACCGAGCCCGCCGCGTACGACGCGGACGCCGACACCGAGGGCGACGTGTCGTCGGCCCAGAAGCAGAAGCAGCAGCAGTCCACCGCCAGCAGCAGCAGCGGCAAGAGGGCCAGCAGAATCAGGCAGCAGAAGCAGCAGCAGCAGCAGAGGAAGTCGCAGCAGGAGCTCAAGAACCGCGGCATCGCCTTCGTCGCGTACCGCCGGCAGAGGGCCGACGGCGCCGACTTGGGCTGCGACCGGGCTACGCTGGCGGCTCTGTACCGCGACGCCGAGGCCCTGATCGAGATGATCCTCGACTTCCACACCATTCAGCGGCGGAGGCAGCGGCTGCAGGAGGAGCAGCGGAAGCAGAAGCTGAGCGTGTCGTCCACGCAGAGCTGCCGGAACCCGCTCGACTTCCTTGATGACGTGAGCGCTGGAGCCGAGGGTCCTTGAAGGGCAGGGATCCTTTTTCCAGTCTAACTGTGCGCGTTCTTTACACAATGTCATTAGCACTGGGAGCCAATGGGTTCCACGCATTTGATCTCGACTACGGCCTTTCTGATTTCGGCTTTTCTTTTTCTGGCTTTTCTTTTTCTTTCGCTTGGCATCTTCGTTCTATACCCGACGACGACGAATTTTTTTTTTTTTTTTTGTCATTTCTTTATGCGCACTTTCATGGGAATATGCCAAGGCATGGGCCTTTTTTTTCGTTCTTCTTGATGGGCTTTCTTTAACGTGGGAATGAGTTGATGGGAATCGTCGATATCTTGCGATGACTTGCGTCCTGGGCCGTCTGGGAACATGCAATGGCCAACCACGCGAGGTACATTAGCTAGGACTACGTATATAGCGTAGATATGATGAATGAGAGAAAAAGCGTTGAGATATTATAATCCCATTGAGACCTCTCTATATTTGACTGTCCAAAAGAATGCACGAGCGAGTATCCAACACAAGCCATCTAAAAGAATGGCAGCATCACTGAGGGCGGTGGCTGAGGCCACTGGTATTGGCACGTCTGCCTCGAAGTCTTGGGATTGTAATATGAACATCCGATGAATCATTACGGTTGACGAGGTAGTACTCGAACTGTGAGGGAGGGATATTGAATAAATCGTTGATGATATCAGAGATGGTGGCGACGGTATGTGCATGTCTGACGGGGCATCAAAGTGCGAAAAGTGCAGAGCACTCGGTTCTTCAATTCATATCTACACATTTAGAACGTCAGATTGCCTGGCCGTATGTGTTGAAACGGAGGGCGTGTAAATCGGCGTTTGAGACCTAAAATATTACACGCGAGTCTTTCAACAAACTAGTACTATATTATAGACATCGCCTTCAGAAGCTGACAATAGTGTCATTGGCCTATCTCTGCTTGACTGCCGCTCCAGTCAAGCTTCTGCCTTTCCCCTAGCCTCAAACCTCTCAAAGAATGTTGCCAGGCGATGATGGACATAAAGAACTACAGGTAAATCCCCATGCATTCGTAAGAGTAAACTATTCTGAACTTCGGCCCTCCCGTGGTCGCATGAGACTTCGAATCAACCGGATCGTCCCAGGCGACTCTGCCCAAGCTGGGTAGCCCCCTACCAACCCTATTTGGGCTTCCTCGAGAGAACCTCGTGTCTTTTCCGGCGGTAGTGGCTCGAAAAGGACTAAAGGACCACCCTGAAAGATCATCTCCAGATAGTATGTGTTCCGCTCCTCGAGGGCGTAACACAAATCCTGCAGGTGCCCCTTCGCTTTCCTGATGAATGCAGATATCTGTCTCGGTGTGCATTTGAGGAGGACGCCGCGGCAAGCATAGGAACTTCCAAGGGCATGCCCACGGACCATGTCGATATGCTCCTGCGGCATGCGGCCTCGGAGGACTCTGGTGGCGTTCTGGAGGGCGATCAGGTTCACGACCAAGCGAGCCTTGACTATTGCCAAGAGCAGGACGAATCTCAAGTCGGGCCCGCCACAAGCTCTGCACAAGGTTCGCCTGGGAGGGTCTTCAAGAACAACAGCGTTCTTGGCTTCAAGCATTGACGACCTGGGATCTTCCCAGTTATAGCCGGGGATGTCGCCTGTCGTGATCCACCACTTCACAAAGTCGTATGCTTCTTGATCCCTCCCCAAGCGCAGGTACAGGAACGACAAGTCGAATCGGACGCCCGAATAGTCCCCAGGGCCCAGGCGTAATATATCCTCCATATGGCTCACAGCGAGGGAAAGGCTTTCCCTGTGGCCGCCGACGCCTCCAAAGTGCATAAAGAGCATCTGCGCGAACGCATGGCGGCTAATAAGATAGGGGAAGGTCTCCTCGTAACGGTCGAATTCGCCGGTCCATTCTTCCCAGAGCCTGTCTCCGATCTCTATGCGAAGGGCGGCCTCCTCCAAGTCTGCGGTGGCGCGCGTGCTTTCGACCGAGCAGCACGATTCCCTGTGTTTGGCACGGTCGGATCTCTGGTGCGCTCTGCTGCAGTAGTAGACGACCTGGCAGCCGGTGCAGCGCTTCAGTTTTTCCTTGCTCTGACAGACCTCGCAGGCTCGCGGTAGTAGCACGGATTGATCCCACTTCATAGTGTCGGTTCAATGTTGGGTCCCAGACCGCCGAGCTGGCTGAATAAGCCCTTGAAGCAAGAATGAGCACCCGGAGAAAGGGGTGAGAGCGCGAAGGATAGTCACGTCGCCAAAACCAATACGCGTCGGGCATGCTGGCAAGGGACCCTGGACACCATGACGCAGTTTGTGCCGGGGGCACAAAGCCTCACTCAACTGAACGCGATGTCGATTTCGACTAAACGTAGGCCAATCACAATCTAAGGTCATGTTTCAGGGGCCTTTTCTTTCAATGTCTCTGTCCTCGCGCACTTGATCGGAACAAGTGAATGATGCAGTAGACCGAAGTCCACTTCAGTCAACAGTGTACTTGGCCGAGAGATGCATGTGTTGAACTTGAAGATCATCGCTCGTGATCGTTACCCACGGGCCACAGCGTCGTTGTGCTAGACCCGGGCAAGCTGTAAGCGAGGATCTAGTTCTATCGAGTAAATGCTGGTTGAAAATGATGCTGTGGTTGAAAATGATGCTGCTTTGCCTCGTTGGGAACCAGAACTGCCTCGCGAGAACCACCATAGAAAAGATGCATTTGTGAAGGATCAAGAGTTACATCCAAGGTCTTTCCGGATTGCTACATTGACTACATCTTCTTGGGCACACTATCGCAACAGTTCCAGACGTCTCAATTCTTAACCGTGCTCTGGCCTTGCCCTTCCTAGCCCCCCGAACTCCCCTGATCCAGACGTCTCTCCGTGGATCCGGCAGCGAGGATGCTTGTTTAGCTATAGCCTCGAGTCCATCTCAGGTCACCGAGACCTAGTTGTCTGTGCATTATTGCTGTATACCAAATTGGGTTTCGGGGGGTCTACTGGCGAGGGTGCTGTGGAAAGTTAGAACAATTTGAACAACGTTGCAGAAAGTGTTTGCAATGTCACAGGTTGTCAAAGCTGGTTTGCAGGTGTTATCAAGCAGGTTTAGATAAGTGAGCAATCGCTTGATTCTGTACCAGTCACTACACGCAGGTTCAGAGCTAAATCGACTTTGGTTTGCCTGTTTTCAAGGTTGTCAGATTTGCCTCACTTTCGCGTCAAACGACATTTATATAAACAAGGCCGAAGGAACAGAAACAAATCAACTCTCTCAGTTCTCATTCATTCTCCTCGGATCTTTTTATCACTCACAATGCATCAACCTTGGGTCGAATTCTGAGCTCCTTTAACAGACAAATTTGTACCCTACCCACAAGGCATTGGGTTACATATACAGCACGTTCATTGTTCGAGAATTTGGTTGAGAACTAGACTTGGAAGAAATCATTTCATTGAAAAGATTCCTCTCA
Source organism: Thyridium curvatum (assembly GCF_004353045.1). Classification (NCBI taxonomy): domain Eukaryota; kingdom Fungi; phylum Ascomycota; class Sordariomycetes; order Thyridiales; family Thyridiaceae; genus Thyridium; species Thyridium curvatum. The sequence continues at coordinate 222,851 of NW_022156775.1, forward strand.
AGGCCATTTCTTTCAGCTCGACACTCGAAAAGGACTCACAATCACACAATATCATCCTCAAATCCCTTGACAACACAACTTGTATCAAGATTTCGCATTTCCGTGCCAGTCACCATCAAGGACATGGATCACGTCGAAGACCGCTTCACTCATCTCCAAGTCCGAGATGGAGAGCAATCCCTCACATATATCTCAGTTCCTTTTCAGAACAGCCCCAGTCTGGTCACTTATCTGAGGCCCTTCGCGCCCGCAGACCATGACGACGATTGGAGCACCGCTCCCATTGCCGTCCTCTGGCATCCCTTCCTCGATGCGCAGGAAGCGATCTGCCCCGTCGTCCCGGCGGCCCGAGGCAGCCGTGACAGCGAGGTCAACGGCCAGGCCACCAGAAACCTGCGCCTCCGCGGCCGCCTAGACCGCACCCGCGATCTCGTCTACGTCACCGGAGTCTCGCGTCTGCAGATCCGCCTCCGCCTCCTGGCCGGCCCGCTCGCGTCCCCGCCCATCCGCTCCGTCGTCTTTGCGCGCACCACCCCGCCGCTGAGCGGCATCACAGACGAGGCCAACCCCATCCGCATGCGCGGCTTCGCGTACCGCGCCGGCCAAGAAGACCAGCCTCTTGACTGGCGCTCCCTGGTCCGCAACGGAGCAGACGGCCCGGCCGAGGCGGCTGATCGGACTTCTCGGCGCCTCGCGGTGATCAACCGGCTCACCTCTCTGATCGCCCGTCTGCATGGCCGCGGAGTGCTCTTTGCCAGCTCGGACCTGCTAGACAGCGTCGTCGTCGCTCCCGCCGCCAACGAGCCGCAGCCGGAGCTCCGGCTGTCCAACTTCGGCCTCGCCAGGGCCATCCCAGAAGAGCGCGCCCTGTCCCTTCCCCAGCCGATGCGTCCGGCCACCCCCCCTGCGCCCCCTCCGTCCCCTCCGCCCCCGGGAGAACCGGAAGCGCCACCACCATGGAACGTCAATAACCTCATCTACAATACTTATCTTTTCGAGGACCCTCCTGTCTCGCAGTCCCCACCCTCCGGACAGGACAGCTCGAACCCCATTGCAGGAACGAGCGCCAACCCCGTCATCTCGCACGAGCCCGCCGGCCCGGACGCCTGGTCCAGCGCCGCACACGCCCACGACACGGAGGCCGCCGCCCGCCAAGCCACAGAGGACTTCTTCTTCTTTGGCCCCAACCGCGCTCCCGCCGGTCCGCCCGCCGCCGGCCCATCCCGTCGTCCCGACCCCCCTCTGCCGGAAGGAATCTACGACGACAGCGACGAAGAGGAGCACGACGCGGCCGGTACCGCACGCGTGATCATCCCCTTTGACTACGATCCCGAAGCTGTACAGCCCATGGACCCCACAGCGCTATTCTATTGCTACCGTCTGATGTACGGGAGGAGCGGGCCGCTGGACGAAGAAGAACAGCAACAACTGCAACGGCAGCTGCAGGAGCATGAACAAGAGCTGCAAGAGAGGGCGCAGGAGCGTGAACAACGGCTGCAAGGGATACAACAGGAACCGCAGCAGCAGCAGCCGCAACCGCAGCAGCAGCAGCAGCACGAGCACGAGCACGAGCAGGAACAGCAGCAGTCGCCCGAAGAGCGGCCTCTCCTCCCCCGAGCCACTGCGTCAGACGACCTCTTCGGCCTCGGCCTCGCCATCGCCACGCTCCACCACGGCCGGGACTTGGCTGCTCTGTACTGGGACCGCGTCCGGCGCAGCATGGACATCTCCAGCAGCCGGGACGGCCGGCGCCGCGGCAATGAGGATCCCGGCCAGCAATTCGCCGATACACTGCGCGAGGCTGGCGTCAACGAGATCGACGATGACGACGCCCGGGAGCTTGTTACCCAGCTCCTCCGGGGCGAGTTGGAGAAGCCATTGGGAACGCCGCTGGAAGAAAAGAATGAGGAGTGAGATCGTGCTGGCATGTGTTTTTTTGATTTTTTTTGTCTGGCAAGTGAGTTTTGCTTCGGGCTGGGAGAGAAGTTCACCCATTTGTTGACTACAAAAATGTCTCCTTTCTGTCTGTTCTGCGTTGTTTTAATCATGACAAGCACCCACAGTTGATCTCTGCGTAGTGTGGACGATACCATAGCAATATCCATAGTTCTTAAGTCTGAAACGTAATGACTATCGAAACGATCTCTGTTTCTTTTCCACAACCCAACGGGATCCTTAACCTTGTTAGAGACGTACGTACGCGCCCTGAAAAATACAATCTAACCCAATTGAACCAGCGCCCGGAAAACTTAGACAAAACAGCCTCGTGTGTGTGTGGCCATAGACCGACACATCAAGACTTCTTGGTAATGCGGCAGACGAGATCCGAGCCATCAACAGAGTCTCCCTCCTTGACCGCCAGCTGTGAGACCAGACCGTTGTGCGGGGCCGAGATGACCATTTCCTACGAAGTTTGGTTAGCAAGAATGGACTAGGTAATTTCGAATTGAAAGGCAAGAAACTTACCATCTTCATGGCGCTGAGAACAGCAAGAGGGTCACCCTTCTTGACCTCGGTGCCGTCATGGACACGGAGCTCAACCAGGACACCGGCCATGGGAGCACCGACCTGGCTGGAGTCGAGCGGGTCGGCCTTGGGCCGGCTGACGCTCTCGACGGCGGCGTGCTTATCGTCGACGGCGACCTGCCGGACCTCGCCGTTCATCTCGTAGAACACCTCGCGCTGACCAGTGTTCTCCGACAGAGGGCCGATGGCAAGCATCTTGAGGATGAGGACCTTGCCCCTCTCGAGCTCGACATGGAACTCCTCACCAATCTCCGGCTTGGACAGGAAGTAGCGAGTGGGAAGGACGGAAAGATCACCGTACTTCTGGATGAACTTTTTGTAGTCCTCGAAGACCTTGGGGTACATGATGTACGAGGCAACATCGCACTCAGTGATAGGGCCGCCGAACTTCTGGATCAACTCCTTGCGGGCAGCAGCAAAGTCAACAGGCTCGAGAGACAGACCCGGGCGCTCATTCAGCTTCCTGCGGCCACGGAGAGCATTGGTGCGCAGCGGCTCGGGGAAACCACCGTACGGCTGGCCCATCATGCCCTCGAAGAACTCGAGGACGGAGCCAGGGAAGTCAAGCTCGCCAGCGCGGGCCTTGACGTCCTCGGCAGACAGCTTGTTGGAGACCATGAACTGAGCCAGGTCACCGACGACCTTGGATGTGGGAGTGACCTTGACGATGTCACCAAGCAGGTCGTTGGCGTGCTCGTAAGCCTTCTTGGTGTCGGCCCACTGGGAGCCGAGGCCGAGCTGAGAAGCCTGGAACATCATGTTGGTGAGCTGACCACCAGGAATCTCGTGCTCGTACACCTCAGGATCCGGTCCAGTGAGGTGAGCCTCGAAGGGCGAGTACATCAGGCGCAGCTGAGCCCAGTAGGTGTCAAGGGCACGGACGTGATGGACGTTCAGACCAGGGTCCAGGTCGGAGCCCTCCAGAGAAGCCATGATGGCGTTGATGCTGGGCTGCGAGGTCATACCAGACATGCTGTCGGTGGCAGCATCAACGGCGTCAGCTCCGGCCTGGGCACAAGCAACCATAGAGGCGACACCGGTACCAGCCGAGTCGTGGGTGTGGACGTGGATGGGGAGGTCAGGGTACTTCTCACGGATGGAGCCGATGAGCAGCTTAGCGGCGTGGGGCTTGAGGACACCAGCCATGTCCTTGATGCCCAGGACGTGAATCTTGAGAGCCACGAGCTTGTCGACAAGACCAAGGTAGTACTTGAGGTTGTACTTCTTGGTAGGGTTCAGCATGTCACCGGAGTAGCACACGGTACCCTCGGCGACACCACCGGCCTTGTGGACGGCGTTGATACCAACCTCGAGCTGGTTGATGTCATTCAGAGCGTCAAAGACACGGAAGATATCAACACCGTTGTCCTTGGCCTGCTTGACAAAGTGGTCAATGGCATTGTCGGGGAGCGAGGCGTAAGCAACACCGTTGGCACCACGCAGCAGCATCTGGAAGGGGATGTTGGGGATAGCCTTGCGCATCTTACGGAGGCGGTCCCAGGGGTCCTCGTAGAGGAACCGATAGGCGACATCGAAAGTGGCACCTCCCCAGCACTCCAAACTGTACAGGTTGGAGAGGGCGTGGCTGGTCTCCTTGGCAATGTTGAGGAAGTCAACAGTCCTGACTCTGGTAGCCAGCAGAGACTGGTGAGCATCTCTCCAAGTCGTGTCCATCAACAGACAGCCCTTGTAGTTCCTGACAGCCTTGGCGAAGGCAGCGGGACCTTGCTCGACGATAATTTGCCTCCATCCCTTGGTACAAGGCTGGGTGACGTCGAGCTTGTTGCCAGATTGGTCCAGGAGCTCGGGAAGAATGATGTCTCCCTTGAACTTGGGCTCTCCGACTTGGCCCTTGATGCTGCTGCCGTTGACGGCGAGGTCGCCGAGGTAGGCCAGGAGCTTCTGCGCGCGGTTCTGGCTGCCAATCAGGTTGAACAGCTCGGGGGTATCATCAATGAACGTGGTCCAGCAAGAACCAGAAATGAACACATCGTTGGTAAGGAGAGACGCCAGGAAAGGAATGTTGGTCTTGACACCACGGACACGGAACTCGACGAGGGCGCGGAGAACCTTGCGGCGGGCGATCTCGTATGTGCTTCCATGGCACGTACACTTGACCAGCATGCTATCGTAATAAGGTGTGATAACAGCGCCGGCAAAGCCGTTACCACCGTCGAGACGGACACCGTTGCCACCGGCAGACCGGTAGACCTCGATTCTGCCGGTGTCAGGCTGGAAACCCTTGGCAGGGTCCTCGGTGGTGATTCTGCACTGGATGGCGAATCCACGAGTGCTGATTCTGTCCTGAGTGAGACCGAGCTGTTGAAGGCTGGCGCCAGCAGCAATCTGCAACTGGGCGGCGACAATGTCGATGCCGGTGATCTCCTCGGTGATGGTGTGCTCGACCTGGATACGCGGGTTGATCTCGATGAAGTAGTAGCGGTTCTGCTGGTCGACGAGGAACTCGGCGGTACCGGCGTTGCGGTAGTTGACGGACTTGGCGAGCCTGACAGCGTCATTGAGAATGGCGTCGCGGGTCTCGGCAGGCAGATCCTTGGCTGGGGCAATCTCGACGACCTTTTGGTGTCGCCGCTGGACTGAGCAGTCACGCTCGTACAGGTGGACAATGTTGCCGTGGTTATCGCCGAGCAGCTGGACCTCGATGTGCTTGGGCTTGTCGAGGAAGCGCTCGACAAAGACGGTGCCGTTGCCAAAGGCAGACTTGGCCTCGGAGGTAGCTCGCTCAAAGGACTCCTTCAGGGAAGCTTGTTCGCGGACGACTCGCATACCGCGGCCACCACCACCGTAGGCGGCTTTGATGATGATGGGGAAGCCATACTCGTCGGTGAAGGCCTTGACCTCCTCGAAGGTCTCGACCGCACCCTCGGTACCGGGAACGACGGGGACCTTGGCTGCGATGGCCAGCTTTCGGGCGGAAACCTTGTCGCCAAGAGCGTCGATGACATCGGGAGAGGGACCAACGAACTGTACACAATGTCTGATTAGTGCTGTTCGGACAGACAGACAAGTGTGCTGCTGTGGTTCACTTACAACCAGGCCGGCCTTCTCAACGTTGCGCGCAAACTCGGCATTCTCGGACAAGAAACCGTAGCCTGCAAATCCGTCAATATGACCGATTGAGCCAATCGAGCGGGACCAACTTACCAGGGTGGATCATCTGGGCGCCGTGCTCGAGGGCAATCTTGATGATCTCGTCTCCAGCCAGATAGGCGCCGACCGGGGTGTACTGGCCGCGCTTGCCAATGACGTATGCCTCGTCGGCCTCTGTTCACCAAGGTCAGCACCCAAAATAACCTCGACAAACATCGCCAGACTCTTCACATACTCTGCCTGTGCATAGAGAGGCGGTCCTCATGACTACACAATTAGTATTATTTCTCGCATATCGGTGGTTCGGATCCAGTCATTACCTGAAGACTGCGATGGTGTGGAGCGACAGCTCGTGGGCCTACCGAGGCATTGTCAGTACCGAGCTTGCAACATGCATGCGGCCAGAAAAGCAATGGGCTAACAACAGGGAACCTACAGTTCGGAAGATCTATAACAGACAAATACCATAAGCAAGTTGTCTCCTATACATAACACACCATCGTCTTGGTCATTCGGTGGGGTGGACATACACGGATGGCTTGAGAGAGCAGATGTTAGCATTCGACCGAGTCAAGCGACAGGTGATCATGATGGAGCACTTACGGATTTCACCACGGTTGGCAACTAGGTAGATAAGGCCGTGTTAGCTACTTGCGCATGCCAATTGGACAACAGGAAGCGCATAGGATCTGTCCCAGGCCTCGGACAAGGATCGCGATGTGTTGGTTGACTCACCGAGAAGCTTCTTGTGCTGCATGATGGTCGAGTTGGCGCGGATGCGGTGGACCGTCTTGTGCTGCTCGGTGCCATCCTCGATGACCTCCTCGTAGAGGCGGTTGCCCGCGGATTCCCGCAGCTCAGCCAGCTTGGACGCCATTGTTGACCTGGATGTTGTTCAGGACAAGAAGTGCGTGTGTAGGGATGACTTCGAGGGGAGGGGATGTGAAGAAATAAGAGAAGGGACGAGGGTACAAGAGACGAGACTCCCGGTCTGGTCGCTTGAATCACACTCGCCCGCCCGCTCTGGCTGGCCTGGTCAGAGAGGGAGGGGCGGTTATCTCTAGTGGGGTTTATCGGCTGAAAGCTACAAGCTCGGCGAGCTGTGAAGCTAACGATTTAGGTAGTCTAGTTCGATCTAAAGAGTGTTGGAAGAGACTGGGGTCAGCCAGGAATGTGACCCATTGGTTGAGGACAGAGGGAACTCTGATACTGAATGAAGCAGATCTTCTTTCAAATCACAGCCAGTTAAGTCTTCCGCTGAACTCTTATCACTGACCCAAGGACAGAGGGATGGCATCTGTCTGACACAAAAGAACATATCATGTACCCTGATCCGCATGCAAAAGAGCGGCAATGACGGGATTTTTTTCTGCAAGCGCATGAACTGAACCACCAGGTGATGACATGGATCGTCAGAGCTCCGTCCCCTCGGTAGCAGTGGGACAGAGCAAAAAGTCCAGGGCGACCAGGGTATCCGTTGGGATGCCGCGCTCCTCCAAAGGAAAAGGTACTTCCCTCCGAAGTATCTCCCGGGAAACGACTCGTCTCCCTCTGAATCAATGGCATTGTTCTTCAACCTGCAGGCCTTTGACCGCAAAGTCTTTCAGTCTCGTTATGTTCAGGGGCCCTCTGAGCAAGAGCGTTTGATCAATCGAGTCTACCCAACATCGCCGTTCTACTCATTGGAGTGTTTTGGGTGTTTACTTTGATACCTACCTAGGTACCTATCTCTGACCAAGCTGTACGAAAACAATAGCTTTGTCCAACGTGACATCAAACAGTTACTCCGTTTGATTGAATCTCGTGTGCCCGTCTCCTCTCCGCTCTCCATTGGAGCGTCTATGACTCTACGGACATTGTGCGTTTTTTTCTGGTAATGAACCTCCACAGCCCTATCGCCAATTGGACTCGTACCAAGTCTTGGAGGCGATCCAGAGGAGCCCAGATCCATCTCTGCCATCTGCCCGCCGCCAATTGCGCCATAAAAAAAAACTATGCATCCTTCACCTTAGAACCTCACCCCACCGGCTGGAGGTCAGCACCCCTGTCGCAAGTCTTTTCTTGGGGGTGGGATGACGATGGGATGCAAAGTGGGAGTACACATCACACATCGCCCCTTGGTCCCTCGTTCTTCTTGCCTGCTGGGCGAGATGGCTCTCGCTTCCCAAGATCTGACACACATCCCCATATAATGGAAAAGCGCGCGGGCGACTGCCTCTACTGTTGGTCCAAAGACGGCCAACCAGAGCCCGGGAATTGCGCTCTTTTATATCTGTTTTACACACAGCTCTCATCCAGCCTGACTAAAACCTTTTCTCTTTGATATCTCTCGAGTCATCAATCACGCGGTATTTTTTTTCCCTTTTTCATTTTCCATTACTACAGAACCACAAATACCCGGCGGTAGGTAGACACACACATCAATGAACAAAATAAAGGTAACCCTGAGGGCGAAAAAAAAAAGGGTACCTTTCATGTACTTTGCTCGCAAGTATCTCGGCATCAGTCTGTGTCATGGTATGTCGCTCCGCCCCATGTGACCGAGCATCTTCCCACGGACAACGTCTTCACGGTCGACCCGAGAGCGGAGTTGCAGTGGCTATTACGGAGGCAGCTGTCCCTGTTTTGCATTATCGTGCAACTGTGCCGAGGGTAAAAACGGCCAAGGAAGGGTAAATCTGGGGAGAAATCTTAGTCAGTCTAGCGCCGTCTGAAGCTGGGACGTTTTTGAGGCTGCGAAAGAGGATCTGGCAGGCGTGTGCGGGACCCGAGCCCATCGGGTGGGCGGCGGCTGTTGTGGTTCCTGGATGCAGTCACAACTCGAAATGCTCTCCTAGCTCGGTACAATGGACGACGAGCATCTGGTTTTTGATTCCTACCTAATCCGTGGCCTGTTCTGCCAAGGCCGAGGGCACTCGATTGTAACGACATTCATAGAACATTACATGTTTTCTTCTCTGTTGTCTTAGTCCCTTCCATCATATTTCCTTAACCCTTCTTCCGAACTCATCATCTCACTCCTTCACAGCTGCACGTCCTCTCCGTCTATCCGACCACTCCCCGTCACAGCGGGGTAACAAGGTACCTATGCGACGGATCTAAGTATCTCGAGCTGGAGAACGCGCGCCTCGCCATGTGAAGACATCAAACCTAGCAGGACTCAGACGTTGTTCGACCCAGCTTTGCCGTGGCTAGCCCCTGTCCCACCCCGGATAATTGCCGTGGGAAATGGCACTTCCACCACAGGGCGACGCGATAGTTCCCGTAGACTGCCCTCGACGCATCCACTCTGGGGTAAAAGCGGACACTTGCTGTGTTCCCTTGTTCTGTTCACCTTTTTGTTTTCGCCTCTTTTTCAGATCCGGGGAAGGGGAGGCAAGATGCAGGGGACATGTCCATCGTTGCCGGGTGGGTACGGGAGCGAAAATACACGCTTGTCTACCGCCCAGTACCGACGTAGAGATCACACTCACCAGGAACAGAGCCGTCTGTTACCGATGCTGACCGTCGGCCATCGAACAGTGATACCCTCGGCATGTTACCCCAGACTGAGTGGTCAAGACTGTTGTCGGTCTGAGGCTGACTTTGGCTGAGGTCCCTGCGATGGCCCCAACGTGCCTTCGGTTCAAAGATCGTATATTCGATTTCGGCCTTCCTACGACGATATGCTGGCCATGTCCTCTTGGCCAATCCTTATCTCCCAATTCTTCACATCCTGAAATATCCTGCTAGATTGGCAAACTGTCAAGTATCAAGGAGTCATGGCCATCGGGTCCAATTCAAACAAGTCCATCCCGAATCCCGAAAGACACCAGCGTCTCATACCAGGGATGGAGGGATGCATATGCGGAGTATTACAGTCTCGGATCCGATGTATAACGCTCGCAAGCCCCTAGCCGCTCAAACCGAAAACGGGTATGCTTGATACGTTGGTGTCGTCCGGTACTTGCATCCGACACCTCTTCTCTCTCCGCCGTCACGCGGTACCTCCATCCGAGGTCTCTTCTCACACTACCTCTCCACATCTCATCATTCAATGATGCCAGCCTGCTTCATACAGCTTCAGCCTCTCCATTGGCTGGGTCCACTTGCCCTTTTGAGAAATATGCATCTCCCATATGCACAATCCCATGCTGCCAAAGGTACATCTCGGAAGGGTGACTAAAATGTGTGCTCTCGTCAGTCGAGGCCCGGAATAAGTCGCCGAGACCCGGGAACTCCCATCAACCGAACTGCTGAGCTCAATGGCAACGAAGACAGCGAAGCTTCCCCGGAATTGGATCATGTAACGAAAACAAGACGTCTATTGACCCTTTTAAAACCTGGGCTAGTGTATGGTCCTTCCAGGAAACCCCTAATAATGAATGGTCCTGGCCGTAGTGTAGGATAATGTACAGCTCCGAGTAAATCTTCGCCCGAGAACAATGCCATGTCCTGACCAAAGCAAACATGACCTCGGAAGCGTTCCGCACTCCTTAGTCTTTTCTGTCGTCGTCTCTCGTTCATTCCATGACTGCTTCCCTCTCACACGGGAAGAGAAGCGCCAGAGAGGTAGGTTTCCCCACGGCTTGGCACTTATTTGCTGACGGCAGCCTCAACCTTGGCCTCGACCTTCTTGGCCGTGTCCTTCGCAGCCTCGACAGCACCCTGGACGCCGGAAGCCTCAGCCGCCTCCTTGCCTCCCCACTTGTTGTACTGCATCCATCGGTACATCTGGGTCAGCTGGGCACCCTCGTTGACAAAGTGGCAACCGAACAGGAGGAAGTTGCGGGGCGTGACGGCCAGGGAGTAGCGCATGAAGGTCGCGGAGTAGATGCAGAGAGCAAAGGTCATCTTTCCGGAGATCCTATTGAAAAGAAACGATATCAGCAAAAGAAGTCCTTATCCGTGAGGCTATGGTACGGGGGAGGCGTTTGACTCACAGGTCGGGGCTCTTCTGCGTGTCCATGACGGCGGCGACCGGGATGCCGAAGTTGGAGACGGGACCCCAGAAGTCTATGCAGCCAATGTGTTAGCTATGTCCCGGGTAATTGTGAAGCATATCGCAGCCTTGCGACTTTGAAAGACAGAATATAAATTCCCCCACCGGACTCGGACTTAGGCTCATCGGAGGATCCGGGAAACGTTGAACAAGTAGCAGGCAGAGGACATTGAGACCCAGACAATCAATCCCATGGAAACTCTTCTCAGCCTTGCTATCCATATCCATTGATACAACGCTACCATGGTAACTCGACGATATAATCCCCGAAGTGCTCAATCGAGGCCCGGAGTCCGAAAGCGGAAGCTAGGTTGGGGAAGGGGCAACATCGGGGAAAACCTACGCGTTGAGCAGATGTAATCCGTCACCGGGTTCGAGCGAATCTTCGCATTAGCTGCCTTGATGAGTGCGGCCATCTTGAACACTTGCGCTGCGAGCTGGTGACGAGGCGAGGCGGGAATGGGTGAGGGATTCGTGCTGAGGTCCAGTCGTTGAGCTGCGCTGGGAGAAAATTACCTACCAACGATTCCGGCGATAGATAGCACGGACCACCCCAAACCGCTTCTTCCCCCGAAGCATACCGTCGTGAACGCATCACGTGATCATTGGGAGTGCCTCCTGCAATGGCGGCTCTTGGATTAACAACCCATCCAGGATCAGTCTTACAGCGAATAAAGAGATTCTTTCAGGCATTGCATCATGGATGTTTCAATGTCATCAAGTAAAGACACTGAAGGGACATTTTGTGCGCCATGAATTGATTCATTCCTCGCAATGCCGAGCCGTTCTCAAAAGCAGACAGAGTAGTCTATCAGTTACATCTACCGTGAATGAATAATGAAGACATCTAACCCCAATGATGTCGAGGAACTGCACCCTGAACGCCTGGTGAAACTTTTGGCCACCAATCCTAAAAACTTATGAAAAATCCTGCCCGCATCAGCGACGAGGTGGCGGGTTGAAGCCGCCAGGAGGTCCGCCCTGAGGGAAGCCTTGAGGAGGGAAGGGAGGGTTGCCGGGGAATCCTGCGGGCGGGAAGCCACCAGGGAACCCAGGAGGAGGGGCTGTTGGTAATGTTAGCGAGACGGTCCAGAGATCCCAGGGGACAAGAAAGACGTACGACCACCACGACCGCCAAAACCACCTGGAGGGGCTCCGGGGAATCCAGGAAATGGCGGGGGAGCGCCACCGCCAACGCCAGCAGCAGGGCCCTGTATCAAGGTCAGCACTATACGCAACAGCATAGTTAGTACGCGAGGGCGGTTCTTACGGCCAAAGAGATGGGTGCCGCAGCACCACGTCCCGCAGGCCGAGCCACACCAGGGCCGGCTTGGAGGGTAGACGCGATACCACCACCACTCGTCTTGCCAAGTCGCGCGCTGGGGTCTGCCGGGGGCGGCGATTCGACAGACAGTGACACGATATGAGCACCCCGCACGATCGTCAATCCCAGCGTCCGCTTCTCTTCCTGCTCGATCGTCTGGCTAGCAGCACCCTCCTTGCCAGGAACCGCAGGCTTGGCCTGCTTCCGCTTGATGCGTCGGAACTCCTCGGTGTCGGCAAGAACGATATTCATGTGCTATCGAGAAAGAGTCAGTTTTGCGATATCTTCAGGTACGCCATCAGGAAGAGGTTGCATACCTTGTCGAATGCCAGCATCTGACCGGTCATTTGTCGCCCATCGTTGAGGGTGACTCGCATCCGGTAATTGATCTAGAGAACCTGGTCAGACTACCTCCTTGAAGCTAGAATCTCAGAGCCGCGCGACACGGGATAAAACGTACGTAACCGGCCTGTTGTGGAGGAAATGTTAGCTGATGAAGCTTTGGTGAAAGGGAGGTGCCTGGAGCTTTGGCAGGGAAACGTACCATCTTGCCCTGTTTGTTCGACATTTTGAGAATGGATTGCTACCGCAGTAGCTAGTTCCAGTTTCAAAAAATTGTGTAGTTGCGTCAACGTCGGCCTGACTTGAACGCGCGGTCTCTGCTCACTTCTTATGCCAGAAGCCTGAGAGTCCAGTAGAGGTATGTTATGCTAGGCGGGGAAATTTTTGGAGACGCGGCTGAAGCTCGGAACCATATCAAAGGGAGAAGGCTGAACCTCGCGGTTGTTCTCAAAGCTTGGACCACTTTTCCAGCTGAAAGCGGTCTAGCGCCAAACCTGTCGCCAACCCAAGTTCTCAGGCAGTAGGGTTGACTGGCGAGCCCCAGCACGCACCAGCACCCACACAATTTTTTTTATTCCTCCCAAGCGGGCCCAGTCAAATTCCGTGAACTTTTCCAACACCACGACCAAACCTCCTTCTCCTCAAGACCATCATCACCGGTTACTAACCAAACAGCCGTCATCATGGTACGCACACCTGATACCTCACTGCGATCGCTGTGATTGCAATTGCTAACATGCAATCTCTACAGTCTGAGAAGGCCCAGAACCCCATGCGGGAGCTCCGCATCCAGAAGCTCGTCCTGAACATCTCCGTCGGCGAGTCTGGTGACAGGCTGACCCGTGCCGCCAAGGTGCTCGAGCAGCTGTCCGGTCAAACCCCCGTCTACAGTATGTTTTTGTCCCTCTCGATCCGTCAGAATTCAATCTCTCGAGAATGCTGACCAAGAACCCCCCTCTCCTCAGGCAAGGCCCGCTACACCGTCCGTACCTTCGGTATCCGCCGTAACGAAAAGATCTCTGTCCACGTCACCGTCCGCGGCCCCAAGGCCGAGGAGATCCTCGAGCGTGGCCTCAAGGTCAAGGAGTACGAGCTCCGCCGCCGCAACTTCTCCGAGACCGGCAACTTCGGCTTCGGTATCAGCGAGCACATCGATCTGGGCATCAAGTACGACCCCGGTATCGGTATCTACGGCATGGACTTCTACTGCTGCATGACCCGCCCCGGTGAGCGCGTCACCCGCCGCCGCCGCTGCAAGAGCACCATCGGCTCCTCCCACCGCATCAAGCGCGATGAGACCGTCCGGTGGTTCAAGCAGCGCTTCGATGGCATCGTCCGATAAATGCATTCCCCCCTTTGCTAGGGAGGAGGGCATGACGGGCGAAAAGGCGGCCAGGGGTGGAAGGAAAGCATTGCATTTTCGGTCTTAATGAACATGGCATGGTTTTACGGAGTGGAGCTCAGGTCACAAAGAATTTGGGCAATTGGGAAAAGTGTACATTTCGTGCATCTCGGGGCGACTTTGGTCCCCCATCTAGCTTGACAGAAATTCCATCAGTCAAGCTACGGCCTTAGAGACCGACCGGCGCCATGCCGGCTTTCATCCTTGCATATCTGGAAATCATGCTTCCTCGTAATGATGGATGTTGACTGTAGTAGTAGATGAGGGCTGGCCCTGAACTATCAGGACTGCCCAAGCTATGTCATCACAATTCGAGTACTACCTCATCATCACTGCTCAAGGTGCACTGGTAAAGGCTCTGATGGAATTACTGGTACAATCATGGCGTCTATCATGAGGCATAGGTGAACAGAAACACCATGGCGGGTTGAAGGGACGTACTCCGTATGTCACATCTCACATCAACAGAGTCACACCTCGCATCTGTAACGCCGCTTCAGACATTGTAAGCGAGAACTTGTTCCACGTTCGGCAGTCACGAAGGCAAACTCGATGGTAGTATTATTTTGTTGAAAGACTCGCGTGTATTCCAGGTCTTAAGCGCCGATTTACACACCCTCCGTTTCAACACATACGGCCAGGTAATCCGACGTTCTAAATATGTAGACATGAATTAAAGAACTGAGTGCTCTGTACTTCTCGCACTTTGATGCCCCGTCAGACATGCATACACCGTCGCCTCCATCTCTGATATCATTAACGATTTATTCAATATCCCTCCCTGGACTAGCCGCTCCATTCAAGACCGCTCGTCCTTGGTCTCCATCAAATCATTCGGCAGCAGCGCCGTGCTCACCACACAGCCCAGCATAACACCCCCAGCCAGATGCAGCACACTATTTCTTCATCCTCGGCAGTCTAAATGCCTTCAAGGTACCGCGAACATGGCACGAATCTCCTGCTCCAAATCGCTGTCCATGAGCAAAGGGGTTGTTGCAGGCTGTCCAACTCCGCTTGATTCTCCCTTTCCATTCCGTAGCGTTGCGTGGTCAGGCCGACTCTTGTTTTGATGCCCCTTTGTCACCATTATCAACGCATAGCCCGTCAGCACGGCGAAAATCGGATACGCGATCCCAAAAATCACCAAAGTAGGATCGTTGATCGTAAGTGGAGACCGTGCGTTCGTAAAACCGACTGGTACGATGCAAATTGTGAAAAGAGTGTGGACGGCGATGACACGCATGGTCGCGTCGGTCATGCCTGGGTCGGAGTCGGCAAACGGACAGAGAACGGCAGGTATTCGAAGTGTGCGTTGGATCGCGCGGCCCCAGCGAATGATCCGAGCGCCGTGCGGCTTGATGAGAAGCACATCGAACAGGACGATGATGGAGGCGAGGAAGCAGCGGCCGATGCACTCGAAACAGATTTGGGCACAGCATTCACCGAATGCGTCCGACATCTTGAAGACTCTTTGAGGAGAAGAAGATGGAAGTAGTGGATGGGAGAATAGAGACGGAAGCCTGCGGCAGGTAGTAAGAACAAAACTTTGTGATGATCCAGGTAGAAACTGGCTTGGGATTCGTCGAGTTCCTAAGGTGATATATAGGAGGAGATGAGGTATTGAACCAGCCAGTAGCCTAGCAAGTTATGTAAGTAGGTAGCCAGTTCAGAACTTTGGTACCGAATGCAGCACCTTGGTCGGGATTTGGCTGGGTCGATCCAGCCATGGAAGACGCGAATCTTCTCAATTCCTTCTTTGCGTCGATACCCAGGCACCTACCTGTCTGCTCAGTCAATCCATTGCTTCGTGTCCGAGCCCCTTGCCTTCGATGCTGCGAGAGGTGCCCATATCAAGTGAAGATCAACTTACTGTCCGAGGTTGATATCTTAACTTACATTATCTCTAATACTTAGATAAGAAATAAACAGTTGAATAGATACATCTAGTATTATTATAGAGATAGATAAGATTTTATTTCTATTTGGTGCATTATTCAAGTCTTTTGTAATATTGAACCCTACATCGATGTCTTCCTTCAACCTTCGATCCAAGCATGGCCAACCAAGTGGGCGTCTGAATAGTTGACGGAAGTTCATCAGGAGCTACCTCAATCTTAACAATCAATATCCTTGTTACATCCTTGCCCTAGAACTCGGAAGGGCTATACCACTACCTAAGTCTGATTGGCTCGATGGATAGTCAAGTACTTCTGTTAGCAGTCCGTCAACTAATTTGACCATCACTTGCCAACCCACATCAGTTCAGGAATATTCGGAAGGAGGATGGTTCAATGAAGTCTCAGAACTTCCACATGCAATACTTCAATATCTTTTCGACGGTGGTTGGTCCACGGATTGTTGCGGTGCTAGGCTAGGCATCAACCTATCTCACAGCCACGATCTCATGCAGACTGCCTGGCCCCCAAATGGCCGCAGCAAACCCCACCCGACAAGGGTGTCGGAGGACTCAATAACTTTGGGGAATCCGTCAGCAGCGTCAAATTTTTGGTGACATCTTCGTCCTTGACAAAAGACTCGATGCCCGCTTTCGTATACAAGCCTCTAGCTGCCGAAGGGACCAAGATCCGGCTCCTGGAGCTGTTGCCTGGCAGAGGACGGATACAATGTCGCATGGCGCCAGCAGACCTCGAGAACCTCTCACAGCCGTACGAGTCGCTATCGTACTGCTGGGGGGATCAGACGAAGCAGATAGCCATCACCCTCAACGGTGATGACTTCGAGATTGGAGCAAATCTCCGAGCGGCGCTGAAGCGCCTGCGCTTCCGGAACAAGTGCCGTGTCCTCTGGGTCGACGCTATCTGCATCAACCAAGCCAGTGTAAAAGAGAAGAACACGCAAATCCCGCTGATGAGGTACATATATCAGCGGTCGAGCAGGACTATAGTCTGGCTGGGCGAGCACGACCGCAAGACCGCGAGGGCCGTCCGGATAATCAACTTCCTCGGGGAGTGGGAAAAGGAGCACCCGGAGCTCGAGGCTACTGACTATGCCCGATGGAAGGCTCTGCGCCGGGAGAGCTTCGGGAAGAAACCGAGCCCTGTAGGGCTTTTATCCCTTGCCTGGGCACAGTTGGAACGGCTTCGTGCGATCCGGGGGATATACTCCGTCTTTGAGCGGCAGTGGTTCAAGCGTGTTTGGATCATCCAGGAGCTGGCAGTCTCTGGCGAGGTTGTGCTCGTCTGCGGATCTTACATGATCAGATGGGATGTCGTTGACAGAGCCTATGCCATCTCGAGCAACCGGTGGGACGAAGACGACTACCTGGCCAACCTCATCGAGCAGCGACGGCGCTATCAGTTATCCGCTCCTGCGACGCTGGCCGACAAGATCCTAGCGGCATACTCGGCCGAGGCGACAAATGTGAAAGACCGGATCTATTCAGTGGTCGGTCTGGTTCCTGAGGCCACGGCTGGGATGATTCCAATCAATGTCGACTATGACGGCGATGTTGCGGAGCTGTTCAGAGATACCACGAGGAAATGCCTGGAAGCGACTGGCGATGCGAGCATTCTTTCGATTTGCTTCGGGGATAGTGAGGATCGCCCGGTCGGCACGCCCTCTTGGGTCATGAGGTTTATCCGGAATGGGAGGGAGACGGTAAACCACGGCCTATTTGCTTGGTCTGTCTCTACAGATGCCCAGTTTACCGCCAGTCAGGATTCGTCATGCAGGCCACTGTTTGCTGGACGCGACCTCTTGGAATTATCAGGCTACGTACTCGACACGGTGACCACTGTGGGGCCGGTGTTTATTGTCACCCTGCACATAGGAGTCCCGAGGACGCCCAAGGAGTGGGTGATGGAAATAGAGACATATCTGCGATGGCGGGCGGTGGCCGAGGTGGACTCTGGCCATGGTTATCTGACTACATCGGAGTCGATGTTGAATGCTTTCCGACACACGATATGTCCCGATCTCAGGGCAACAAGCCCCGATCTCACGGACGAGCAGCACCACGATCTATTTGCAAGAGTAGACAACTTCCTGATGACACACTTCAACCCGCTGATGAGGAGGACAGAGGATGGGGAGATGAGACTCGATGTTTTCAAAGCCGTCACCGCCGTCGTCAAGCTGCGTCTCAAGGTCCTGATGGGAGATACGACGATGGGTGACGAAGCGCTCGACTTTACAAATGCTTTGATCATGGTCGGGTGGAGGCGTATTGCCCGAGGCAAGGCCGGATACCTCGGCCTGGTACCACAGGAGACAAGACAAGGCGATCAGATTGTGTTACTAGCTGGCTCTGACTCGCCCTTTATCCTGAGGCCGGTAGGCTCAAGATGGCGATTGGTTGGAGATGCGTATGTGCATGGAATTATGAAGGGAGAGGCATGGAAGGAAGAGAGATGTGAACCAATATGGATTGAATAATAATACGTAGTCACGAAGCAGATATGTATCCTTAAAATAGACACCACAGCAAAGAACGAGTAAGTTATGGTTCATCTGAGAAGTAGTCTAAGACGGTAGATGAAGCAGATTGTGAGTCTTTGGTCGCCTGTCGGAAGAGATGTTGATCAAATTCATGTTGAATATGTCAGTGAGAGTTTGCTATCCTAGCAACTTAGACACTAGGAACAGGAACAGTCATTGCTGCCGGACCTTTGGCCCTTCTCGAGTGCTAGTCATCAAAGGGCACAGGTTGTATCACTGATAGGTCCACTAACCTCTGTAAACTACCCCAAACTTTTGAATTACGAGTGAGTTCATGATGGCATTGTCTGACTTGCGCTGATCAGTAGACAAAGCAGCAAACCAACCACCTCCTCAACCGCGCCCTTCCCAATAAGAGAAGCATAACACAATCATCTTTATGGAACACGTGTACTCAAAGACTGGCTGTTTTCAAGACAACCTCAAAGATGTCAGCTCTAAGACTACTTTAACCCCAAGACGACCCCGATGGGTCGAAATTCAGGGCTATCCTAGTCTGGGGATGGAAGGGTCATACAAGGTCTGGCCGTTATGTGATGGTCGATCAAGGAAATTCTGTACAGAGCCGAACGTTGAGTTCAGAGTTCAGGCTCATGGCAAATCACTTCTAGTCTCCCAGTCCCAGCAGGCATATATAGATCTCTGTACCATTTCCCTGCCGAATTGTGTTATGGACACGCTCGAAAGGGCAATTAGGATGGTATTACACAATAGATATGACTGAGTGGACGTATGTGTGGTTGAGGTTAATGTTGACGATATCCATGCAGTTCTTTTTGAGATACTTATTGGGCTCAAGGCGATGGTGCATATCCCCAAGTAATTCAACATGAACACCTTTGCAGCCGGAGGTGTACCCACTGCTGAGGCTCCTGCCGAGGAGGTGATCAATTCCCAAGACAACCCCGAGATTCAACAGCCTGGATAGATCTCTACACTTGGAGGGTAGGGTTTAGAGAAAGAACATCATGTCTATGGACCGATCAAATTCTGGTGAAGTATCGAGCGTGACTCCCCCCTGTGGTAGTGAGAGGTGGTATGTCACATATGGACATAAGGCCATTATCACTACCCGCCACGGTTAGCATACCGTCTAGCGCAATGCCGTACCTCAAAGGAAAGGGCATCGCGGCACCTTTGGTGAGACGGACCCAATCAGTGACACGTGGGAGGCATCTGGTGACAACACCAGAACCAGCAGCGTGTTCACAGCTGGCTGTGAATAGCTGGTCGGTGTTTGCTGTTTGCTTTCCTGTGGAATAAGTATTTAACAGGGTCGTTGCCCCATCGAGAATACCCAAGAGGTGTTCTCAATAACGAATGCGTGTTCACCAGAAACAGCAGAGACCATTCCAACATCCAACCAATATTCAAAGCAAAGCTCACTTCTCACAGCCACGACATGGCTTACCGGGGCACTCAACGATTCTTCGCCGGGATCCCGCCCCTACCTGATATCCCGAACCCGATGGCCGGCCGCTCCCGTCGGCAGACCAGCCTGCACAATGATGGCTTCACCATACCAAAGGCTGAGGATGTGGGGCTGGATGAACGCGACTCGAGGATCATACTAGATCCGCAGCATATCCGATTTGCGTACGAGCTGCTCAAAACAACGATTTCGACCCGGTCGGTCCGCGTGGTGCCACTTGGTAATACTGCCAAAGCAGTTTGGCCGAGCCAGATCCCCTGGAGCGAGGTAGCACTTGTGGAGATCCAGGTGAACACCAATCATCGGCACTTGCACGACCAAATAAAGAAAGAGGATCGGTGAGTTGAGAGGAGGCTCCCACCTTCACTCCGCCATGGATATTGGCTAACTCGGTCGCGGCAGCATCTTCGGCGACGGTACAGAAATCGGCGCAGAGCTCTGGGTCCTGACTTCGAATGACCCTTCGCAGGGTCCGTTGAGCCGTGTGCCGGCAAGAATCTGGTTTGGTGGCAATATGGAATGGCTCGAGCAATGGGGCTGGACTTTTAACCACGATTTGCCGGCTCCGGCGACGGACACTCCTTGAATCTTCCCTTGGCCAACTTTTGTGACATTCCTGTGCTGCAGTTTTGACACGGCGACTTTGGAACTCGAAGAAATATTTGTATTTCCTTGATGGACAGGGCTGCGTCCCATAGCACTCTCATTCAAGTCCAAGAGCCTTACTGCAAATAGGGCTAGCTTTTGAATTATGGTGGCAGCTTTGCATTGTTGTCCACAGATACATGAATACCCCATTTAAGTTCGTTTCTATGCTTATCTACAGGGCATATGTCATCGTACGTGAAGCAACATGGTCTCCAGTAAACCGCGCATTTGCGGAAGCCCCATCAACGTATGTTATGAATTTGATCGACCCAAAGCCTGTGCGTAGTAGCAGCATTCTCTACAAACACAATATCCCAGTGTCTATCAAGGCTATATACCTTCCAAAACCTTACTTTTTTCTCGTTTGTGGCGCCATCTCGGGCCCCATCGAATTTCGCCATAGATGCAAAGCAGGAGCAAGCTGCTGAGTGCCCCCAACAAAGTGTAAGTCCAACCGTAGCCCAGCCTCTGTGTTGCTTTGTCAATGAGCGATACGAGCAGAGCGGCTAGAGAGCAGCGGACTAGGTTAGTCTATTCCTTGTCAGCAGGCCCCCTCGCGTATCTGATCAGTGACTAAAAGGGGCTTACGCAAGCAATGACTCCTGAGCTCTGCTCCTTGATAATGTCTATCATTAGAGTCATGGTGGAATTAAGTATCGCGATAGAAGTGTATCCCACTATTCAAATCAGTTTCAAAGGCTTTCAGATATCTCAAGTTGACTTACTGATCACTTGCAGGACTAACGGAGCGGCGATCGAAGCCTTTGCTTGTATGCTCCAACCCCATCCAATGAGGCTGGCGACGAATCCTACCAACAGGATTGGAGACATGCGGAGTCGTGCATACTCGATAGGGAAATGAATGTCGTTTTCGCCATCCAACTCCTCGCCCATACTAGATGGGTCGGCATTGAGTCGTTTCTGTTTAATATGCGCATATTCGCGATCTAAGAGTTTGCCCGTGACTGTAGAGCCCACAATCATTCCTAGACCCGTTGACAGATAGCATATTCCCAGCATTGTCTGTGACAGAAACGGGTATGTGACTGCAAACGATGAAGAGATGGTCGAAGTGACGGTGTAGTTGACGGCATAGACAATCCCAGTATATGCCAGTGTCAACGCGATGTCAGGATAAAGCAGGAGACGGAACGGGTTTGCACTGCCCTTCTTATTCGGTTTCCTTTTCTCGCCCCCCATTGTATCCCCCAAAGTCGACTTGGTTCTCCGCCCGATGAGAGGAGTAAGTGGCTTCCACAACAGACCAGGGGGATCTTGACTCCCATTGCCAACCAAGGCTCTCATCGTCTCCGGGAGAAGGAATAGGATCATGGCAAAACACGCAATGGAGAAAATTGCCAGGAACCAGAATATGGCCCTCCATCCGAGACGTTCCGAGATGACACCGCCCAGTGCTGGTCCAATGCAAGGTGCCAGCATGGGTCCGAGGTTGAACATCCCGAAGAACCCTCCTCGCTCGTCAACAGTCGCGATATCACCGATGAGGCCGGCTCCCAATGCGATCATGCTGGCGCAACCTCCGGCTTGTACGGCCCGAAGCAAGAGCAGGAGCCAGAAAGCAGATGTTGGGCACAGAGCCAAGCCTACGCTCGAGCCGACAAGGATCAAGAGGCAGACGAGGAATAAGGGCCTCCGCCCATAGCGGTCGGAGAGCGGCCCCCAGAGCATCGGTGAACATCCTTGCATGGCCAGGTAGATTGTGACTGTCAAGTTGATGTCCTCGATGGATCTGTCAAAGACCGTTGCCAGGGTAGGGATCGCTGGAAAGTAGATGTTTGCAGGCAGAGGGCTAAACAAACCCGCGGTGGCTACCATGCTGACGAGTGTCCATTTTTCGAAGCGGTTGTAGATGCTGTAGGGTGGTGGTGTTGATGGGAGACCGGGCTCCGTCGTCGACTCGACCAGACCGCCTGCCGCTCCGTTCACAGCAACAGGAGTCTTCTCATCTTTCATGTCTTGCATCGCGTTGAAGACATGCGACTCCTTCATATTTGGGGCCGCTGTTGGATTTCTTCCAGTCACGCATGCTTCGCAAACATTACAGTAGGTTCAGCTTTTGGCTCTAAAGTTCTTCAGGCAAGTGTTGCCAGCTTAGTCCATCTCCAAGATGCGATATCCAATGACTTTGTGACCTACAGTTGCGAAGTCGGCCATGCAGGGATTGTTTTGTCAACCTTTCATGCCCTAACACCCACTCCGTGACTCGTCATGCCCGCTTTCGACGGGAATAATATGCCGGCTGGTGTGGGCCGGCCTTATCTCCAGCATAGCGTAGAAGCCCATTGCCGGACGTTGATTGATAACATAATGTCATGATAAGACACTTGCCGGGACGAACAGAGTCTCCGGCAGGATAGATAAGACTCGGTCTGCTTGATCAAAAGAATATGCCGGGGCACGAGCGACTTGTAAGTGATCACCAGCTCGTGTGAAGAATGGACCAGGCTTCAACAGTATCTTGCTCGCCGCTGCCGGCAAAAGCTCCAGCTCGGACGTTCAAGCGCGTGTCCAAGGCTTGTCGGCGTTGCAGGCGGCTCAGGACGAAGTGTGTCAACCAGGGCGGCATTCCACCCTGTGAGCCGTGCCGCCAGGCTAACCTAGAGCCTGAATGCTGCTTTCCAGCTCGTGGTGATCCGGGTGCGGATCGTGCATTTCGGCAGCGCAGGTTCCACGCGCCTCCTCCGCAGCAGTCAATCGAAACCAGCACAACCATTGCCACATCCCCACCAAGCGTGCAGACCCCTTTCGCCCACCCTCGAAGACAGTCCGGATCCATCACGGTGCCGGGTGCTTTGTTCGCCCCCAGCCCGGTGTCTGCGCAACTGGCGCTCTCACCAGTCACCCCGCTGCCATGCCCACTAGGATGGGAATCCCTCCCGCCTTACGACGAAGTGGTGGAGGGTGTCCAGTGCCTGGCAACATCCTTCTTCCAGCTTGGATTTCTGGCCAAGACACTCTTCTTCGAGAGACTAAGGAAGGACCGGGATTCTGTTAGCATCTTCCTTCTTTGCAGCATTTTGAGTGTCTCGGCTCGATTCACACCTTCTTTGGTCAAGAGGTATCATGGAGGCACCAATGCAACGCGAGCTTTCCTGGACATGGCGTCCTGCTTCGCCCCGACGCAAATGTTCACCTCGACCCTCGATTCTATCCAAGGCTTTTTCCTGATGAGCATCGCCGAGTGGGGAAACGGGGATCAGAACAGAAGCCTGGTCTACATGGGCATAGCCATCCGTCTCGCCGGCATCCTCCGCATGCATCGAGAAGAGACATATCGCCTACCAGAGAAGGCTACGAGCGAGGAGATTGTCTACTCCGAAGTAGCCCGGCGGACGTTCTGGATGCTGGAGACCTTTGAAAACCTTCACTCCGGCTCAGACTCGCCCATCGCCTTTTCCTATGACGACATTACTGCACTCCTGCCCTGCGACGAGAGGGACTTCGCCTTCGGCGTCCGGCCTCAGCAGCGAGCTGCGCTGTTAGGAACACCTCCGGCAACTCACGATCCAAAGCTGACAAAGCTACCCACGAGGTCGCTCTTTGCAACACTCTTGCAGACGCATAGTCTCTGGGGCCAAGTCGCGCGACTGGTCAGCGCGGAGGCCATGCAGTTCGGAGACGGTGTCGAGTCAAGGATAAGTGTCGATGACTACGGCAACTTATCTCAAGCTCTGATGAATTTTGAGAGTGATCTTCCCCAGCAACACTGCTGGTCGGACTGGAACTTGCGTGGGTTCAAAGTGGAGGGTTTAGACCTCGCATACCTCTCTGTCGTGATGGTGCTGCGCCTGAGCAACATTATACTTAGGCGCAACTACCTACACTTCATCCTAAGTTCGCGACGTGACACAGACTCCACGTCCTCCTCTTCAGAGCAGTCGATAGCAACAGAGGCGTGGTCACCTGTCGCTGACCAACTCTTTGACAACATGCTCATGCTCCACGAACAAATCAATGCGTTCTTTGAGCACAGAAGTCCCGATCAAGGCTACCCCGCACTCATAGTGTTCTGCATCTATGTCTGCGGATCGTTGGCAGTCCATCTACATCGACAGCCGCAACTATGTCCTCGGGCTGCACCACAGGCAGTCGAGATTCTCAGAACTTCGATGGGAGGACTCGTGAATCTACAAGCTGCCTGGCCTTTTGCGAGGAGATGGTATCTGGCGTTGTCTCAAGCAAGCGAACACATACTCTTGGAGGATTCGGCCAACCGTCTTACCGAGCAGTCGATCAACGACGCGGGTTCAGGCACACGCATGGAAGCCTCGATTGGTCCAGCGCTTCCAATGGAAGTTCAGTTCAACGACCCGTTGCCCACTGAGTCTATGTTTGAAGCTTTTGATATGTATTCGTGGGACGCGGTCGTACCCGTTGGCGGAGCATGGGGCGGATGAGTGCATACAAACCTCTGCTCTGTGAGGCCTCATGGCCTTCGTTTCACTGCACACAAGCTTTCGCAATTAATGCAATGGATTGTTTTAAGTGCTCTACCCCAAGTGCTACGACTTGTGCCCTGCCCATCCTTTCGATATGTTTATGATCGCCTCCTCTTCTGATACAACATCGGCATATTTTGAATCCAGGTCGAACAAGTTGGCTTTCTGAATTTCAGGCGTACGGTCTCCACATGCTGAAGCCACGACCTAGATACAAAAGGTGAGCTACAATGGCCAAGAATGATTGTCCTCGTCTCACATACCATCGGCCTGAAGCCATGCTGCATCGCGTCCAACGTGGTCGCCCTCACACAGCCGGACGTGCTCACACCGCAGATGACTAGAGTATCCACGTTCATGACCTAACATGAGAACCATTAGTTAACCGTCGCAGGTTGGTTTCTTAGGTTCACCGATATCGTTACCTGAAGTGTAGAAGCAAGGGTCGTGCCAAAGAATGCACTAGCATACTTCTTGACCACGACTGCGTCTCCGTCGGCGGGTTCCAGCCCTTCGAGACACGCAGCCAGACCTCTCGTGTCGCCCTTCTTCCACACGTCCAGGACCTTGGCCTTGTGCCAGAAGAGACCTGCGTCCGCCATGTCTGGCTGCGTGTACTCGACCTGGCTCCAGACCACCGGGATCTTGGCCGCTCGCGCTGCCTTGACCAGCTTGCGCATCGAGTCTGGCGCTTGTTCGGCATCTGGGTTTCCCAACAGAGAGAGCGGCGACGACGCGTCCCAGTACGCCTTGCAGACGTCGATGATGAGCAGGGCAGGGCGTTTGCCCCAGCCCATGCGGTTGGCGAAGCCGGACCGGGCGTACGACTCGGAGGATGCGTGTTGGACAGACATGACGGGAAGAGTTTGTTTGCGGAGCACCCTTCCGTCTGGTGTTAATCGTGCAACAAGCTGTACGGCTTCGCTAATGATGCATCAAATCGTTAGATAGTGTCTGTTCTTATCGAGTGACAAGTGCCACGATCACCACCAATCTTGTTCCCCCACACCAGATAGCCGGCCGGCAATCTAGGCATCCCCACACTGCCGGCAAGGGTCATGTAGTTCTGGGATGGCTCTGAGTCACCCACTGCCCAGACCTCGCACGCCTCGACGAAAGCATTCATGAGTCAAAGGTCCGGCACACGATGGAATGCAGGAAGAAGTTTCGAGGGAAATGGCCAGGCAAAGAAGTGTCTACAGTCTAGACTTTCGAAGCTTGACTGAACCAACTTGCTCCTGAAACTCCCACGCGCTTCTTGATCTCGACTTACACTAGAAAGCCATGGCTGATCCCTCTCGTCCCGTACACCAGCCCATCCAGCCCCATGTCCGGCCCCTGCTAGACCCGGAGTACGTCGCCTTCCACGACAAGTACTTCCAGTACCTCGTCCCGGACGACACCAAGCCCTGGGACGGCTCCGCCCGGCTCAAGAACCCGCACCTGCCGGCCACGGAGAGCGAGCCCGTCCCCGTAGGCAACGTCCGCGACATCAAGGTCAACGACAACTACACGGTCCGCGTCTTCACCCCGGACGGGCCCAAGCCGGCGGCAGGCTGGCCCGTCTTCCTCTGGTTCCACGGCGGCGGCTGGGCCGTGGGCGACCTCGCGGCCAACAACGACGTGTGCGCGCTCGTCTGCCAGCGGGCCCGCTGCGTCGTCGTCTCGGTCGCGTACCGCCTCGCGCCCGAGCACCCCTACCCGGCGGCCTTTGAGGACGCCGTCGACGCGCTCCGCTGGGTCCGCAGCGAGGCCGGCTCCGCGGCGCTGGGCGGGACGGACCCCGGCCGCGTCGCCGTGGGCGGCACGTCCGCGGGCGGGCAGCTGGCGGCGTCGCTGTCGATCGCCGCGGCCTGCGGAGAGATCGAACCGCCGGCCAGGCTGGCGTTCCAGCTGCTCGTCGTACCCGTCGTCGACAGCACGGCGACGGTGGAGACGGCGTGGGCGGCGAACCGGGACGCGCCGTGGCTGACGCCGGCGCGCATGACGTGGTACCGCCGGATGTACCTGCCCGACGAGGGCCGGGCGCGGGAGTGGCAGGTCTCGCCCAACTTTGCCTCCCGGGAGCTGCTGGCGGGCAGCCCGCGCACCTGGATCGCGGTGGCGGAGCAGGACATCCTGGCGCCCGAGGCGGAGGGGTACGCTGCGCAGCTGGCCGAGGCGTGGGCAGAACGGGGCGTCGAGGACGTCGAGGTCGTGACCAAGATCTACCAGGGATCGTGCCACCCGATGCTGACACTGAACGGTATGTCAAAAGCGCCCCCACTGAGATTTTACAATGGAGAGACTGACTTGACTTGGTGAGATAGGTGTGCTCTCAAAGGGCCAAGAGTTGCTACAGGATACGGCTAACCAGGCCGCTAAATGGTTCTCGGAATGACGACTCTATTCAATAGCGGGTAGCAAATGTCTATTTATGGTTGACCTTTTTGATTTCGAAGTGTGGTATTGATTAGAAAGGAAACCTCTCCAAATGCCATGGTGGTCTGGGCCGAAAATATGTGCAAAAGGAATTTAACCTCCATCACCAAGCATAGTGAAGAAGTGAGTTGTAGTATGCTCGAGCATCACGATCTAAGTCTATTGCAACGTCTAGGTATCAAGTAAATCATAATAGATGATCGCCTTCCAGAAGCTGCCTCGCCCGCTCCGACCTCGGCACGATGACACAACCAAAGCTATCCGGAACATTACTAAGTCCATTGGTGAAAGCCACGCGCGGCTTAACCTCGTTCCCTTCCTCGTCTACCGGACACTTGAGATCCATAGTAGCCAGCATAGTCGCAATCAAAATGTAAACACCCGAGAGCGCAAGGTACTGCCCCGGGCAGACTCTCCTGCCGAAGCCAAAAGGCCCGTCGGGCAGGGGCTCGCCTCTGCCGCCCTCGGCAACGGGGAGGTACCGCTCGGGCGCAAAGTCGTCGGGAGACTTGTAGTACCGCTCGTCCCTCGACATGGCCCAGGCGTTGGCATAGACCACCGAGCCGGCGGGGATGCGGTAGCCCTTGTACGTGTCCTCGGCCACCGACGCGTGAGGGACGCCCAGAGGCGAGAGAGGCGCCCAGCGGGTCGTCTCCTGGATCACGTACTCGAGCCACTTGAGCTGCGGCCTGTCGTCGAAAGTGGGGAGCCGGAGCACGTCGCCGTTCTCGTCCACTCCAATAGCCGCGAGGATCTCGGCGCGGGCTCTCTCTTGGACGTCGGGGTGGAGGACCAGGTTCAGGATGCAGACCATGATGGTGGACCAGGTGGTGTTGCCCCCCGCGATCGAGATGGCACCGGCCGCGCCCTTGATGTCCTCGACGGTGGCCTCATTCGCCTTGCCGCTCGCTTCGTTTGCCAGATAGCGTCCAAAGTGGGTATGCATGAACGAGGGCTGCATGTCCTTTTCCGCCCTGATCGATGGCTCGACGGCATCCCATGGTGCATCGTGGAGACTTTGGATAGATGGCTTGGTGCGGCGGGCGTGGACGAGAGGGCTGAGCAGGCTGCTAACCCGAGCAAGGGCGGAGGGTAGATGTCGCAGTGGGGGAAAGAAGTCTATGACAGTCGCGGCAGGGACACCGCCCTCGCCAGTTGCCTCCTCGACATCGATGGCCATCTTGACATAAGGGTCGTCCTTCTCCTGGATCTTGATCCCGAATCCAATACGGAGCACGACTGCCGTGGAATATTGCCGAAGAAGCACCTCCCAGTTCTGAGGTTCGTGCATGATGGACTTGATAGCCCGCTGAGCTTCTTCAGCCTGGATGGGGCGGTAGGCTTTGCAGGCAGTCTGCGTGAAGGACTGCTGAAGCATCTTGCGATGCAGCCTAAAGCGCGGGGACCACCGCAGGAAGGTGAGTGTAACTCCCCATCCCATAACCTCGAAGAGGACGAATCGCGGCCGGTCTCCGTAGTTGGCTCCGCGCTTGTCAAGGAGATCGCGGGCCGCCTCGATGCTGTTCAGAACGATGATGTCCCGTCCGAGCACGGAGAAGTGAAGGACGTCAGAGCCATAGTCCTTGCCCCACTGCGTATAGGCAAACTCTGGGTGATCGGCGGGCACAACGCGCAGGTGACCTAGGAATGGTTCCGCAGGAGGTCCAGGAGGAAGAGGGAGCTTGCCGCGGTTCTGGAACTGCTTGTACAGCACAGAGAGAATCGCGGCGGCAACGGCAAAGAGGAGCACTTGTGTGCTCGACAGGTTGAACAACATCATGTTCAGCAATATCGGTGAGAGCCGCTCGCTTGTGCGGTCGCTGTCTACCGATCAGGGGGCGATGGGGTGCAACCAAGGCGGCAGCGGATGTCTCGCGTCAAGGCGGCTATATAAAACTTTTCCTTAGTCGGTGATGCCTCTGGTTCAGGTGAAGATGACACAGCCCGCGATGAGCTGTCCAGTGGCAGGCCATTGGTTATACGTGACGCGCTCCGGCAGGTCTCTGTACGCCGTGATTGGCAGATGTGGCTGCCAGTGATGTGTGCCGTATTGCTCATCCCATATCAGCCCCGACTGGCGATGCAGGTGGAACCAAGGAGGTCGAATTGCGGGGATGGGTTTGCCGGCAGAGATAAGAATCGCGCGGTCACTGATTACGTGCTATTCTCACCCGGCTGGCAAAGCGTTGAATCTCCACCCGGCCGGCAAGAGAGAAAGCCTATGATAATCGTACTATGCTAGTCAGCAGCAGCCAGTCACCTAGTCCGGATTCGCCGCTCTCCGCTATGATGGCAACACCACTTGCCGGGGTCAGAGGCTTGTTCTCTTCGCAACATACGTACATCTTCAATTCTTAATTCACCCCGTTTATCTTGGCCCTGCGCTGATGCTGAGCATGTTTGTGTCTCGGGCAGGAGGACTATGAATCACAAGACACAGTTGATCACCACAAAACATACTTGAATTCATAGAGTTCAGATGGGCTTCGCCGCCGAGGAGCCAGCCGGTGCGCCCCCAGCCGGAGCTACGGCCCAGGGGCAGACGACGCCGACAGCGACCGATCCGTATTCCTACCAAGTCGGGTTCGGCAACAGGTTCGCAACAGAGGCCATCGCCGGTGTCTTACCGCGGGGGTGCAATACTCCGCAGCGATGCAAATACGATTTGATTTCAGAGCAGATCAACGGCACGCCCTTCGTGTCGCCCCGGGCATCTCTGCTGAACGCTTGGTTCTACAGGATACAGCCTTCAGTGGTTCATAAGCCGTTTCAAAGGCTAGACGAGAACCCAGATCTCGAGGCAGTGTTCACTCCGCCCAACCCAAATGTCGTCTTCACACCGCAGGACCTGGGGTGGGACAAGTTCCCTTTACCAGAAGATGGAGCCTCGGTCGACTTTATTTCTGGACTGAGGACTATCGCTGGTCATGGCGACCCATCGCTGAAGGAGGGCATCGCTGTACATGTCTACACAGCAAATGCGCCCATGATAAAAAGAGCCTTCTGCAACAACGATGGAGACATGCTCGTCCTGCCCCAAGAAGGTCGGTTAGACATCCAGACCGAATTTGGCCGCCTCATGGTGCGACCTGGAGAACTCGTCGTCATCCAAGCGGGAATGAAGTTCACAGTCACGCTGCCGGATGGTGTCGGACAAGGCTACATCCAGGAGGTCTACGGCAGCCACTACGAGCTGCCCGAGCTAGGTCCAGTGGGTTCCAACGGCATGGCCTTGCCTCGGGACTTTGAGACGCCCGTGGCCAGCTTCGATGTCGACATGTCCAAGTGGCAGATTGTGGTCAAGCTGATCGGGCAGCTCTTTAGCTATGAGCAGAGCCACACGCCCTTCGACGTCGTCGCGTGGCACGGCAACTACGCGCCTTACAAGTACGCCCTCGAAAATTTTGTCAACTCGGCAACGGTGGATCGCGACCAGAGCGACCCGTCCATCTACTGCGTCCTGACGGCCAAGTCCAAGAGGCCCGGCGTGTCCACGTCCGACTTTCTCGTGTTCACGCCCAAATGGAGCGTCACGCGCAACACCTTTAGGCCGCCCTACTACCACCGCAACGTGTCGACAGAGCTCATGGGCATGATCTGTGGCAAATGGAGCGGATCGGCCACGCATCTTGAGCCCGGAGGCCTGACCTACGAGCCGAGCTACATGCCTCACGGCGAGAGCTACGAGAGGTGGAAGTCGGCCACGAGTGAAGACCTGCAGCCGCAGCGCGTGGGAGACGGGGTCATGGCGTTCATGATGCACATCTCTGGGCATGTGTCGTTGACAAAATATGCCCTGGAGAGGTGTAGTAATCTGCAGCCGATCCAAGAGGATTTGTGGGATGACTTCCAGCCTGGGTTTTTGAAGCATCTGAGTGGTGGCGCGGTCAATGGGGACGCCAAACCTCATGTCAACGGAGAGTCGAAAGAGGGCTAAACTAGCAGATTGTGAAACGGATGTGGGTGTGAATTTCATTCAAACATAGCATTGAATCCATATCTATCAGAACTTGCAGAACAAGTTTCTCGCTAGGTCCATATGAGAAGTGCAAGCTACATTGTCCAAGGATCGTGAGCAGGTTGATACGCGTGTCGCAATCATCACATACTTGCATGTAAGTGACTACTTTCAACAGCCACGGATCAGCTGCTATCATTGACCCTTTGCCCGGACTGTTCCTTTCCCAAGATGTACAGCCGGCCATTGCAGGAGACATCGAGCCAGTACAAGGCAACGGACCTAGATAGTGGGATAATCCATTGCAGAGAAACGCTTCGAGTCCGACAAGCTCGGGTTCGAACCCCAAACGCTACCTCTACAAGACCTAGACTCTGATCGTTTATCAGTAGGAGTTGTAAATTCCAGTTGCCTGACCAAATTGGTCTTATCAGGCCCCGGGTTGCAAATGTGGACCGCAGTCTAGATGTTATCCACTTTCCGGCAACTCCCCCAAGGGCCGGCTAAGAATCCCCAAGATAATGTCTAATCTCTTCTCGATAAGTGGTCGAGAGATAGTCAGCTTGGCAGAATCTCCAATCTGCCATCTGGGGAACACCCTTGAAAGGGGCCCGGGGGTTATAACCAGACCTTTGCAGCTCCCAGAGCCTCCTGTCAACTCCTGAGACCCGTCTTGCCGCATCCTCCAAAACACCCGTTTTGTTTTACTGAATTACGACGTGCTACCGACCACAAGAATGGGTTACCAGGAAAAGGGCTCCCCGAGCCCGCCGGCCACCGCCATCGATGTCGATGTGGCTGAGTCGCAAGACTTTCGTCGAGGCCGAGTAAGCTCATGGCTTTCCAAGGCCACATCATGGGGCGTCGAAGTCCGCGGTATTACACCCGTCCCTCTAGAAGAGCGAGTTGACAAGCGTTTCATCAACGTCTTCTTTGTTTGGTTTACCATGAGCACCAACCTTCTTCCGTAAGTTTCCCCTTCTGTGATATGTCACTTAGATCACCATTTTCATCAAGTTAGAAGTAACTAACACAGAGTCTGCCAACCCACAGGATCATCACCGGCATGGTCGGCACTATGGTTTTCGGACTCAACCTCATGCCCTGCTCGCTCTTGATTCTTTTTTTCAGCATGGCTTGCACCGTTCCAGCAGCCTACTTTAGTACATTCGGTTCCCGGACTGGTTTACGCCAAATGATACAGGCAAGGTTTACCTTTGGGTACGGCGCCGAATCCTCCATCTCCAGATACTTATCGGGCAGCCAGTCTAACATGGCCACTCCAGATACTACCTCAGCTCCATTATTGTCGCCCTTAACCTCTGCACTATCGCCGGCTTTGGTATTATCGACTGTGTCCTCGGCGGCACGACGCTCTCTGCTGTGTCTAGCGGCAGGATCGATGCCACCGCCGGCATCATCATCATAGCCCTTATCTCCATGGTCGTCTGTTTTGGCGGCTACCGCGTGCTGCACCAGTACGAGCGCTACTCGTGGATCTTTGCCCTCGTTGCCATTGTCATCGCCACTGGCGTTGGGGGCAAGGAGCTCGCCAACCAGGTCGAGCAGCCCGCCGCCTCGGCCGCCACCATCATCAGCTTCGGCGGCGTCATCGCCGGCTTCCTGATCCCCTGGGCCGCCATGGCGGGCGACTTCAGCGTCTACTGCGACCCCTCGGCCTCGACCTGGCGCATCTTCAGCTACACCTACGCGGGGCTCTTCTTCCCCACAGTCCCGCTCATGGTCCTCGGCGCGGCCGTCGGCGGCGCCGCGCCCAACGTCGAGAGCTGGTACGCCGGGTACGGGTCCTTCAGCGTCGGTGGCGTCCTGCAGGCCATGCTCCTGCCCGCCGGCGGCTTCGGCCGGTTCGTCGCCGTCCTGCTCGCGCTGTCCGTCATCGGCAACCTCTCGGCCGCCATGTACTCCATCTCGCTCAACTTCCAGCTCCTGCTGCCCTTCTTCGTCCGCGTGCCCCGCATGGCCTTCTCGGTCGTCTACACGGTCGTCGCCATCCCCGTCGCCATCACGGCCGCCAAGTCCTTCTTCGCCAGCCTCGAGAACTTCATCTACCTCATCGCCTACTGGTCCGCAGCTTTCGTCGCCGTCGTCGCCGTGGAGCACTTTGTCTTCCGCCGGGCCGACTGCTCGAGGTATGTGGCCGACTACTGGGACCAGCCGAGCAAGCTGCCCACTGGCATTGCTGCGATTGGCGCCATGGGCCTGTCCTTTGGGCTGGCGGTGCCGTGCATGTCGCAGGTGTGGTACACGGGCCCGTTGGCCCGGACGACGGGAGATATCGGGTTCGAAGTGGCTTTGGTGCTTGCGGGGTTGCTCTATGTCCCTCTTCGGTGGATTGAGTTGAAGTTTCGCCCTGTTTGAAAAATAGGGTGTGTTTCCTCTTTAAGTAGCTTTCGTTAACAATTCAGAAGGGCGTTGGTTCAGACAGAATATAGCAGACTGTTTCCTCATACGTATTCTCGATGTGATTGGGAGTGACAAAATCGTCTGTCTTCTGTAATATACCTATTTTACTTCATTCAACGAGCCAATGCCTTTCTGTCTCTGTACAAGACAAAGGAGCAAAGAATCTTCTATATCCTCGTTTTTTAAATACCCTGTCCTGCACAGAAACTACCTTACTGACCATGGTTTAGAACCAAGTCAAAGATGTCAAAGTTCCTCCATTCTCGAGACTTGATCAGCTGCGCTTGGTCAACAGCAGGGGTAGACATCAGTAGAGGAATATGTTGCTCCGAGAAGCCGCCGTGGGATCTAAGGCGATGGCCCTTGAGGTTCCCAAAGTCATGCTCTTCCTTCCTGGCCCCGACCACGGCGTTGCCCTTGGATATGACAACGAAATCACCCTCGCGGTCCAGCGGCATCTCGCACACTGCGGCCGCCTCCTCCTTGGCCAGTGCCACCTCAACGTGCTCGAGACCCCGACTGAACTCGAGCATCGCGTCCACCAGATCCTTGTGGTCATCCATGACGTGGACACGAACGAACCCTCCAAGCGCGCCGTGGTGCTTGACAAAGGGGTCGGTGATGGGGCAAATGACGCGCGCACAACCCTGACCGAACTTGCTCTCCAGCTCATCCTGCAGGAACAAGACGTTGGCGTTCCCGTCCGCGTCGCACTTATCGCTCATGCCGTGGTCGCCCGTCAGAGCCACGACGGCGCCGAGGTCAACGAGCTGCTTGACGCGGGCATCAACCGCGGCCATGAACTCGTCTGCTTCCGGCTCCCCGGGGGCATGCTTGTGCTGCACGTAGTCAGAGAGCGTCAGGTAGAATAGGTCAGCACGGTCCTCCCGCAGGAGCTTTATGCCGGCGTCGAGGACGCAGATGGAGAGGTCCCCGGAGTACTGGCTGGGGCGGGACTGCCTGCCCAGCCACTTCAGGGTATCATCGTCCGCGGACTGGCTTGAGAAGCAGGTGCTCGTCTCCGACAGGCCGCGCTGCAGGATGCGCCTCAGTTTGTCCTTGGCGGTGACGGCGGCAACGCGGACGCCGCGGTTGGCCATCTCGGCTAGGATCGTCGAGCCCCTGACGAGCGAGTCGTCAACGACCATGATTTCCTCTCCGGTCTCGCGGTCGAGAAAATAGTTTCCAGCAACTCCGTGCACAGAGGTGGGCTGCCCGGTGATGATGGAGAGGTTGTTCGGGTTCGTGAAGGAGGGCATGGCGCATTTTGCCGTGGTATGAAAGCCTGTGCTCACAAACTGGGAGAGGGTGGGAAGAATGCCATCGGCAATGCCTTGTGCGAGATACGATGGATCAAAGCCATCGACGCAAATGACTACCGTGGGCCTAGTCGGGAGTTTGTAGGTCTTGTTGTGCAGCGTGATCGACTCCCCTTGGGCGACTAGACGAGACTATTTATAAGCCCAATGGCAACTTTGTGTTCTGTGGTGGGTGAAAGGCCCTATAAATCTTACTTTTATTTGCTTTGATTCCCACTTGAGGAATGGATTTCTCCTGGAGAGGATGTCTTTCTATCTGAACAGACATGGTGGGCGCTGTTTTGCTATATAAATGATAGCGGAAACGTCAATGAAGAAAAATTAATCATAACCTTTTATTATCGAAACCCATTGGTGAGCAATTGAAATTTATAGAAGTCTCTTATAGAATGAGCTGCACAAGATTTCAAGAATCAGGGACGATTCGGTTGGAAGTCCGATGAGTGGTCGAGGTTCGCGTGAGGACCGGTTGTCAGCGACCACTGCAGAATATATCGTGGTGTTAATACTCGCTTGGTCCACTGACCCTTGTGCAGCTAACTACATTTCTTACATCACTTGAAGCCGTAACAAGTCGGCCCGTTGGCCAATATGATCGACTAGATCCAATGTCAAGAAGTTGTCCTTGCAGATTGATAAGGCGACATCTTCCGGTCGAACCTCTTCTTGTTATTCAAACTTGACGGTCTTTTCTCTCTTACATACCTACTCTTATTGTAATAGAGCTTTGTCGGCTCAACACTTTAGTTCTGCAGCTGGTGATGGTTCCCGCAAGTTATGTCCAGATGTACTGGGCTGACCTAACCCTTTTGGGGTAAAAGAGAGGAAGCTAAAACTCGGTGGGAAGACCGATATTGACCCCTCGGAGCACCACCCGCATTCATTTTCACTCCCATTTCATGTTTCTTGTTATGTGTTGAACTTGTCATTGATGACTTGCTGGCACCAAGACGGACCTGACAGAGACATGCTCGACGGCGACATCGCTTGCCCTAACTTCTCTAGGTAATCAGACTAGAGTTGGCTCTCGGTCACAAGCCACAAGTTGTGTATCGAAGATGGTTAAGCGCCGCGACAATAATGCAGTACCGGAACCAATTCGCGCACTACGGGACACCTTTGGGGACCCGAAACCCCCTGATATCAGCCGCAAAATAACTGCCTGCGTTGCTTGCCGCAAACAGAAGGTGTGTGCCAAGGCTGTATCGGGTTCTGATGGGTGTATTAAGACGTACGTTAACATGGAACCTTACCAGATCAAATGTCACATGCGAGAGAGTAAACCACCATGTACCAGATGTAAGAAAAGGGGATTGCCATGCACTGTCAACCGTAGCCTGCAGATGGTGCTGGAGAGTGATTCGCTGTAGGTACTACCTTTTGCAACTGGCTGGAAGACTCTTTTACCACGGCAAGTCTTGACTTCTAAATCACTAATTTGACAACCTTCCTGTTTCAGATGGAAGCATAGAATGGAGCGCAAATTACAGAAGTTTCAAAACGCACTCCATAAGGTTGCTCAACAGGCATTGTCTACGGAAGATGTCCAGCAACTTGATTTGGACACGGATGACGACGACGAAGTCGGCCCACTAGCAGTTGGCCAGGCATGCACCGTAACACTCCCTGAGAACGATCTACCAGATGCTCCTCCCTCATCTAGCAACCCTGCAAGTCACTGCGAGGTAGTGATGGACCTTGAATCTGGACCCAGTGCTATTCCAGGTTTCTTCATCTCACAAACACCGCCTGGGCAACCGAGACGCAGCAGAGGAGATATGATTGACCGTGGTATAGTCCACCTCGAAGATGCAAGGAGGTACTTTGAGTACTATCGAGATAGGCTCGACCATTTTCCTTACAGAATCCTGGGCAACCACAGCGAGTCGACCCTGGAGGATGTACGAGCAGCATCGCCATTCTTAATGGCCGCTGCTTGCACAGTCGGCGCTCTCCACATTACAGGTAGTGAGTTCGACGCGTTGTACAACGACTTTGTCACGCTGAGTGCGAAGTACAACTTCTCGAAACGCAACACTCTTGACGACGTCCGTGCTCTCTGTATCGGCGCCTTTTGGTTAGGAGACATCTCGTGGATGCTTGTTGGCACGGCAGTGCGTATCGCGACCGAGATCGGTCTTCACAAGAGCATGGGGAAGGCGCTACAAGGCGATAAGTCACACTACTTTCGTGCACGGCTGTATCTCCTTGTCTATGCATGCGATCACCACTTCTCTGTTGCGTTTGGTCGACCTCCCTTGACCAGGGAATGCGCCATGATCAAGAGTGCCAGAACGTTTCTTGAGTGCGAGCACGCCATCGAGGATGATGCCCGACTAGTCAGCCAGGTTCTGCGATGGAGCCTTTGTTCCAATATCTTCGACGCCTTTGGGGTCGACGTGGACAAGCCTCTTGCAGACACGGAAGTACCCCAACTCAGACGGTTCAGCATCGCCCTCGATACTCTTCGAGCCGAGTGGGCTGAACGCTTCAAGCCGAATGCTCACGTCGGAAACTATCCCCGCAAGGGCGTGGCGCTCCAGTACCACTTTGCGAAACTCTACCTCTGCTCCCATGCGTTTCGGGGCGTCGGCGCCGAGGGCATGGCGTCGCGGGCCCCGGACATCGCGATGGAATTGACCGAGTTTGCAAACTCGGCCATCCTGTCAGCCCTCGCGATCCTGAAGAACGTCGTAGCGGACCCAGAAACGCAGTCGCACCTCAACGGCCTGCCGATATACTTTGACACCATGATCGGCTTCGCAGTCGTGTTTCTCGTCAAGGTGTCGACCAAGTTCTCTGCAACCGTGCGGCCAAATACCGAAGAGATCAAGGAGCTCCTGACATCACTCGTGCCCATACTTCACAAGGTGGCCTCTTCCATGCATCAGCAGCACCTCCTTGTCAGCATCAGCAATAATATAGAAAAACTAGTGCAGCGGTTCTGCGCAGACAATGCCGGTCCGGCGCCGTCCTCGCCGCCTCGGGTTAGGTCCACCGAGCATCAATTTTCCCAACAAGCATCGCCGTATCTGCAGGTTACCCATACGCAAAGTGTTTGGGATACAGCCTGGGATGCACATTCAGGAATTGATCCGCTATTCATGGGAGAATATGACTTCTTGATGAATCAGAATATGGACTTTGACCTGGATGATGGTTCGGGGATGAAATTCGTATAGTGGACCAGGAAGGGCAGCTTCTCGTTGATTTTCGGGCTTGGTTCGCAAGTGTTGCTTTTGTCTCCAGTATGATCAGGAAAGATGGGTTGAACATATGTAGAGTGAAAAATAGAGCCTCAGCCAAAGGCAACCCCGGAGCTTGATGCAGCAGGAAGCTATTTTAGGTAGTCCGTTGGACTGGGCATTGGCACAGTGTGTATGTCAATCGCAAACACCAACATCCTGATACGCTTTCGGCAGTGCAGTAATTCGCTTGCTCTATGATCAGGCTCGAAGTTGTTGCGCGTAAGGTGAGACAATTCTCACAAGAAGCACAACCTCTGCCCGAAGTACCTTCCTCAACAAGAATCAGAATTTCTAACCATCAAAACCTCAACCTCGTTTCATCGACGTTATTCAATACCCACATCATTGGCCTTCCCGCTCCAATCTTGATCACAGAAACGAAAGACCGAACATTCGAGATGTGCAGAACAGCCTACTACCGTCACCAAGACTGTGGCTGCCGCTGGATGCGCATCACGCGCCCCTGCGGCCCTGGGCAAGGCTTCCGCACTTGCCCCATGTTCTTCAACAACAACGATACTACGAGTACCACCACCACTCACGCATGCAACAGCACTCCCATCGCTGGCGCAGGTCCGACTTCACAGGCTCTCGTGCTCTATAGGCCGCGAAATGCAGAGCCAGGACCTCAGATGGTGACGAGCCATACGGTGGTTGTGAGAGAGAACAACGACAGCGCGAGAGCCACGCTGCAGCCCCCGATGTATCGCGCTCGAGAGACGGCGTGTCCTGTACACGATCTACTAGGCTTTTACGACCGAAACCAGGTGCGGATGGTAGTCCGCTTGCGCAACGGATTGCGATGGGGAACGGGACCGAACAGAGAGGACTATGGGGTCGAGTTTTGGTGCTGTGTTATGTGAGACATTGGGATATGGTGGTGGCATTCTCGACGACGAAGGAACAGGAGGGGGGGAAGACTGCTTCGTTACTGAAAGACTGTAAAGCGACGCTGCTTTACCGCGTTTCTTAGTTGCCGGTTCTTTCTCGAACTGCGTCCTTGCTACTAGTGAGGTACTGCTCGTGCAGCCGTTCAACCTTCTTCTTCAATGCCTCGCAATCTTGTCTGAGCTTGGCTTCTCTTGAGCTTTCCGTTGTCTTGAGGCAGTCCCTGCAGGCGCTATCTAGGCGGAGTGTACGGAAGGGATGGCTGCTCATAATGTTGCAACCCGTATCGGCATGGGCTTTCTCGCAGTAGGCTTCTATAGAAAGCCACGTCTCATGGCCGCACAGAGCGAAGAGAAGCAATTGATAGATACACATTCTGAGTTTGAGACGATAGAATGACCAACGAATCAAACTATTCCGTGTTGATAATAGTAGAGGAATATCTGAGCAACAGGAGTTCTTTGACTCAGTCGCGAGTAGCCTTGTATGCCTGCTTTTATAGTTCGGAATGAACAGCCCCAGTCCGTGAAGGGAGTACCATGGCTTTGTAGCAGGCTGATTGTCCCGGGCCTTTGACGAACAAAGACCAGTCATGTAGTCAACAGATCGGTAGAGAACATTGAATCGAGTGCTTTTTCCGGTCGGAAGTCGGTCTCTCGGCATGCTGCACAAAGTAGTGAGACATATGACCGAGCAGTGCAGTGCAACCTTGCAGAGAGGATCAGCATTCTTCTCGAGAAAGTAGCCCATCACGCTCAAAAAGCTCCGCAAGCTCCTCAAAGTCTCTCGCCCACGGTATTATCTTGTCACCAGCCCACTTTCCCTCTCCGGCATGCGGCGTCTCGAACCCCATCCTCCGAAGAGTCTTGAGTAGCTTGCTGTCCTCATCGTCGGCCATGACCACGCCCCGAGCAGCAAGGAGACACTCCAGATCCGTCGTCGAGTCACCTACGTACACCTTGACTTCGTCCTCTTCCTCTGCTGCCCCTTCTTCCGCTCTCGCCTCGGCAACCACGAGCCCCATCGCCGTGAGCTTGTCCTCGCTGGTAGCCAGCGTCTGCCCAGCCGTATGCCGGCCGCACACCCACTCCGGGCCCTTGACCATCCCGTCGTCCGTGATGTCGTTCGCAACGACCCTGATGGCGCTGCCATCCTCCTCCCCGACAGCATGGCAAATCACCCCGCCCACAAACTCGGCGGACCAGCTCACCGACAGCACCGACACCCTCCCCCTCGCACTCCGCCGCACCCGCCCGACGAACTCCCCGAACCCCCTGCGCACCTCGACCCTGCCCCCGCGGGCGCACGCCGCCCCGGACCGCCGCAGGTTCCCCGGCGCGGCCAGCCCGCCGCCGAAGAACCCGGCCCTGCCCACGCGGTCGACGGACGCGTCGTCGAGGTCGCGCAGCCCGCGCTGGAAGGCGACCTCGTGTGCGACCTCGGTGCGCGCGTGGTCCGGCCGGTCCGCGGCCTCGCAGTAGGCCGCGTAGTCGGCGACGTAGCGCGCCAGGACGTCGTCCCAGGCGGCCTGGAGGTCGACCCCGCGCGCGTCGCGCTGGTGCTCGATACCCAGGGCCGCGATGGTGGCGATGGTGTCGCGGCGGGTGACCGTGCCGTCAAAGTCGAGGATTACGTGCATAGCTTTTGCTTTTCCCTTGCTGTGTTGTCAGATTCTCTACTCGAGGAGGAGGTGATGTCATGTTCGAATTGGTGTGAGTTTGAAAACCAAGATGAGTCGGGTAATGGAAATGTGGGGAGGGCCCGGAGTCCGTTGCCGGTATCACATCAAATCGTCTCTTTACAGCACTCGCTCCGGCGCCATTACTTTCGTTTGCCTCTGATTGTAAGGCCTTCTCATTTTGAGGGTATCATTAATATATTTTCTCAGGACAAACCACTCTTTAACGCCGTCTATCGTATAACATAAGCTCCCCGTTAGAAAAGCTTTGAAAACATCAGAACCTAGGTCCGCCCCTAAATGTACCTCAGGAAGGCATGACATCCTCCATCTTGATGTCGGCATCCTCATCCTCACCATCGTCCGCGTCGGCATCAACTGTTGAGACTGGCGCCACGGTCTGATCGGCCTTGGAATCGTTCCTGCGGTGCTCCGGCTTCAGTTGCCAG
The DNA here is from genome assembly GCF_004353045.1 of Thyridium curvatum. NCBI lineage: Eukaryota > Fungi > Ascomycota > Sordariomycetes > Thyridiales > Thyridiaceae > Thyridium > Thyridium curvatum. The sequence continues at coordinate 263,920 of NW_022156775.1, forward strand.
TGATTCGCAAAGGGGCCGCTCCGATGCAGATCTGCAACCTTTTCGAGAGTCTGGCGTAGGTAAATCTCGGGCTGTGGGATCCTCTGCCGCAGGGCCTTGAGCGAGTAGTAGTTGAATTCTGTGAATGCCCTGAAAATCTCGTCGAACAGCTCGTTCTCGGGCATACGAGCCGTCTTGAGCTCGGTCTTCTTGACCTTGGGCTGCAAGGGAGCAGTTTTCTATTCAAATTAGTAGGGGGAACATGGAGATGCAGGTTGAGGAAGGTGCTTACGATGAAGTTGAAGCTGCTCTCGTGGTTCGTGATGGATCCAGGCATGATTCGAGATCCCGACTTGAGCTCGCCAAACTCAACAGATTTCTTGGGCTTCATAGCCTCGATAGCTCGCGTGTTCAGGATGAATTCGGATTCCGGGTTCTTGACGGGAGCGCAGTTCATCTCGTGCTTAATCCGGCCCGCGATGGCGGTTTTTTCTGTACCATGTCAGCGATCTACCTCGGCATCTGTGATATGACGATACCATCTTACTAGGGATAGCCTTGCGGAAGTACTCCTGTCTTCGTCCTCTCCGGCGGCCGTGGCTATGGTTCTCCTCGGGCTTGTTGTCCCGCTGGCTCTGCCGCAGCAGATGCGCCGGAATTCCATTCGCCGCAGCCTCTGCTCGCACCTTGTTTCGCGCCTTGTAACCCGGCAGGTCCCGTTCGTTGAAGACAAAGGTGCTCTTGACAGTGGACGGCTGCGTATCAAGCTCGTACTCTTTCGGGATGCCCTGGTGGTTGCCTAAGTCGTTCCGGAGCAGCAGTCTCATCCGAGGCTGATTGTGAACAAGTGTTAGTATTGTGCAAGGTCATATACACCCAATGACAGGCTGAGGAGATAGTCAGCATACCTTTGAAGTATCCGGGTTGCCATCCTTGCCAGTGTCGAACCAGTGTCGGATCGTGCCGATCTGAATCTCTGCATCGTCATCAAGCTTGTCCCAAGCCTCCCATACATACTGGGGCACGCGCGCAAGGTACATGGTGCCATGCGGATCGTTGGGCAGGGTATTGTCGTAGAACTCGAGATCACCGGCATCCTCGTAGATGTCTTCCTCCATGGGAGCTGGCATGGGCGAGTTGCCCTCCGCATCGGGCGAGGCCTTGATCTGAACCGCGTCGGCCATGGTTGCTGTTTGGCAGTTCCCTTGGTATCGCGCAGAGTGGTTTGCTATCTTTGTCGCCGATTTTCCTTCGCTATGTCACGCCCTGCCCTTAAATGCAATGGGGAAGACCGAGAACATGGGAAAACAACGATCCTGTCGTCAAAGAAACTCTCCGACGTGACAAAGAAGTGACAGTGACACTGCCTATGTTCAAGCACAGTTGAGTGGGCGGTAGTGGGCGCTTCCAAGCTGGAGGTGTGGATCGCGACTTAGGCGCCATTACATAATCCAGAGGCGAAAGAACGCTATGGGCACATTTTAGGTACGTCACAGCCAAACAATCACGCCTAACTACCTAACCGCACGCGTCGTCTAGCTTTTTGCTTCACTTTTGATTTTCTTGCTTCCAAGAATCCAAAACAACACAAAAGTCGACCTGGAACCCATCTTCCTTCTTCCCCTTCGCGCGCCCTCGACAACTCGCTTCCTTCGCGACCGTGAATTCTTGCGACCTTCATTACTAACCCATCCCTAAGCGTATTGACCAAGTGTGCAAAGATGTCTGCAGAAGAGCAGGAAATGCTGGCCAAGATCAGCCAACTTGCTGGTATGTCGCCGCCGTTTTGCCCCTCAAGGCCTCCCTCTAATCGCTCTCCCCATGCAGGCCAGATCAACCGCCGAAAGAACCAGCAAGCAGGTTTCGCACCTTCAGCCCCCCAGCACCACCCAACCCAACACCGTACGGTTTCCGCACCTAACCGCTTAATGAACTTCAACATTAACAACCGTCAAGAAGCAAGCCGACACCGTGGGGGCGGCCACTTCCAACCTCGAGGTTATCGGGTTGGCAAGCCAGCTCCTCACCGCCACCGAACCCTCGTCCTCAACGGCGCGACCCAGCCCAAATCGGATGTTGAGTCCGGCGCCGCGTCTGATGCTTCGACGTCATCCTGGGTGACCAAGAGTGATCGTCACCTCCAGCTTATCAACTCCAACGTGTACGAAAAAGAGAGCCAGGCGCGCCTCAAGGCGATAGAACACACGCGGGCGCAGAAGCGGCAGCAGACTGATGATCGAGAGCGAGCCAAGATCCTGTCGCATTTCAAGACCACGGCCACAGCAAGCGCCCCTCGTGTGCCCAGTGACGCTGTGACGAAACCCTACGAAGTCGTCGTTGACGGCATTCGCTTCTACGTTGTCAAGAATGGCAGCAAGCTCGTCAGAGTCCCTGGTTTGTCTCCGCCGCATGTGCCCTTCATGAACAAGTCTCACCATGACCAAGGAGACAATAACGCGCTTAGTGCAACCCCCAAGATGGCCACTGTCGGCGGTGTCAAGTTTTACCGCAGCAAAAATGGCAACCTGTACCGCCACGGAATCGTCAAGGCACAGCGGTATGTGACTTCCAGCCCGGCCTGTGCAGCACTGACGAGCTGGCCCTTTCCTAGTCAATCCGGTGTCGTCAAGAAGGTCGAAGAACCTTGCAAACTCTTCTCAACAACTGGTAGCTCCCTCATCCCAACTCCAATATTTGAATCTACAGTTCGGCGCTTCAGTTTCAGAAGCACGGCAAGCCGAATCTTACTAACTGCAGCCCTCGTTTCTACAGGTTCCTGCCTCAAAGGCCCCAAGTGTCGATACGTCCACGATCCCGCCAAGGTCGCCGTCTGCAAGGATTTCCTGGCCAAGGGCGAATGTCCCAATGGCGATGCGTGCGATTTATCGCACGACCTTACCCCCGAGCGCACCCCAGCGTGTTTGCATTTCGCCAAAGGCCACTGCACAAACTCCAATTGCCGTTATACTCATGCCACTAATGTCTCCTCCGCTGCCCCCGTCTGCCGCCCTTTTGGTATCTACGGCTACTGCGACAAGGGCGCCGCCTGCACCGAGCGCCACGTGTTTGAGTGTCCCGACTTTAGCAATACCGGTGTCTGTAAGACAAAAGGCTGCAAGCTCCTTCACCGGGAGAGGGCAAGCGTCCTCCGGAAGAACGCGCGCGAGAGCGGCGACCAGGAGATGGCGGATGTGTCGAGTGACGACGACGGAGAGTCTGTCGACAGCAACGACGTCGACTCGGACGAGGTTGAGGAGTTCATTGGCGAGGACGATGGTCCCGACCTCGACTTTGCGACGCAAAAGGACTTTATCGAGCTCTAGACGCTCGACTCTGGTTTTTGTTGTCTGCTACTGACCACAGCCTTGTTCTACCCTTTTTTTTTCTTGCCTACGTCCCGAACGATACCCACGGTCTCAAGGACCGTTTTCTTGCTACGTTGATCAGCATGTCACCCAAGTACTTCTCGTAATAGTACCTCGGTGACCATTTCCCGTACATGGTATTTGATATACTTTCAAAGGCTGGATACAACCAGCTGCATGATCAAAGCGCCGAAAAAATGGCCACGATCAGGCATGGAATATAATTTGGGGGGTTTCATATTCTTCATGAGGAAGAACAGGAGGAGAGTACAATTAGGGCTCCATAGAGAGGAAAAGAGAGAGAGACAAAATAAAGAGTATCAGAAGCATGAAATGACTAAACTATGTGCCTTTGTTCGTATACAATTTTGAAGGAACGCCGCGAGTGCTGCTGAATTGTCTGACAACCGTATCTGGAATCGGATGGGTCGCCGGAGACTCAAAAGCCAAGAGTCATGATGATCTGTCGAATGGGTAGCTAGTCAAACCATGTCTCATTGGGAGAATGATGCATCACATTTTCAAGAAACAAGAACAGCGATCTACCGGGGCGACGCGGAGAATGCCATGCCAACAAGCCCGCCTCTCTAAGTGCGAGACACACCAGACGGAGCAGATCACACAAGTCTGCCTGCTACGATTGCGCTACCTTTGTTTCTCAATCGATAAGCCCCAAAAGGGCCCAACATGGAAAAGCTGGGATCAGCGGGCCATGACTATTTAGCGGGAATGGGAAAGCCCACGCACGGGTGGGTTTTCCAGCTTTTGGGGGGGGGAGAAGGGAGGGAGGACTTTAAGTGCTTGCAGTAGCGCGGGTTTCACTCGCTAAACAGGGACCGGATTCGTGGGCATGGATGGGCGTGAACATAATGAAGAGCTTTCGAGACGCCAGTCCGATTGGAAGGGTGGGCAGAGGGGGTTGAGTTACGGTCAAGTCTGCATTTTGTCGAATCAAGTTGATGCGACCGCCGCATGGTCAGATCAGGTACGCCGCCTTGAGGCATACACGCCAGGACCAAAAAAAAATGAGACTTGGTTTCCCATTTCTTCTGTTTTTAGGCTCGGTCCTAGCTATTATCATTCCTCCAAGAGAGAGAGAGAGAGAGAGAGAGAGAGAGAGCGCGTGGTGAGGATTAAGCCGTGAAGCGGCATGAATAAGGCAGGGTTTGCTTAACTCAGGCATGCTGGAGCCGAGCGAAGGGAGGGAAAACGGAAAGGAAGAAAGAAAGAAAGAGGCCTCTCGTCTTGATCGACCTGGCCGCGGGTCCTGGGAGGGGACAGAAGCAAGGAAAAGACCCCAGTAATGTAAGGACGTACGTATGGAGTTTGTGTGTGGTCAGGCGGTCTGTGAGTGAGGATGTTAAAAGGTCGCCCAGGGTCCAGCTGGGAGGAGGAAAGGAAAGGATTGGAACGGGTCACGGCAGAACGAGGCGCAAGGCCTTCCTTTCTTTCGCGGAGGAGAAGCAAGGCGGTTGAAACACGAGACCTGCACGGGGAAACGGACAATTGTATAAATTTCGCACATATCACCCTGGATTCCTTCTGGCAGAGAACCGGGGGTGGGAGTGTACGCTCGCACTCATCTGGTCCATAACGACAACAGTGACATGGTAAGGTAATTTGTTTCCCTGTGAAAGACCTGGCTGCGGCGCATATGGGGACGGAAAGGGGGCACGCCTCTTTCTTCTGCCAACGCATGCTAATATGAAACCAACAGCTCGCGAAAAAGCTCCAGGTGGCGGGAGAAACAGGGAGAAAGAAAAGAAAAGACCAGGAATAGAAAGACACTGTGCAGGACACACGCAGACGAGGCACCACGGGCGCACAGCTTCTCACGAAAACAAGAAAGAAGCAAATATCTGACACTGGCTGAGACGCCCGCCGCCGTCCGTCGCCTCCCGCCACTGTCGCCGATTTGATGCGCCCTGCCGAGGCACCCAGGCGGCGGCCGTCACGGCGAGAAGAGGAGAAGGGATGGCCGCGCGTGCCAGTCGGTGACACATCTTCACAAGCACAGGCATGTACGCAACAAAAGGAAAGACGAATGCAGCGAACTCGTCATTTCCGTTGGGTCCACGGTCGTCTGCCGTGGAACTGACGAAAAAGAAATGTCCATATTGGAATTATTGAATGGAGCGGGACGCCGAATGCGACCTATCACTTGTAAAGCAAAGGACGGGACTGGATCGGTGGGATCCAGACTCGTCTCGTAGCCTTCAGTTGATCTGTAAAACGAACATGAATGCCACAGTATCCATGGCAAAGGAATCCTGAAAACAGGCCGGAATCGAGTAAACTCGAATTTCTTTGCACCTGGTTGGCCTATTAGTTTTGCGTAATCCTGATCGAAAAGTGAGAGCATGTGCATAATGTGCGTTTAGTCTGCGTTCAGATGAAGACCTAGGGGCCAAGACTCTCTTCGATCCTATGCCGTTTGGTCAAACATGGGATTTACGACAGGGTATCATCATCCCTGCTGCAGGTAGGGAATGGTGAAAAGGCCCGCGCAGCGCAGAGAGACGGTGGGTGGCCCAGAAAGGACCATGTAGGTCCGCCCTTGCACACACCCATTGGCAACAGCGGCCGTCGCATGTACTGTGGAATGCGGTGGGAACGGTGGGAACGCAGACATCCTCCGACGCATATTGCCGTCCATATGACCGGGCGGAGCCAAGTGAGGGGGCCACTCAGGGCGTGGCGGTCTGCTCAAGCCCTGGGCGATGCGCATTGGCCGCCAGCGTAGGCTGCTGTTGTGCCTTTGGGGGTGTGTGAGTGTTGTTGTTTTGGCATGCTTTGCCTGCTTGCTCGTCACCACCGACAGGCTACCACCCAGGTTCCTCATGTGGGCGGGTTGGTGGTGGCTGCTTGAGTTTACTAGGTTTGCTGCAGTAGGGTGGCCAGGCCAAGCCTCTCCGGCTTACATGACCACACGGGTTCCGTAACGAGAACAGACATCTGAGGTGAGAGGAGCAGAGCGTTGTACGCGACGAGCTGGTGACGGCGAGACGCAACCCTCCTCTTGCTCCATATTATATGCACCGCGGCGCACATGCGGTCGGCAATAAACCTTTCACAGGTTCACGGAGGTGGGTGATTGTAACTGTCTCGAGCTCAGCTCACGAGGATCACAAAACGCCATTGGTGAAATGGAACTGTGCTAAGCGTATCTGAGGAGGGGTGCGCGCTGGCAAACCCTGTTAGTCTCAGACTGGGCGGTCCTACTCCGACCTGGACTGAATCATACCTTCTGAGTGAAGCAGGCGTGTTAGTGAAATGGTTCAGCGGCAGCTGAAGTTCGTAAGTAGTCATTCAACCCAGAGTTTCCAACTTAGACGGGCGGGGAATCTTGATTAGCTCCTGGCCCATTGTTCTCTTGGAGTAAGCGTACCTGGATGATGCAATGGATTTCAGAACGCATATCATACCTCCTCTCTGAAGCTCTGGGACACCCAGCCATCCCCGAGGAGCCGCGCACACGAAGGCGTACCCGCCTTACTGAGGGGAGACAAAAGGGCATACAGTCAGCCAATCTCGTCACACGCAGCAACCCATCGCCCACCGAGTTTGGAACTCTTCGCTGGCTAGGCTCATCCAGAGGGGGGGCGAGAAGTCCAGCGGGAGACCGGCAAGGGACGTCTTCTGGCTCGCTCGGTGTCTCTCTCGGTTCCCTTGCTTCTGGATCAACAGCATGCAAACCTTGCAGGCGCAGGTCTCGCTTCCAACCAGGGAGCAATGCAGTGCATCACGATGGCAAGCGGACACAGCTGGCCTCGACAGAAACCTATGTTACCGCCGCCCCTTGTGGTGAGGCCGTAACTTGGCTCGAAACCAACGCGCGAAGGTGAAGTAAACCCCAAGGCCGACTGCCTTGGCTCTTCCACGGTTCCATGGCCGGGACGAGAAAAATAAACCGTAGAAAGTGCGCAAAACAACGAGATGAATGATTGCTATAGTTTAAAAGCAGAGGCAAGCTGCTTTAGTGTAGATACCGACGTAACATGTTCTGTCTCGCTTTGCTTCTTGTTCCCATTGCTGCTTCCCTTTTGGCAGTTCTGTCGTGATTGTGCCTTCTGTTGGCCAAACGTTGGGTTGCTTCTCGCTTTCCATTTTTGGTACACTGCCCGCCTGCAGTGCTCCTCCCTCAATCAACCTACAGAGACGAAGACTTGACAGAAGCATATTTGCTGTGACCCGAGAGCGATGGCGTGGAGGCAGCAAATCAGCAGCAAAGCTCCCCATCTCTCGGAAAGGCACAAAACCGAGCGCAAGCTCCACGACATCACCACGTCGCCCCTCCAAGCCGTTTGTGGGTTTACGAACATTGACCGTCATCGCCCAGGGTGGACGGTATCGCGCCGGCCACCGGTTCTCGGCACGCCGCCGCCGCCTGAGTGCGTCCTGCGACTGCCTTGTGGTTGACCACTGACCGTCTGGATCAGCCATCAGCCGTGCCCATTGCACTATTGCACTACATTGCAGCACATTGTCGCTTTATGACTCGTCTCGATCCCGGTCCAAGCGAACCTTTGCCTGTCCCGGAGTTGAACCACCGTAAGCAGGCACTTGACTCGCCCACCTTTAACTTCTGCTACATCCGAAGTGGTCTTGGGTCGGCAATACAAGTGAGGGGGTTACAAGGTTTAGGCTGGCTCTTGGTCGCCGCCGCCCAGGCGCCGAGGAAGTGTTTGAAAGACGGGGCTTTGGGGATCCGGGAGGCACTCAAGCTGTGCAAAGCGAGGGTCCCGGTGTTTTGAAAAAGTGCACGACGGCAAAAAAGTCTCATCTGGTGGCTCTGGGGGGTCCTGTCTCGCTCTGCTGCTCTGTGCTGCCCTGCCCTGGCTTGCGTTGCAGGAACCTGCCGTGAGTGACCAAAACGGAGCATACAAAGCAAAGAAACGGCCCAACAGGTCTCCGGCAAGAGTGAAGCGCTGGAGCATCAAACGAGCGCCCAGGTAGTTGATCCGTGTGCTGGCTTATTATGGGTCTGGGTGATAACTGACCAGATGCAGCAAGCAGCCTGGTCCTGCCCACGCAACGCACATACACGCACGCACGCACGCGCAAGCCGACTTGCCACGAACAGGCTTTCGCAGGTGAGAGGACGAGGTATCCTCCAGCCATACAAAACGCCACCACCTTGGCCCTGGGCGGAAACCGACTCTAGCGACGCAGGTGACGAGCCCGACCTGGCTGGCCAAGCCGACCAAATCGCAGCCAGCCAGCATCTTTGTGCTGCGCATGGGTGCGCCAGCAGGCGGGGGTCAGAATAGTTGACTCAAGTTGATCAGGAGATACCTCAATGTTAACAGTGCATGTCCTTGGTCTGGGATTCGGAAGGGCACCCCATTACCTAAAACCAAATGGGTTTGATGGAGAGTCAAGAACTTCTGTTAGCAGCACCGTCATCTAATCTGGCCATCACTTGGCCGGCTGGAGAGTTTCCTTGAACGGAGTTTGGTCGTTTCGGGAGAGCCAGCAGGGTGTGCCGCTATCGAACCGCACCACCATCCATTAATAGCGCCAGAGCGTTCGTCGTTGGCCCCATCTCAAAGTCGTCATACAGCGATAACGACGACGAAGGTTGCGGGCTTAAATTCAATCCCCTGGTCAGGTATCCTCTCTTCCAAAGAGGCCATCCCGCTTGCTGAGCCCGGTAGGCGAGTACCCAGCAGGGATTGTGCTTCTTTTAACCCCGAGCACTTTTGGGCAGACAAGAGTCTACCTACAGGGGGCTACACCCCGGCCGTCATTCTGGGCCACTGAAGCTCCACGTTCCGAAACCCCTCCATCCATCCATCTGACCTGACTTACTACGGCGTATGTGCCTAGTCTAACTAATACGGACGGATCCAGAGAGGGTGCTACAGCCTAGGATTGCCCGCTCCTCCTGCTGGTCCGTTGCTTGCGGCTGGTGGTCGTAGTAAGTAGCCCTGTTGCATGGGCTTGCTGGTGCTGCTGCATGCCCATGAGACCGCTCCTTCGACCATTCCTCTGCCTTCTCCTCACATTTCCTCACCTTCTCCCGACTCTGTTTCTCAAATTCCTCCCTCTCTTTTTTTTTACCCAAAGCGCAACGCGCCTTACCTCAACCTCCCGAGAGAGCGAAGCCTACGAGATACCACACCCGTCTGTACTTTCGATCGTCTCTACCTCTACACCTAGACACACACGCGGATACCTACACACCCAATCGGACTTACAGATACCAGGCGGGAGCACTACCGCCTGGGCAGACAAACGCGGACCACACGCTCTCCAGGACCAGCGAGCTCGCCTCTATGATCCTGGAAGGCAGGGAAACTAGACAACGAACAGCACATTTGGAGAGTCTTGGGTCACCGCAATTGCGACATGGAGGGAATGAACTATGCCGCTTATAATCGGCAACCCGAGTCTTCCACCCCGCCGTCGTCGCGGCCACCCCAGATCACCGCAGGCTGCCCATATCTCCAGGAGCAGCAGCATATGACATTCGGAAGCCTTCACAATCCACATGCCGCCTCGCACTACACCCCTCCTCGTCATATTTACGACCCCGTGCATAATGCAGGCGCTTCATGGACGTCGGCGGCACCTCCGCCGTATCATCCGGCGTGGTCCACATTGCCGTTGCCGAATGGACGCCAGGCCGTTGGAGACCTGAACTTTGGCCCTACAAATCAAGCAATCCCGGGCCCGCAGCGACCTTATCCCATGGCACCTGCACCCTATGGCTCGTTCACCCGGGATTGGGGACAGGATTATCCAGCGTTCACCCCGAGATCAAGAGCCAGTCACCCTTCGCAGCCCACCTCATTTGGCTCGCCAAATTCTCTCCCTCTGTCAAACAACCAAACGAGGGAAGACACGTCCCAAGCGACTAGCATGAACTCCGGCCACCTTCCAGCTACTTCTTGGACAGCCAGTTCGTCTGCACCGCCAGCCGCCGTGTCATCCATCCGCTCGACTGCGTCGCCACACGCTGATGGTGGTTCAGCCTCGCCTGATGACAGTGATTCAAGTGAAACGTCTTCAGCAGGTCGCATGCATTCACCGCCCATAGCGAACGGAAGCAATCCTGCCATGGAAACCTCTGTATCAAACAATGGACCGGTGACTCCCGAAGCCCTGCCTCAGCCTAGAGGCACTCAGACATCTGCTCAGCCTGGTCAGTTGTCTCATTATCCATCTTTGATACCCCTCTGTAATTTAGAACTGAACTGACTGTCCGGCAAATTGAAAAAGGGTTCTCTAATCCACCACCAACTGGCCCAAGTCGCGATCGGAGACCTGCCGTGGAATTCAGGGGACTCCGCGGCGCTCGTTTCAGTATGTCACGTCTCCACGGGGACGTGGCTGACGAGGCTCTTCGGAACAGCTTGGAAGTGCAACATCGCTTCTTTGATGGATTTTATTCGTCAGACGGGGCGACTGGGCTGAGAGGAGTCGAGTTGACGGAAGACCGCATCAGGCAACATCAGCTGGCTAGAGGAGGCCTGACGGCTCGGCAGATCGCATCACCTTCTGCTATTGCCTCACTAGAGATCGTTGATGTCAGTACTTTAGACGAGAACGAGCGGAGTAAGTGCTTGCCCTTTGGCGCGCGATGTAGTGCATGCCCCCATTATTGTCTCTAACATCGACTTGTACTAGCTTGCATAATATGCTACAACGACTTCGGTACAGCAACTCCCGAAGGTGTCACTGAGGCTCCTCTACGGCTTCCTAAATGCAAACATGTATTTGGAGACCGCTGCATCAAGAAGTGGTTCGAGGAGTCAGATAGTTGTCCGTACTGCCGCCACAAGCTGCCTTCTATTCAGGTATTCCGACCAAACAAGAGCAGGTAAGCTCGCCAACCTGCGACTATTGCGCAAGTCAGACATGCTGACTCAAGATTCACTGTAGCACTGGACATGCGGTGGTCACGCAAATGAGCTCCGCGCAACATGAGCTCCTGAACCGAATTATGAGCACGGCTAGGAGAGAGGACAGAGAGGACATAGCTCTTGCTGAGGCCCGTCTGCACCACAACGGGCGGAGGTCGCCTCCTGACGAACTCGGAAATTCGCGGAGGCGCCTCCGTGCCAGACATTCCAGTTTCCGAGGCTCCCCTCCCCTGCCAGCGATGGGCGTGAGGCCCAACTCATTTGCAGGCTCCAGTTCTGCATCAACTGCCTCTTCCACGCAGCACAGTCCGGGACGCGATAGGCACGGCCCCTACCATGCGCAGAGCATGGCATGGATCCCGCCTTTCCATGGCCAACTTGGAGCTCATCGGCGCCTAGGCGCTTACGGCCAGAGCAACCCGTCACCTCGGAATACGGACCCCTATGGCGAACGACCTGGCATGCCTACCATGCCGGACAGCTACTTCCATACCTATTCGTTACCAGGCGATATGGGGAGGCCAGGACCGGTACCGCCTATGATGGCTACACAGTCGCACGAGAGAGCAGCTGTTCCTCCCGCACTCCCGCCCGTGATACCCCCATTGAACATCGGTCAGCAGCAGCCTCAGGGCAACCAGATGATGCACAACTCGCCTCCGAGACAGAGCCAGCCACCGAGCTTCCACCAGCCGGCAAGCTACCCCACCTCAATGACGCGATCGACAGTTGCACCCATACCCGGACTGGACTTTGGACCTAACGATAACCTCGCTCCTGTTCCCCAATCGGTACCTGGCGGACATAATTGGCATATGTAATGCCAGGGGTTCGCAAAAGGGGGTCACGAGTGACGGCGAGGCACATGCGAGTCTGGGAGAAGCTGGCGGACAGTCGGCTGAATGGCTTGCTTCAGTGCCGTTGACCCAGAACATCCTCGACTTTTATAACGATGACAGCACGAAACCGTCCCACTGTCCTCCGACTCTCACGATACCACCCTCCATTTTTATGATGACAAGGACGGTCTTTTCTTCTTCTTTTTACGACTTGCATGGCTTTCAATAGATCTCGGATTCATCATCACCTCATCACAACACATGATATTCTCTAATGCACAAAGTACAAGGCGTTGCATTGACTCGGATTTTCCAGCCGATTTCTTTTCTCCTCCTTTTCAGAAGACACATTCGTCTCACACCACAGCACCACCACCGCACAACGCCATATTCAGGCCGGCTTTCCATCAGGCGTTCTCAAGGGCACACGGCAGCAAGGGCAAACGGCACACGAAAGGCTTCTTCTCTTTTTCTTTCCCGACTATCACGACCATCACAACTCGGTTCGCACTGCTTGCGAAAGATCATCTGCGGTGAGGACTGTGGGCACGCATTCTCTGGGGAAAGGGGCTCGGTAGCGGAGGGAGTAGCGGAGGAGTAGTAGCCTATGAGGAAATACACTCCTGATCGAGAAGGAAAGGCTAGCGGAAGATTAGCAGATACAAAGGAATAAACATTAGCAGAATGTTTCCTTGAGAGCGGTGTGCGCCTTGCTGGATGTGTGAAATGATCGCCTTCTCGCCTTTGATGGGTCGATGATATCTCGGGACTGTGTGTGGAATTTCATCCCATGCGATACGGCGATCTGGAAAGGACAGCCTTATGTCCTCCTCTGGAATATAATATAAAACGGAAAACACATCTCCAGCTTGGAAAACAGTTGTAGTTTCGCAATGTGTGTATATGTAGCTGTGTGTCAACTCTCCTCTCTATTCCTGTTTTTGACAAAACAATGTTTAATGTTTACAAAACACACGAGGTCCTTCGTGTCCCCCTTCAGTCCAACCAGCTTCCCGAACTACGTACGAAACCAAATCTACATCTTTATAACCTCGGCTTGTCCGCACTGCTGCCGCCCGTGTTCTCAGCCGCCTGCACCAGCTCCCACGCGTACTCGGCCAGCGCGGCGCGCGCGTCGCCGTACCGCCGCGCCTGCTCGCTGCTGGCCTGGCGGGCGGCGACGCGGGCGGCGATGCCCTGGCAGATGGCGGCCTGGCGGAAGATGTTGAAGGCCTGGGCCCAGCGCAGCTCGCGCGCCATGTCGGGCCAGCGGTCCGGGTCCGACGCGGTGCCCCACCCGGCCGTGCGGCAGTACAGGGCCGCGACCTCGTCGGCGTCGGGCAGGCCCGGGGTGGCGCCGGGCTTGAAGCCCGGGTGGGCGTTGTGGATCGTGCTGCCCATGTGGGCTGTGAAGTAAGGGGTTATGTGGTTGGAGAGGTCGGAGAGGGGGTGGCCTATGGTGGACATCTCCCAGCTGTTTGTTTTTGGACGTCAGTGTATGTCAGTCTCGGGGGGGGGGATAGATAGATGTATGTACGTGGGACAAAACGACGAGATGTCGGGGGAGGAATGGATGGAAAGAAAGAAAGAAAAAAAACGTACTCTAGGATGCCGATGACGCGGGGCTCGGTCTTGTGGAAGACGAGGTTGTCGATCTTGTAGTCGCCGTGGATGAGCGTGCCGCGGTCGCGCGGCTGCTTGGCGGCGTCGGAGAAGAAGGCCATCATCTCCTGGAAGTGCGGCAGGTCGCCCACGGGCTCGCCCGTCTCGACGTCGCGGGTCGCGCTCTGCGCCGCGCAGATGGTCTTCCACGTGTTGACCTGGCGGGCGTAGAAGCCGCTCGGCCGGCCAAAGGTCTCGAGCCCGACGGCGCGGGGGTCGACGCGGTGCAGCTTGGCCAGCGTGCGGACCGAGTCGGCCCACATGTCGGCGCGCTCGCGCGGGGAGACGCCCGGGATCGCGGCGTCCTCGATGATGCGGCCGTCGAGGAACTCCATGACGTAGAAGGGCGTGCCGATGACGGCGTCGTCCTCGCACAGGCAAAAGGTGCGCGGGACGGCGACGTCGGTGCCCGCGAGCGCGGCGAGGATGCGGTACTCGCGCTCGACCTTGTGGGCCGTCTTGGAGACGAGCTTCCCTGGCGGCTTCTTGCGCAGGACGTAGCGGGTGCCCGTCGGCGAGGTGAGCTGGTAGGTCGGGTTGGACTGGCCGAAGCCGAACTGGAGGTGGGGGGCAGAGGGAGGTTAGTATTTTTGTCGCGGAGACAGGGTATGAGGCTGGGATGGGATGGGAGAAAGGGCTGGGGTCCTGCCACCTACCTGCTTGATATCGAGGGGCGTCTTGATCTCCGGGACGTTCTTGTTCAGGTACGCCTCGAGCGACTTGACGTCGATGGGGTGCCGCACGCGCCCCGCCATGGCGATGATGCTGTATTCGCTGTTTGAAACAGAATGTTGTATGGACTGCTCGAAATGCTCGATGCGTATGCAGGGAAGCGTTTGACAGACAGCTACACCGGCAGAAGAGTCGTCGTCTTCTTCGGGCTCGGGCCCGTCCTAACTGGGCTGAGAAGCCGCGGCACGGAGAGGGTGATGTGTATGGTACGTATGTAGCTTGCTTATCCCAGCTTTCCCCGCTCACAAGATGCACGCAACGGCAGCACGAGCGACAGCTAGCTATCCCGAGTCAGATATCTCGAGTCAATGATGATATCGACCCAGCTGTCGTTTTCAATTGCGTTCGATCTCCAGTTACAAGGCGGGACTGGCAGCCCTTTTGTACGGACCGGGGCTAATTCCCCCCAGGAGTGAGTGTCGCCGGCGTACCGAAGCGGACGCTGACGGCTTAGAGCCAGAGCGTGCCGAGGTTGCTGGAGGAAGACCGCCTGTAGTGGACCCGCTCTTTTCTAGCATCTTGGCGACGTTTTCGCTGACGGAAATCCAGACCCGACCCCAGCTTTCTTCCCAGGGCGCGGCAAAAGGTCAATCAAATTATTGGGGTAGACGACTCTGTGTGGGGAAACTCCTCTCCTCTGTACGGAGGACTGAGTGCCTCGCTATTGGCTTTGCATCTCGACCGCTGGTAATCACATACAACTACAGCCATATCGGGGCTCCAGCAGTATCGAGAGGATGATTTGTTTTATTGTGTTGAGTTTTGCCGCGACCAGCGATACGATACACTGGATTCCTCGTCCGTGGAACCCTTCCCTTTTCGCCCCGTGATCCTTGACCGATGACCAACATCACCAAACCATGTGCCTCCCTCCCGAGCAATAAGAAGAGAATATGGCCACGAGAAAGAAAAAAAAAGGACTCCCAACTCCCAAGCCGTGATGTAACTAGTGTGGAGTGACAAATCCATATAATACAAAAACGCCCTCCGTCATGCGAATGAATCCTCGTTCAATAACCCATCCATGCTCTCTAATCGTCCTCGATATCGTCATCACTAAGGACGAGTTTGTGCACTTGCAGCCCGCCGGGGATCGTATCTTCGTCCTCGGCCGAGAGATCTTTCGATTTCGACTTGATAGCCCCCACCCTCTTCTTGCGCGGGCTCGATTCTTCGGTCGGCTTGTCCGTCGCCCACGCCTCCCCGGGCACCGGACCAGCAGCCTCGTCGCCCTCGTCAGACGAGTCCTCCGTCGCCGGCGGGCCAATGCCCTGGAAGGAGACCACTTTATCGAGGTCCCGCATGCCCATGGACTGGAACGAGATCTTCTTCCGCCGCGCTATCTGCGCCATATAAGGCAGGCGTTCCAGGACCATCTCCTTCCGTGCCGAACTGCCCAAGGAGATCAAAATGGGGGCGGCGGAGTCTGCAGCCTCGGGCTTTTCTTGGACGGGCCCGGGCCCACCGATGCCGGGCTTCCTGGCATCATTGCGGTCGTCACCTGTTTTGTTCTTTCTGAAGAGCGACGCACCGCTCGTGAGATCTTGAATCGTAGTCTGCGTCGCGCTCTGCATGAGCTCTCCGTTCAGCATCTTGGAAGACCATACGTCGATCAGGCTCTCCAGCTCCTCCTTGGTCCGCCAAAGCTTGATGCTCGTCGGGTAAAACATCTTGAACTGGTCCCCTCCTCGGGCCGAGCCGGTAGACTGGCGCTTGACGGGGGAAGGAAGAGAAAACAGCAAACCGCGGACTGCCGTCTGGAATGCCATCTCATCTTGCCTGAGCACGTGGCTGCCAGAATCTCGCCCAAAGTTAGGACCGAAGCCCTTGCCGCCAAAGAAGATATCCCATGACGGACAGAGCAGGTCGCTCTCGGAGAGGTACTCGATACAGCCGTTGATGTAGTCCAGCGAGGATTGTGGGTCTCTAGGTCCAGTTCGCTCGCATGACAAGGCGTAATTCTCGTGAAGGGCAGATATAAAAGTATGCGTGTCAGTCCCCGTCTCGTCGATCAAGGTGTCCACTGCCACCTGCGACCTCTTTGGTCGCGATAGATGCGATATATAATCCGGAAGCGTCTCTGCCAGGGCCTCTTCGGAGCCAGCAGGATAAGGGAGTTCGTCACGCTTGTTGTACACCACCTTGCCCACGGCATGGAAGATGCCCAGGCTCGCCTCTCGCTGAGACACGAGCTCCAGACTCTCCCGCTCGCCTTTAGTTAACGCAGCATCTTTGGGGCCTTTCTTGCCTTTCGTGAATGCGACCTTTGCACCCCAATCTGCCTCATCGTCACCCTTGACGCAGAGGAATTCGAGTGAAGATACGGCATTTCTGATATCGCCAATCTCGCCCAGTCTCCTAAGGACCTGCGGGCCAGGTGTACGTCTCCGGCCAGACTTGCGTGCTTCCTTCAGCACAACCAGCTCTAGAGCCTTCGCCAGCAAGGTCGGAGCGATGGCGTTGAATTCTATAACGGTCGTCCCCGCGTGCCTCAGTATGTCAGGGCCCAAGAGCCGATGCGCCGTAAAGCTATCCGCCGAGGCTGAGGTAGTAGTCAGGAGCGTTTCCGAGATGATCATCACCACGGGTGTGATAGCCTCGGCAGGCCGCTGGCGGACGAAGGCTGCAAGAGAGGGCGTATTGAGTGCAAGATATTGCAAGATCGTTTTTCGGAAAGACGTGAGGCCACTCGACGATCTCATAAAAGTGTTTGGAAATTCTTCGATGGTGATGATCTTTGGCTTGGCGGGGTCGTGAGCACTGTCATCATGAGTTGACGAGCCGTTTGATGTGCTGCCATTTGCATAGTCCGGGTCGGTGTCGAAGTCCAGCTGTCCAAACTTCCCTCCCCTGCCCATAAACTCTTCGAACTGAGCCGAAGCGGACGCATATCCTTGCGTGGCACCCAGTGAGCCAGCGGGATTCCTCCACTCCAGGATCTCGCAGCCCATGTCCTTGGCCAGCAGCTGCACCGTCGTAGTCTTTCCGGTTCCCGCAGCACCCTTCAGCACAAGCAGTCTCTGCCGCATCCTCCCACCCATGACATCCTCCAGCCATTTCCGCACGTCAGCAACCTTCTTCTTGTGCACGGCGAGCTCGTCTAGGTTGGCGGGCCCGAATCGTTCCGACCAGGGTCGCAGGTCTTCGTCTTGCGGGGCCGACGTCGTCGGGGTCCGCCCCGGCGGTTTGAGGAACCGTTGGCTCGACGCCGGGAGTCCAGACGACGAAGAAGACAGCGAGGTGGTCCCGAGCTGGGTGCCGTTAGACCGCTTCTGTGCGTTCTTGCCTACGAAGCTCGAGGCCGAAGCTTTGGACACGCCAACGTCATCTTCCTCGGAGATGGGATCGCTGATGATGTCGTCCAGGGCCGGTGCCTCGGCAGCCTTCTTGCCGTTCGTCTTGCCCTCCGCCAGCGCCTTCTGGGCCTGCTTGGAGAACAAGGCCAGCAAATCGCCAGACTTGCCCTTCTCGTCTAACTTGCCACCCCTCTTCTTCTCCGGGCTGGTGCTCGGGCTCTTGGTCGAGTTCCTGCTGGCAGCGAGACGCGCTGGGAACTTGGAGACGCCGGGGCCATTGGCAGCGGCGGCGGCTTTGCCAGCGACGGTCGAGCGGGTGGACTTGCGGACGGGGCTCGGGGAGACATTGACGTCGCTCGAGTTGTTGTTGTTGTGACTGGCGGCGCCCTTGGGGTCTGGGGACGACAGGAAAAAGTTCTTTAGGCTGTTCTTGCGCGTCTGGTGGGCCTCGTACTCCTCGTCGTCCGAATCGACGACGTTCCTCTTGCGGCGCTTGGCAGGCGGCGCCATGGCGTCGTGGTTCCTGGATCAGGGGACGGCATCGGCTTCAGGCGAGCGGCGTGGAGCGCGTGTCATGCTTTTTCTCGAGGGCCTGTTTGTCTCGGGGCGAGCATTGAAACATGTGTCGTCTGGATTTTGGCAAATTGGCTTCGAGATTGAGGGAACAACAGAAGGAAAGCACGTCTTGAAAGGGACAAGCTGCAGGCACCACCCACCCTTTGGCTGTCTTATCCTTCAGCTGGAGGAGACCAGCCTTGCAGGTGGAGCCAGGTGAGATTGGCAGGGATCGCACAGGCCACCCCACCAAGATTGAGCACTGAGCAACCAAACGCTACCGCCGGGGACCGCCGCCGCTATCCTTCGATTTAGCAGACATGGATGCATCAATACAAACAAGAAGCTCGTCAGTTGGATTGAGATCATGAGGTTATTCAGTCCAGTCAATTTGCCATAGTTCCTTTAATCAAACGCTAGAGAAACACCCGTGAATCGTACAATCTCACAGCCTCCGATGATGCCCTGTCAATCTCCCATGATAAGATGCAAATGAATAACCAACCCGTTGCTGCGCTCTCGAATCCCATCAATCACCCTCCAAAGACCCAGCCCTCGAAATCGTCCACAAACCGCACCGCAGCAGCCAGATACTGCTCGTGCACATCCCCCCACGTCAGCGCCGCCTCCCTCATCGCCCTCACGGCCTTGACAAAGTGCGCGTCCGTGGCCCAGGGCCCCCTGAGCGCCTTGTCCTCGACGTAGCTCCACCCTTTGCCCTTGAGGTCCGCGGGCACGTTGTCCGGGTCGATGCGCGGCCGCAGGTTGGCGACGTAGACGGCCAGCGCCAGCAGCCACCACTCGCGCACGACGTTGGCGTGGAAGCGGGCGGGGATGTAGGGCAGCAGGATGCGGATGGCGTGGCTCGTTGTGAGCAGGTGCACTGTGAAGAAGTTGTAGGCGTGCGTGCCGTTGGTCACCGTCGCCACGAGCAGCCGCACCGCCGCCTCCTGCGACTCCTCGAACTGCCTGGTCGGGTCCGCGAGCTCCCAGGCGTTCCAGTACTCGAGCAGCAGGGCCTCGTGCTTCTTGAAGATGGTGTCGATGTTGCCGAAGCCGGGCCGCTTGAACAGCCCGTCGAAGCGCTCGTCCGCCGCAAGCTTGTTGAGCAGCTCCGTCGGCGACGTCATCTTGAAGGACGACGGCTTGGTGTATGACGGGTCGTCAATGTACTTGTGCAGAAAGTCATACTGCACGGATGACAGGGCCAGGGCCTCGATCGCCACCTCGCGGTTATCAATCTCAAACGCGTAGCCGAGATGAATGAGAGGATGGCCAACTGGATCAGATTAGCAAAACAGAATTGAGACAGGGCGGCACCATGCGCTACTTACGTCCTCCAATCAGCCCATTGACCAAGGGGTTCTTGCCGTTGAACATGAACTCCTCGACCAGCTTCTTCCAGTCGTAGCTGAACCTCAGCGCCAGCTGGTCCTCGTAAAAGTCGATGTAGGCCCGCTGGTAGTGCTTGTCGCCCAGGTAGTCGCGCCAGTCGCTCAGCAGGATCTCGTTGGGCGACTCCTTCCAGGGCTCCAGCTCCGAGGCCTCGACATCGTAGATGTGGTGCAGATGGGCGGCGTCGGCGCCGAGCAGGTAGGCCGAGGACAGGATATGGGCCATGTGGTTGTCAAAGCTCAAGTTGTGGTAGACGATGGAGTGGTTGGCGTGGTTGGCGCGCAGCAGGTGCTTCAGCGTCCTCGGGCGCTTCTCGGGCGCCGTCTCAATGTTATGCACCTCGACCGGCTTGATGTTGATGGCGGCCGGCGCCATGGTGGTGAACATGCGGTTCACCACCGGCACGTATGACAGTAGTCGACTCATGTTTTGCTGAGGCCCCGTCTATTGTCACTGCTTTGCTATCAGGATCGAGACATGCCCATTACAAGTCATATGAGAAGAAATGAAATGAAATGAGGGGTCAATAAGAGGAGGTGCGGATGAAGTATCAAATAGGTGTGTTTGAGTTTTTGCGCGATGGCAGGTAGGATCACTAACACAGAGAGGCAAAAGCTCATGGCTTGCACCTATCAGATTCTCACCCCATCCGTTGAGAGGCCCCCATGATGTCCCCTGCGGAGAGCCTGCGGTTGGGTGACGTCGGCTGGTGGTCGGTTTTAGTGGCCACAGCGCGGAGCGGTCAATTGGCGCCCACCGTAACTCCGTCTCGCCGACCTCCAGGGCTGCTAGAAGTGCTGACAATTTGAGTTAGCTGAGCTGGTCAGAGCCCTTTTCCGACCTAACCCAGGGTCGGTCGTCCGATCCACCGTTTCGCCCGCCCCTGTGCACGTTTGCTGTGGACCCCCCCACCACCAGGCCTCAACTGACATCAGAGCTGCCGACCCCACTATCGACTACAGACGACATAGGTTTCACAAAAACTCGACACTCCTTTTGCTACGAGGCCGTGGAGAAGATCACGAGCCAGTTCTAATCTACAACTCCTGAGAGCTATTCAGCCCTTCAACCACCTTCCTTAACTCCCCAGGATACAGCCCACAATGGCTCCCAAGGCCATCATCGCCCCCTCCATCCTGTCTGCCGACTTTGGCAACCTCGGCGCCGAATGCTCCAAGACGATGGACCAGGGCGCCGACTGGCTGCACGTTGATATCATGTAAGTCCCCTCCTCCCAAAAGCCAAACCGCGGTCTCTCTTTCTCGCTCTGTGCCACCGTCTCCCCGAGCCAACCTACTAACACGCACGCCCACCACCAAAACAGGGACGGCCACTTCGTCCCCAACATCACCTTCGGCGCCCCCGTCGTCGCCAAGATCCGGCCCCACGTCGACGCGCCCACGGCCTCCTTCGGCCGCGGCACCTTCGACTGCCACATGATGATCGCCGAGCCCAAGCGCTGGGTCAACGAGTTCAAGGCCGCGGGCTGCAACCTCTACTGCTTCCACTACGAGGCCGCCTTCTCCACGGCCGCCGAGACCCCCTCCGCCGCCTCGGAGCTGCGCACGAGCCCGCGCGAGCTCGTCCGCTACGTCCACGACCAGGGGCTCCTCGCCGGCGTCGCCATCAAGCCCGCCACGCCCGCCGACGTCCTCTACGAGCTGCTCGACAGCGCCGACCCCAAGGAGCGGCCCGACATGGTGCTCGTCATGACGGTCGAGCCCGGCTTCGGCGGCCAAAAGTTCATGGCCAGCGAGCTGCCCAAGGTGCAGGCCCTGCGCGCGCGGTACCCGGACATCAACATCGAGGTCGACGGCGGCCTGGGCCCCGGCACCATCGACCAGGCGGCCGACGCCGGCGCCAACGTCATCGTGGCCGGCAGCGCTGTGTTTGGGGCCAAGGACCCGAGCGAGGTCATCGCTCGGTTGAGGGAGGCGGTGGATGGGAAGAACGGCAAGCTATAGACAGTATAAAAAAGTCATGTACGGTTTTACGACTGAATGAAGCGTAGCGGGCTGTACGGACTTTTGAAGATAGACCATAAGCCAGTGCTAAAAAAAAAAGAATAGATATTATAAAATCTCTCCCTTGCCGATGTGATTCCAGAGCAGACCAATTGATCAGCAGGTTTCTAGAAGGGATCTACTCAGGAGATTTATCTCTTGTAGGATCAGCCTCAATGGAGGGGGGAAGCAGTTCTCTGTACCAAAGTATCACCACCATCACTGCTTTACCAACTTGAGGATACTGAGAGGCGATCTCTATCATACAGCAATATGAAAAAAAAGGTGCAAAAAGCTCACAGACTCACACGGAGGGGAGTCTGCTACGAAAATCCCACTTGAGATTTTCTATAAATCCCACTTGGGATTGTCTACTGCCGCACAGGATCTCACTGCCGGTTTTTTCGTCGAAACGTATGCCGTCATCGGGGATCGAACCTCGAACCTCCTCAGGCTGTCTTGTCGACAATCTCGCCATCTTTCCGTTTGACCACATCGGTCTTTTCCTCCCCGACAACCAACTGCGCTAACCTCACCTATAAGGGCTTTGGGGTCCTGGCGTCCCTCCTGCTCCTGGGCGCAGGATCCCCCATCCAGCTGATGGCACCCGTCCACGACGACGGGGAGGTCGACAATGACTCCCGGGCTTTGGTTCCCCGCCTAGCCTGGTTGCAGTGCTGAGGGGATGTGAGGGCATCGCGACTCTCCCTCGGGTCCCCCTGCCCACCTGACCCCCTGACCCCCTGAACCCCCGAGATCAAGACCACCACACCACCCACCAACGACCTCACTTGAGGATGCCTCCTTTTCGCACAGACTCGCGATATTTCACCCAACCAATCACTTTTTCATATCGAAATACAATCTCACCACGCGAACAGGTGTCTTTGGTCGGCAATGAAAAATCATTATCATCAATTCTCACCCTATCAAGCCCTACCTACCCCCTTTAATCCGAGTCGCTATCCTCGCTCGGCGAGAAGCCCCTGAATTCCTCCTCCTCCGAGCTCTCGACGATGTCCGCGTTCGGGTCGTCCTCCTCGTCATCCTCATTGTCTCGATCCTCAATCTCGAACGTCGCCGAGACATCCCACCGGTCGCCCTTGGCCTTGCGGCTGACATACTTGACGAAGCGCAGCGCGCCGCTGTCGCGCATCACGATGGTCATCTTGTTCCACGCCGCGGCCTGGAAGAAGAGGATGTTGTCGTCGTCGCTGCTCGACTTGTAGATGGCAGCATCCTCGTTACCGTCTTCGTCGCCAGCCATGTACACCTCGTGCCCGCCGACTTCCTCCGGCTCCTCTTCCTCCTCCTTCTCCTTGGCAACAGCCTTGCCCTTACCCTTGGCCTTTCCGTTGGCCTTGCCATTGGTGCCGTTCTGCTTTCCTTTGCCCTTTTTGCTCGTCTGCTCTTCCTCCTCGTCCTCCCCGTCTTCGTCGTCGTCATCGTCCTGCCCATCACCCCAGCCAGAGGTTGGCGTGAAGCCGAGGTTGAGCTCCAGGCGGGGCTTGCCGTCGTGGCCAGTGGCCAGCGTGTAGTCGAGGCCGCGTCGGAAACGGCGCGCCGCGATGTCGTGGGACTCGATCTCGGTATTCGTCGCCATCTTGAGCCAGGTGCGGAACTGCCTGCTGGGCAGCAGGACGTCCACCAGCTCCTTGACGGGCGAGTCGTCCTTCGCGTCGCCCTGCTGCATGTAGAGGAAGCGGTGCTTGTGCGGAGGCCGAGACACCTTCCAGGACGTCTTCTTCTCGATCTTTGCGCTGTCTTCGGGCAGCTTCTTGGCTTCTTGCTCGGCGACATACTTTCGCAGTCTCTCCGCAAAGTTCTTGTTCAGGATATCGGGGATGGTGATGCTCGAGTTCTCTTCAAAGTGTTCGGCCATGCCGGCCATGGTGTCGGGTGTGAGATAGGTAGGGGCGATATACTTAAGCAGGAATTCGAGGTCGGCTTCATCAAAGTCCTCGCCGTCGCCATTCCGTTCCTTCTCATCCACAGGCACGACCTTGGCCCGGGGCAGGTCGTGCTGATCAGGGTTGCCCTGCAGCTGCATCAGGCCGCTGTTCTTGGCCTGTGCCTCCTCCGCGCCCTCAACGTATCCGTCCTCCCCTATTTGCGGGATGTGGAACCATCCGCTGATGGCCATGCGGATCCGGCCGCCGTTCTTCTCGAGCTCCTTCTTGGTCTCGGCGTGATAGACCTCCTCCACGTCGTGGAAACTCTCTCCGGGCTGGACGGCGAAGAAGCTCAGCTGGTTCCACGCGGGCGGGATGACCTTGACGACATCGGGCGACACAATCTTGGCGACCTCGCCGTCCTTGCCCTTGCGGTCGCTCACGGGGAACAGGCGCAGGGCTCCGCCCCACTCGCTCTGCCAGGGGATGTCCGGATCGACCAGGTAGAGGATGTAGCTGACTTTGCGGCTTCCGATGACGTCGTCGTGGCACAGGAGATAGCAGCCGGGCGTGTAGATGTTGATGGCCATGTCCGTCTTGCGACCGCTCAGGGGACCGCAGCCGGTGATGTGGGAGACATAGTCTCGGAAGGACTGAGAGTAGATGGCGTCTCGGAGAGCCAGGAGAGAAGGCAGCTTGGCCAGAGCCTCGTCGTCGAGGCCGTCGAGGTTGGCTAGGTCGCCGGACTGGTGGATCTTGTAGATGTCGGTCTCCTTGGGGGTGAAGGAGACATTGTCGCGGATCTCGTTGCGGACGGACCGCAGCAGCTTGTCGTCGACCAGGCCATGGATGACGCTGTGCTTGTAGGGGCTAGATTCGGCGTACTCGGTGGTGTAGCCCTCGAGGACGTCCTTGTCGAAGAGTCCCTTCCGGAACCGCTTCTTTGCCTCGTCGTCGGACAGAGCTATGGTGGGGCCGTTAGCATTGGCTTTCACGATAAGGAACGCTGAAGAATCACAGGTCTGGACATACTGTTCTTGGAACGCTTCTTGGTAGGCTTGGAGCCGTCGACTTTGTGCTCAGCCTTGCGCTTCATCGTGCCTGCCCAATTGGTGCCTCTCGAGCTTTCCAGCTGGTCTGGGAGGGAGAAATGGCAGGGACGAAAAAGCTTTTTCGGAAATGGGCTGATTCCCTTCAACAATTATCTTTCCTCAGACGAGAATTTTGTGCCGCCTTGGATACCCCTGCAGTGGTGGAGTCGACCACTCACCGCCCGTCTCCACACACCTCCAGGGCTGTCCGTCGGGGGCTGTCAGACTCGTTCAATGCATTCGATGAAGTCCAGCCAGCCAACAGTTGACACTGCATGATAGGACAAGCGCCGGACCATATGTAGGGCAAAAGGGGGTCCAACAGCAGTCTCAATGCCTGGCACACGATCCTACTGGCGACTCCTCTTTACGATCATCTGTGGCTTTATGCGAATTGGCGCCGACGCCAGTGCTTTTCGACCTTTTCCATGCTGCTGAACCTTTCAGCTGGCGCCGCATTGAGATGGTGATAAAAATACACTGCCTTCAAGCGCTTGCTTAGAAGCAGCCTCGTTGAATTCATGTCAGGGCGGTAGTAACGGGATTTCTAGTACATCTTGCAGCTAATCAAACAATATTCGGCATTGGTCCGAAAGCAGCTGTTGACACAGACGCCCTCGTCATCACCGCATTCGTCATATTGCAGCTGTTGGTGTAAGTTTGGGAGCGATGTCCCGCCTTGGCAATCCTTCAACCGTGAATCAGAGCGCTGGCTACGGCCAGTTCAAGGTGTAGTAGACATGGCCTCTTATCATTTCTCTACCGACATCCTCAATATCTCCCACGGCATAGGATACCGAGCGGTATTGCCGCTCTTGGGCATTCCCCCGCTCTTTCATTCCCAATATGGCTGGATATATTATCAATGCAGCGAGGGGTAGCTTTGGGAGAAGGATGGCCGGCAGCTTGCTTAAAAGCTCGCCGACATCCGGCTCGAGAGCAGCTCCAAGCTTCCTTTCTGTATCACTGAGGATTTCTGGATCAAGACCAAGATGCTTATTCTCATCCCGGGCGTAACAGGCAATCTAGGTCAGCATCTCTGTCGGGCTGCTCTGCAGCAGGGGCACCAGGTCCGAGGTCTCGGTCGCAGCCCCGACAAGCTGGACCCGGCTCTCAAGTCCCAGCTAGAGTCCTGGGTGGACACGACTGGCATCGAAGACGCTGCCTCGTACGACAGAGCCTGCGCCGGAGTCGACGCCATCATCGTGGCCTGGCCCGCATACGCACGCTTCGTCGTCGACGGGCAGATCCTCCTGCTGCGCGCCGCCGAGAGGGCCGGCGTCAAGCGCTTCCACGCCGCCAGCTGGAACCTCGACTGGGAGCACCTACCCTTGCACGAGATCGAGACCTATGACGCCATGATCTTCTTCGCAGACCACGCCTTGATGACCAGCCCGATCAAGCTGTGCCACACGTTCACCGGCGTGCTCGGCAAGACGCTGTTCGGCGTGCCCGGCGCGGGCATCTTGGAAGGCAACTCGGCGTTCTGGGTCCGGGAGGGCAGTGTCGCGGACAACAGGCGCACGATCAAGGTCATCGGCTCCGGGGACGTCGAACTCAACTTCACCCCCGAGGCAGACGCGGCAGAGTTCACAGTCGCCCTGATGGCGAGTGAGTATGCCGAGAAGGGAGGCTACTTCCGTTTCTGCTCCGACTCCTTCACGCCGCTGCAACTGGGCGAGGCGTACAAGCGGGTGTACCCGGACGCCGAAGTCCTCATTGAGAAAGTCATGGAGCTGGACGAGTGCGAGGCCGTGATGAGGCAGACACGCAAGGAGGCGCGCGAGGCTGGACAGCTTCAGGAGAGGCTCATTGAATACCTGGGCTTGGCATACGGCTACTACATTGCATCGGGCAAGTTGAACATCAACCCCGTGGATGCAGACAAGTTCCCGGGGTGCAAGCGTACGAGCGTTGAGGAGTACATCCGAGGCAACGACTATGTGTGAATAGCTCCCCGTTTACGTTCCTAGACAAGATTGTCAGCTACCAAGTAATTGTTACACTGCATCATCATCCTTGTCGTCCGTCCATTTTACCGCCAAAGCGTGTTTTGGCTTCCATCTCCGCCGTGCCGACATCAATTAGGGGACGGCATGCCAAGACCCGAAACGGCAGCTCGGGCTCGTCACGGGCTTTCCGATGCCGAACATGAAAAACGTCATCGAAAGACGGGCTAAGCCAACATCGTCTCCCAAAGATGTATCGAAAAGACGCCGCGCTGTCGATCTGATACCTGTGCGGGGTGCAAGCAAGACTGTAGTGGATGGTGGAGAATGCGACTGGTAGGGTCGTGGATCGGCATCGATGCTTCTGCCCTTTGTGCCAGGGCGAGAACAAGACATAGAAGGGTACTCAGACCGGCAATGATGTGCAACAGATGGATAGGTCCTACAGGTACTTCTAGAAGCTAGCACTGGGGCCACGCAGCGTACGCAGCGTGGCAGCTCAGGTCTTGGAAGGAGGCGCAATGGCCCAGCCTTGACGCAGCCTGCAGTAGTGCCGTAGCACCACCAAACGCCTGAAATCAATCAGCGGCCGTCAGCACCTTGGCACCCCAAGACACACACTACACAGTACCTACCTTACCTACATGTGAGAGGATGTGAGAGAGAGCCCTGTCCAAATGGGTCAATCGGATTCGACTCGGCACTATCGGGAACCCGCCCTTCTGCGTGGATCCATCCATCGAGTTTGTGGTGATCAGCGCTTCCCTGCTTTTGGGGTTATTCACTCCATTCCATTCTACAAGTACCGTACGTCCAAGTAGTTACATGTTGACCAACCTCATCAAACCCATCAGTCGCCATCGCCAGTCAGGTCGAGTCTGACATCTGCTTATCCTCAACTGTCGCGTCCCTGCTTTGCCCTTCTTATGTACGACGGCACTACTGCATGATTGTGGCATCCCGCCTGTCCGCCTGCCCGCCCTCCCTCCCTCCAAGCCATCCTGCTGTGCGCCCATCGCGACTCCATAATTAGTGCTATCGTCGAATCCAGCTCACGCTCACCCGACGACTCGCCTCCCCCGGAAATAACTAAAGCAGCCCACCAGCCAGCCATCCGCCCATTGTCTTGTGCCATCGACTCCACCACCTTCTTTCCGTCCAACTTTAACTTTACCCAGCGAACGACTCTCCCTTCTTCTGCCAAATCCTGTCAATTGTCACCAAAACTTTGGCCTTGACAACTTCTGCTTGCTACTGCGACTCTCTTCCTACCCATCAATCGACTTTTATCCGTCACTTTTTGCCGAATAGGACTCACAATCATCCAGCCTACTGTGTTCCGGTTGTGTGCGCGATTGAACCCCTCCAAATCACACGACTGTCGATTCTAGCGACGTCATAGCCGCCACAAGATGCCAATTCGCAATCCCTTCGCCAGACGGCCTGGTGGACCGGTCGTCAATGATGAGAACTTGCGCCCGGAATTCGCCGCCGACGGATCGAGGACGGCCCTGCCCGGTTTCGAGAGGGTCGACACGGTCGGCTCAAAGGCATCGTCGGCCGTGAGTGTTCGCAGTGGGAAGAGCCAGGACAACGGAGAGTACAAGATGAGCGGTATGGCCTGCCAAGCCCCCTCCTCCCCCGCCATCTGCCCATTGGCGACGACAATGACATGGTTTCCCTGTCGCCGTCTCCCGCTCGTGGTCTGTGCAGGGCATGTAATTGACAGGGCATTCTTACAGTTGTCAACGACAGTGGTGTCTATCTTCCGGTAAGTTCACCACGGGAATCGGCGTCTGCTTTGTCCCTCAGTCCCCCTAACCAGTCCGCGAATAGCCTTCGCCCACCGAGCGAGACTCCTCATGGGGCAGGCGGTACCTCTCGCGCAATTCTACCGACACGCGCAGCAGCACCGCTGGCGACATTGAGCCCTTCTCCATCTCGCGCGAGTCCTTTGACTCGTACAGAAGATCATTCGTAAGTGAAGGCCGCGCGCCTTCGGCGATGCTGGACCTGTAATCGCTAATGCGAGAGACGCGGCGCGACCAGGATATCTCCGCCAAGTCACCCGTCGTCATCCACGACCCCGTACCGCGCCAAAGCCTGGACTCGCGCTTCCCGCGCTTCCCTCGGTCCTCGCTCCAGGAGCGGCGATTCGACCGCGACCTGCCGCCGACCGATGAGCACTTTGAAGACGTCGGGCTCAACGACGAGAAGCACCCGCAGCCGAAGAAGCGGGGCTTCTTCTCCAAGTTTGGCGGTGAACACAACGCCGGCAACCAAGAGCAGACCACGAGCTCTCCCTCGCCGGGCATGTCGAGGTTCCTGATGACCGGTCGCAAGCGGGGCCAGAGCGGCCAGGGTGCCGAGCTGGGCCAGATCGAGCGCCCCACGACGGCGGCATCAACCGAGGCACAGGAGGTGCAGTCATGATTTACAAAAATTACAGAGATGAGACAAGTTGGGAGTTAGGTGTATCCATACCATGTGGGCCGGGCAGGAAAGACGTATACACGGGAGCTTTGTGTGTTGTATTTGGGGTAATACCATACACATTCGCTACAGCATCCTCATTTAGAGCTAGACACAACGGCCCTGCTGATCGCTAGGCAGGCCAAGGAGTTTCTGGGGTGTTTGGTTATCTTATTTTTGGGGCGTTGAAGGACAAGTTGCTTTTCATCAGGGATCAGAGAGCAGATCTTACCGGGCTATATGGCCGTCTAGGTAATGGTAATGAGAAGCAACAAGTGGCAGACTTGACACTTGATATTCATTCACAGACTTGACCCATCTTGGACCACGATCTTGTGTCTCTTTTTCTCACAAACCCTAGCTTGACTTGCGGCGATGAAACAGCCAATGATCGCTATGCACAATTCGATCAGCCACGGCTCGTTCATCCAACTATTTGTTCAATTGTTTTACGCCGGAATGTTTACATCGGGCGGCACACCGGTGCCGATAGCGGACTCGACACGCACGGGTGGCCCGATGCCCCAATGACGACCGAAGCAATTTTTGGCATTGCGCCATACAGTTATCCACCTGTCTTGCCCCACGTAGATACGCCCTTTTGACAGCATCGAGACCTCGTAGCAGGAACCGCCTCGGGTGTAGGGAAATTTCTTCAATATTTCTCCTTTCACTCGGTAGAGGTCCCTCTGACTTGCGGATATCTGTTTGCGGCATCACCAGCCTTTAGCCTCCTAGACGCAGAGTGATTTGACAGGGACTGATCCCCCTTCCGTGCTTTTTTGCATACCCCGATGGCGGACAACACTAAGAAGGAGGCCGCGGCCGGACCTCCCAGCGGCGGAGGCATCAACGCCACGGCCCTGGCGGCGCTCGGAGGTGACGGCCCGGACCGGCTTGCAAAGGCCTTTGAGCACGAGCTGTCGCTGTCGTCGCGCACCGTTCACGCCGACGACTATATCAACACGCACCGGGCCGTGGCGCCGCCGCTGCACGTCTCGGCGACGTATAGGTACGGAAGCGAGCCGGATGAGCTCAGGTATATGGAAAACATTGATGTAAGTCGATTCCGGTATGGCCTCGCTCTCATCCTTGGTGTTTGGATGCTTCAGGCAATCACGGAGAGGAGGCCCATGTGTGAAAGGGAAAAAACTACATTCCCATAAGATGAGATATCTATAGTTTCATACTAACAAGACTATATAATGTAGCCCAACAACCCTTACGACTCGCACATCTACTCCCGGGACTCGGCGCCCAACACCACCCGCCTCGAGGCCATCCTGACCTCCGTCCTCAACGGGCCCGCCATCACCTACGGGTCGGGCCTCGCCGCCTTCCACGCCCTCATCGTCTTCCTGAACCCCAAGCGCGTCGCCATCGGCAAGGTCGGCTACCACGGCTGCAACGGCGTGCTGCGCCTCGTCGCCAAGCTCACGGGGCTCGAGCAGCTCGACCTCGACAGCGAGGCCGACCTCGCCCGCCTGCAGCCGGGCGACCTCGTGCACGTCGAGACGCCGGTCAACCCGACGGGCGAGGCGCGCGACCTCGACCGCTTCGTGCGCCTCGCCCGGGAGAGAGGGTGCTACGTCTCGGTCGACGCGACGTTCGCGCCGCCGCCGCTGCAGGACCCGCTCCGCCACGGCGCCGACGTCGTCATGCACTCGGGCACCAAGTACATCGGCGGCCACTCGGACATGCTCTGCGGCGTGCTGGCCGTGAACCCGCGGCGCGACGCCGCCGAGGGCTGGCTGCGCCGCCTGCGCGACGAGCGCATGATGCTGGGCAGCGTCATGGGCAGCCTCGAGGGGTGGCTCGGCGTGCGCAGCCTGCGCACGCTGGAGCTGCGCGTCGAGCGGCAGAGCGCGAGCGCGGGCAGGCTCGTGGCCTGGCTGGCCGGCGAGAGCAAGCCCGGCAGCTCCGGCAACGCGTTCTCGGCCGCGGCGCGCGTCGTGCAGCGGGTCTCGCACGCGAGCCTGCAGCCCGAGGCCGCGGACCGGGACTCGTGGCTCCGGAAGCAGATGCCGCGCGGCTTCGGCCCCGTGTTCTGCATCTGGCTGCGCGACGAGCGGGACGCGCGCCGGCTGCCGAGCCGGCTGCGCCTGTTCCACCACGCCACGAGCCTCGGCGGCGTCGAGAGCCTGATCGAGTGGCGCGCCATGACCGACAGCCGGTCCGACCGGAACCTGCTGCGCGTGAGCGTCGGCGTCGAGGGCTGGGAGGACCTCAAGGCGGATCTGGAGCAGGGGTTCGAGGCGCTGCTTCGGGAGGACGGGGCTTGAGTGGACGTGATTTGTGTAAGCGTGATTGTGTACGGGAGGTTGTCTCGGGAGGCTTGGGAGTCTGTGGGCATAGTCTGGAGGGGAAAACTTGGATAGCTAGGTTGCATATCATCTATGAGTTACCAGAGGGTTATGGCGGCTGCAGGATGATCTATGCCGCAATGGCTTGTCGGGACAGACTCGAAGAAGTGATTATGTTCTATACTCTTGGCCATTTGACGATGTTGTGAAGCGGCTTGCTCACGCTTCCTGCACCATACAAGCTACTCTTGCCTTCTTCCAGCCTTACTTGCCTTTCTAGACCTTTCCATAAAGTTTCGACGAAACCGTATTTCTCTGTAAGTTGTTTGGCGTTGTCGCTACCTCAGTCCTGTTGCGCGACAGCCAGATGTCAGACTCGACGTGACTGGCGACTAATAGTCGACATGTACTAATGATATTCACTATCTCAACTGCTAGTGGCCACCTCCTTAATATGTATATATATGTATATACACGGAGTCAACGACCTTTAGACCAAATATGTTCCAGCTGGAAAGTTCAGATGCGGGTCTGATTGTAATTCCCAACTAGACCAAAATAAGGCTAACTAGATCCTTGAAGGGCGCGTGGCCTAATG
Source organism: Thyridium curvatum (assembly GCF_004353045.1). Taxonomy (NCBI): domain Eukaryota; kingdom Fungi; phylum Ascomycota; class Sordariomycetes; order Thyridiales; family Thyridiaceae; genus Thyridium; species Thyridium curvatum. The sequence goes on from NW_022156775.1 coordinate 295,919, forward strand.
GTAAGGCGTCAGATTTCGGCTCTGAAGATTGTGTGTTCGAATCGCATCGCGCTCGTTTTTTTTTGCCCTTGATCTATTTTGTTTTCTTTCTCTTCTCTTCCCCCTTTATATTCCGCTTACCCTTTCCATTGAATTCCTTTGTCCCTTGCGCACCCCAAGGCCTCGAACACCTCCCGCAGACCGGCAAAGAAGGAAAAATCCAGGATGATACAACAGTGCTGCTTCTTGGCACAGGAAAGGTTCAGTGGAAGTCGAGGAATTAAAGCGCCGACGAGTGTTAAGATCATATACGAGCTAAATAAAACTATGTATCTTATCTAGACAGCTCATGCCGACATACGGGCCTGATTATATAGTGAGATTAGGGTCGACCAGTATTGAGTAACAATTATTCTCGAATACACCTCCCTGCTTCCCGTTGACTCCCTTGCAGTTGCAGGAGTCCGCGGGCACGGACAGGTAATGCTCGCATAGGTTCCTGTTGAATATGAAGCTGCACTTGTCCTTGATCGCGAAAGATATTGTGATTGTAACTGTCCCGACACCTCCGTTGTACGGAAAAGGAAAATCAATCGAGCGGCTGTACCCAGGGCCCATGATGTCCTTCTCAATGTCGTTACAAAAGCTGTGCGCCGCGCTCTGCATCCGGACGTCCTCGGTAGTCTCTCCCTTTCCGAAGCACTGCACCTTGTTACTCAACGGGTCACCCTGCTCGTAGGGCGAGGGCGCAGGCGAGGTGGGCTTGGTGGTCGACGTCGACGTGGTAGAGGTGGAGGTCGAGGTCGAGGAGGATGACTGGCGAACGTTTGGGCATACTACCAGGAGGTCCCAAAAGTTCTCTATATCGTCGTCATCACCGTCTGGCTTATTGTTGGTGATGTTGCCCCAGAACCATGGCTGTTGGACACAGGCAGGGTCGTTGAAGCTGAGGAATCCGCATTCCTTCGTCACGGGCCCATCAGAAGAGCCAAACACGGGCTGAACTGCCCGTTTGGGCCAGCTTCCGGAGGGGGGTGCGGGCGCATCGGGGCCCATGGATGCCGGGGGCGTGGGAAAGGGAACCGTGGCGGATGTTGTCGTCCGTCGTCCGTCTACGCCTCCAATGTAGACTACTGCAGGCCAGTATGGCGTCGTGGCGGGAATAGGCCAGAATGCTGCAGCGTCACGTTTGTTGTTCCCGCCACCCTGTTTCAGTGTTACCACGTCGAACACCCACTCCGTAATGGTCAGCGGCGCTTGTGTGATTGTGCTTGTCCAGGTACCTTGGCTGACGGTGATCAGAGGATAGTTGACGGTACTGGTTGCGCCCTTCCATGGTGGTAGCTTGACATTGCAAGGAGGAGAGCATGTGAACTGAGGCTGTTCCATATCCCAGATCGCGGGATCAACCCAGACATAATCCATAAAATTATTGGTGCCGTTGCTGCTGACGTCAAAAATACTTATCTGCGACCAGTCCGGATGCACCTTGACGTTGAGATTATCGGCGGCCGGGATGCCTTTGCCATCCATGACAGCCATATATTTAGCACCGATGGTGACAAGATTCTGGAAACGAATGTTGGCATGGTTGTTTTTCAGAAGCACTAGTGCCTTTTGACATAGTTGTGTGTCGATGCAGGTCTGAGCATAAGTCGAGAACCACTGAATGATGGTCAGCTATAGTGCGCTTGCTCACCATTCTGCATATTGCGAGAAGAGTTTATGCAGAGACACTCTGTCGGGAGTGTCTCGGCTGCCACTTACAGAATAAAGTCCCGCACTCGAAACAAAAATGTTCTCGGAGCCCGTCATTATCACAGCCCAGGATTCATCGCAGCCGCTGAACTCATCTCCGGCGGTGCATGAATAATTGGGATCACCAGGGAAGATGCCCACGACGGAAGTGAAAGGAGCTGGCGGCGGCGGAGTCGGCTGGAAGTAGGGCGATTCGCTTTGTATCATGCCAGCATAAATGTTTGCTGCCGAGTGAAAGTTGTACTGATAAAACACAGCGTGCTCGGATGCAGTACCGTAGAGCCTTTGATCTTGGAGTTAGTCTTGCCTGTGATTGCGGAGTAAGACAGAGTGTGTATGTTACCAGGTCGGCTTTGTACTCTCGATCAAGAAACCACGAGCAATGTAAATTGAAGTTTGTACCATAGTGTTGTTCTCGTCAACCAGATCAGGGTCACTAGGGGTTGTCAAATCAGACCGTCGTTCGGCTTCTGTCAGTAAGAGGCAGGTAGAGCTCAACTTACTCAATCATGTGATCGGCTCCCCAAAGCCACATGTTTTCAAAGTAGCCTGACGCCGACGTCGTGAGGTGCATCATCAGACTAGCAGCAGAACATGCTGAGTTGATACCACTGGTGACGGGGGGGCATTCAGCAGGTGTTAGCTCTGTTCCTGTGGCGCCTCCTACCCGGACATGGCAGTCCCAAAGCCCAGCAGAGCCCGGTGAAGCAGCTTGGATATTCCACTCGATAAGTACCAGGCCAGCTGTAGGCCCACGATTCGTGAAAATAAGATCCTGCATCTCTATGTTGCCAACCTGCCCGGCATTTCCAACCTTAACCAAGACCTTAGGCTTGCTATGGCATACAGTCAGCTCTAACAAAGTAAATGGCAAATAGAGAAGAAAGGACTTAGTCCCTCTATTCAACAGTAGATATCATAGGAATCGCGTACCTGGCGTCTGAAAAATAGGAGCCCGAGGCAACTAATTGTGACCATGTCTCTCCCACAATCTTAGCGCCTGGAGGAACAGTGATGGTTGAGGTAAGAATGTACGACCCGGCGTCGACAAAGAGGATCTTGCCTAGACTTGCATATAGCGCAGCTTGAAATGCTGCTGTGTCATCAGTAGACCCGTCACCTGTGCACCCGAGGTCCTTGGTGTGCACAAACGCAGAAACGGCTTGATCCTCGTACTGCGGCTTGGCTCGCTCAAAATAGTTTCCCTGGGCATCTAGAAGAGTCGAGTGTCTCCGATAGTTGCCAATCTTGCCGCCCTTGGAGAAAGTACGAGCATTCGCTGCTCCTTCGTAAACAGGCCCAACAGCCCACGCATCGATCAGGGCTGTCGAGGCTAGAAGCGTGGCACCGGTGGTGTCGGCCACAGCCACGGAAACTCCCGACATAGCGATGTTCTCGAGAGCAATCCCTGTACTAATGCTTCCCGGGGTCGCTGATATGGGATTTACAACAATAGCAGTACCAACATTTGTGAATGACGAGTCCAGGATTGAGACAGAGCCGACTGTGGGGAAGCAAGAAGTTAGCAGTGCACTGTCGAGTTGTAACCCGACGCCGCAAGAAATAAGAAGAGCTTGGCGGCAGCTCCCGGTATATCTTGAACAGTATACCAGACCAGAGATTGTCCAAAGAACACAATGTCGACACAGGGAAATAACAGTCAGGGAGCACACTTACTGTTGCCGACACCGTTGTCACCAACGAGCTGAAACCCCGTCTTGACGTTGTTCATCGTGATTGACTTCCACACCCATCCCCAGTCCCAGATGACCTGGACTCCGACTGTGCAGCCATTGAATTTGAGACGCTGCGCCGTGAACTGCTGACTGCCCCCTTTGAGCCCAATCCCACCCCCGGTAAATGTGACATCGGAAATGCTGCCCCCACTGCCATTCTCCGCGAACATGCCGATTTGTGACGAGCCGGCTGCTGCTATCAACTCGACATTCTGAAGACTCGTGGCTTGCGCAACTTGGTAGTGCAGACAAGTGACCAGTTTGCCTTGGGAAATCTTGCGGATGTCTATGACCAAGTTTCGAATTTGACGATAGAAGTTGGCGGTATTGACATAGTATCTAGAACATTGGAAGAGTCAGATTCACTCATTCTATACTGCAGTACCTAATTATTGGGACAAAATGAAGGTCATTGGATCTCAAGGATTAACGTACTCAGGGTCGCCGCCATCGATGCCCTTGCCCTTGGCACCAGTATACTCGTCCGTGGATAGTACCCCTAAACCAACAAAACTTGGGGCAGCCACGAGTGTTGGTCGATTGTTGGCATCACCAATGACTTGTGTTCCGAAAGGTAACGCAATGGTCGAGGATACCAGGTAGTTTCCAGGTGGGAAATATACGATGGCGTTCTTTGTTGTGGACCCGTTGCATCCTTTGCCGCATCGTGTGCTATTTGTTCCCATGGCCTTGTTTATGGCTTTTGTATCATCCTGTTCCCCGACGATGTATTGATCAGCACCAGCATAAGTGAAAAGGCGGGGCTCATGAGTAAGTTATGGAATTCTCCTCCACTGGACTGGACTCACCGTTATACCGTCACCGACGGCTCCGTAGTCAAGCACATTCCTGAAGATCACCTTTGACTCGATCAGCTGATGAACTCTCTCGCAAAGCGCCAGGCAGGACAACTCACATAGTTAGGGTCATTTCCCCAAGGCACAGTCCCTTTGCGAGCAAGACTGTTGTATCATTTCCTGGTCAGTGGCGCATCCTTTGATTGGGCAGACGGATACTTCATTGAGCAAGACTTACTCTTGCATCCAATATGTTCCCTTGCTTGCTGCTGGCGCACGCCTTGTGACATTCCGCCATCCGTTCATCGCATCTGCCTCGGCTACGAGAGCTGCCGCTGCAGCGATTTCGTCGGTGATGACTAGAAGTGGCGGAATACCCTGGTCGGTTGGTGCGGCAGAATCTGGGACGCTGCCTCCACCAACTATCGTCCCGGGCTTCAGGCCATACTTGTTTCGTAGCGGCTCCGCAACACGAGCCTTGTTCAATCTCGACGTCTCGGAGAGGGCTTTCTTCACAACTTCCCGTGCGGCCTGCAGATCTTTGGCCGTTGCTCTTTTCAGCAGAGGCGTAACGGCGGACTCGAGTACGCTGCGCGGCTCTGGGACGATGTCCTCGGGTAGACTTCTGGCCAGCGTCGTGTTCAGAGCCCGTCTCGCTTCCTCCTCTTCCATCGAATCCTCCAGGTCCCAGCGGTAGGGCTGTTCCATACGCGGCATGGGCATCGTCTTACCCGTCAAGCTCGATTCGCTGACCTGGAGGTTTTCAAAATCAGGTCCATCCTCGCTTGAGACCGAATGAAACTCGAGGATCTCATGATCAAACAAAGACCTCGAAGATAGTGCTGGTAAAGAACGGGCTTACATATGTCAAATTTGCGTACACCGGAGAGTCGAAGCCCTTGCCCGCTTTGACGAGACCTTTGAGCTCTGCGATCGTGAGAGACTTGCTAGCCCGGGTAGAATTAGCTCCGGTTGAGCGTTTTGCCTGGGTTATCTCGTCCTCGTCCTCCAGCTGATCCGCATTCCCGATATCAAGCATCGTATACACGGTGGCAGCTATTCCATCTGGGCCATTGTCGGTTGGGACGAAGTGAAAATGAATGATTGATTGGTCTTCCCTAAATTCCTGGTTGCTAGTGGCTTCTGCTGCTGCCTGGAGCTGATCACGCAACCTTGCGTGGGAGTGTCCTTGCCCTGTCCGCCCTATGGGTCAGTTCATAGACTCTTCAATATTGAATAGAATAACGTGTTGGGACATGGCCTACAATTCTGTTCTGCTTTGACTGGAACGTTATTCTGTCCATCAGTCGCGCAGCTAATGCCGGCACATCGTGTGTTGGACGGGGAGTTCATAACTGCGCCGCTCCCACCTTCAACCCTAATTCACTGATACATTAGCCTAACTATCTCAAGATTTCTCAAGATTGGAGATCAAGAGTCAAAGCACCAAGAACAAGGATATTAATCCTGGGACCCAGTTCATGGACAGTTCTCAAACTCTAAAGGTATACGCACCAGGTGGCCGGCGGGAATTCATCACACGAGTAACGGATGTTGGAGTACTGGAGGGGGAGGCCAGTGATGGGATCATATCGATTCAACAGGTTCCCAACCTGTGATAACGGCTCAGTCAAGGTCGTATACCACGGGCCGTCGTGTCGCATAGGCAACTGCTGGTTGGGTTCCGGGCAGGGGTGGGTAGTTTTCCAGGCTGGCGGACATGATGCAGCGCGGCGCCAGAACTGTCGACTAGCAGGCACCCCCCATTCACGGTCACCTGTGTTGAAGTCATAACCGTATACATCATTGGAAACACCGCTCAAGGGGTGCATGTTCTGCCCTCGTGGAGTCGCCGCAAAATTGGCCGCATTTGTGCAGATTTCTCGCATGTAGTAACAATTGTAATTGAGGTATACTGTCCGAGGCCATATATCGATAACTTCCCATGCAGGAATACCTGGGACAGACCGACTTTTAAGTATACTGTCAGCAATGCCTTTTGATAGATGGTGGTAAGAAACAAGGAAACTGGGTGACCTACTAGAAGAAATGGCCAGGATTGGTGGTATCCGGCAAGTAATCTTGCAGGTATTGAGCATCGGCGACCCGAGAGCAGAAGAGAAACAACAGCGGCGCCAAAAGCGCAAAAAGTTGCAAGACTGCCATCTCGTCGAATTAGCAGAGTCTGTGACGAGAGGGAGCAGGTCTAGAAGAGGCAGTGAGTCTCACACAGCCAACATTGAATACGACTTGGGAGAGCAATGTCAAAGTGGGCATATATATTGATCCAATGTGTTGTGCAAGCAGCAGGTAATCCTGTACCCCGTGAACCGGCCGAGGTTCTTCGATACGAACGTCGAGACGGACGAGGTTCGGAAAGCGCGCATGCGAGGCATGGTGTGAATTGCCCTGTTCACCTCATCCTTGCCCCGTGTCTCTTCAACTGTGTCTGATTCACAGTGCAACTCGGCTTGTACCTGATAGGTAGACCCAGAAACTTCAACTCGTTGAATACACCTCATCCTTGCCCGACTCGAATCGAGACCGCGAGAATGATCTGATTTGTGCTGGGGACACATGTCTGTTGGTCCGCTAGTCTTGGAGGTGAAATTAAGCCATGGCGGAACAATACCGCAGAGACACGATCTAGATCCGGATTGATATGACAAGAGTTCAGGGTTTGGCGGGCCGGCCCCTCCGGCAACTCAAGCTTTCCTAACCCGGGGCAAATCCGGCCCGTTTTGAATAGCTAGTTGAAAAAAGTCCCTAGTCAGCCACAACGGTCCCAACCAACGACCAACAGCACGAGCTGAAAGCGGCGTGCGCCTGGAAGAAGAAGGTTACATTTTCGTTCGTTTAGTATCGGAGATTCGCCTGCATCTAAGTGCGGACTGTCGCCACGGACCAGGTTAGACTTGTAGAGTTTGTGTTCCACGATCTATGCTTCCTCTCCCATCTTAATCTTTTGATGCCCACATGAGCGGGACTATTCGGAACTCATTCCCCCCTCTGGTACAGTAAGCGCCCAACCCGCCACATCTACGGAGTACGTAGCACGGATAGAATCGTGACGGACTTCAATCGAGGCATTCTTACCCGAAGCTGAGCTTTGCTGCAGGTCCTGGAAATAATGATCCATGCAGATACGATTGTCCACTTGGTTCTCATGCAGGGGCAGCCCGATCACATCTAGCCTCTTATTTTCGCTCCACTTTACAAGTACATAGCACGCAGGCACAGCGCGTGATTATCAAGGGACTAATTTCACAATGTCGTTCTCAGGACTAGTCCCATAGCCTTCTTTCTTCTGAAGTTTTGTTGGTCCTGGTACGTCTTTCGAGCCAAAGTCCACGACCAATTTCCCGAGGGGACGAATTGTCCCGTACGTGGGCAGTCAGGACAGTCATGCTCTTCCCTGGATTATTCCCTTTAATTGATTGACGAGCATTCTCGGGGTATTTTCCTCTGTCCTTGCTGTCCATTCCTCTCGAGTTTCTCCTCGCTCAGATATTCAGACCTCTAGCTTCTGTTCCTCAATAACAGCCATGAAACCCAACCAGGGAAGAGCTTGGTCGCGGCACCCCGTGCTCTGTGTCATGGTTCTCTGTCTTACAGGCCTGGCTCATGCCAAAGATGAATGCGCACCTGTTACGTGGACATCTGGGGCATTCGAAAGACGGTCTGTTTCTGATACTGCTACCTCGTCTTTCACAGGCAGTGGAAGTACAGGCGCTTCCAGTTCCCTTGTCGCGGCACCTACCTCCAACTATTCCATACCGGTGGTTACTATCAGCCCTCTCATCAAAGGTGCAGATGTTAAAGTTGGTGAGGTCAACTGTCGATACACCGCCAATACACGAAACATGGACATAAACTACTACACCTGTACTGCCTTGGCTATTCGACACCGCATCACCATTGAAGCGTTCTTCATCTTGAACCCAGGACTGCATCGCGACTGTGGGAACATTCAGGCGGATACGGACTATTGCGTGCGAGGCTGTAAGAAGGCCCTTCCTCATCATGCGTAAGCACCTGTCTAGTGACGACTGGGAACTGATCAATGGCCTCTGCTCTGGGTGAACAGTTATCGAGCCTCTCAGGGCTGAAGACGGCAAGTGCGGCCCCCCAAACAACAATGCCACTTGTCTCGGTACGCCAAATCAGTGCTGCAACGCAAACACTTGGACCTGTGGCAGCTCCGCGTGAGAACCCCCCTCCCCCTGGTATCAGCGACTGTTCGGTCAGGTTTAATTATGGTATACTAACGCCAGAGTCCCTGGCCAGCGAAGACTGTGCAGACGGAACCTGCTACGAAGGCGCATGTGCAGGAGACTCTGTGTTTACGACGAACGGTGACTGCGGCAGGGACCACGGCTACAAGCAATGTGCTGGGGTCTGGGGTGACTGCTGCAACGCAGAGGGGAAGTGCGGCACCGGCCCGTCCTTTTGCGCCTACGGCGTCTGCCAACTTGGAAACTGCACAGTTCCCCAAGCTCCTCCGCCTTCATGGCTGAATGGAAACACGACAGATGGCACCTGCGGTGGACCGAGCTTCTACACTTGTAGTGTGGTATTCGGAAACTGCTGCAACAAGAATGGCAAGTGCGGCTCCTTGCCGTCAGACTGTGGAGAAGGCTGGTAAGTCTTTTCCCCTATTCTCTTAACTCGCCTTCCTTCTATAGACCGTACACTAACTTGTGGACTTCTGTTCCATAGTCAACCTCAATTCGGGAAATGCTCCTCTATACCAAGCTCGTCTAGGCCCTCATCTTCATCCACCAAAAGGACAGTGAGCAGCCCTATGACCACCACGAGCCCAACCTCTACGTCGAAACCAAGCACTCCCACAGCTACTACCACGTCTGCGAACCCTACCGAAACTTCCATCCCAGGCGAGGACGCTTTACCTCCGTGCGGGAAGACCTGCTTCAATAACATGCTGGCCCAACACTCCGCCCTCGGATGTGCCGCCCTTGATGCATACTGTCTTTGCAACAACGTTGACTTCAGCAATGGCATTCGCGACTGCTCAAATGGAGCTTGCGGGTCCGCTGTCGGCAGTACAGTCATCGCCTTCGGGAGCGCATATTGCTCTACCGCCTTTGCCAGCCATACTGCCACAGCCACCGGCATAGCTGCTCTGCCCTCTTGCGGCCAGACCTGCTTTAACAACATGGTGGCACAGTACTCGGCCCTGGGCTGCGCCAGTCCTGATGATTCCTACTGTCTATGCAACAATGTGAACTTCAGCAACGGCCTTCGTGATTGCTCGAATGGGGCTTGTGGCTCAGCCGTCGGCAGCAGTGCGATATCCTATGGCAGCGCGTATTGCTCTACCGCATTCGCCACCCACACTGCCACAGCCACCGGCATAGCTGCTCTGCCCTCTTGCGGGCAGACCTGCTTTAACAACATGGTGGCTCAATACTCTGTTCTTGGGTGCGCTAGTCCCGAGCCAGCTTGTCTCTGTCGGAACGTCAACTTCGGCTACGGCCTCAGAGATTGCTCGAACGGCGCTTGTGGCACGGCTCTTGCGCCGACAGTCATTGAGTATGGGAGTTCGTATTGTGCGTCTGCGACAGCGGCTCACTAGTCTATTGAAGCGGCCAGCGGGAGAAGACAATCCTATTTACTGGGCTCTACATAGCAACTTGCCTCCAGGCTGAGCGAATATCACCATGGCCGTGGAGACAACTTGGTACTTTGTACATGGTAGTTAAACTTTGCAGAATTGAGATCATGAAATTCCGGCATTGCTTTACGGTATTCACATCTAGACATAAGCCTGTGCATTATCTTTCGTAATCTGTAGAGCTTCACTCTTTGGCCTGGTTCCTCCGTCCCCTCTCCTCCCTCTCCGCACGTATCCTAGCCAGGAATCTGTCTCTTGAGGCTTGTGCAGCCGGTGGAAGTGGCGGACCACCACCGTGCTTTCGAAGCCAGCTTATCTTCTCTACCATCCTGTGTTTTGGCCCCTCACCCACCATCAATTCGGTTGGCGGTGCAGCTGGGGGCATAGGTCTCATCTGCGCAAGCGAATCAGCGCTCACTATGTCGGCATGCATGCTCATGAGCCAAGGATGAACAGCTAAAGAGTGTCATTAGAAAAGCCCTCAGTCCATCAAACACAACCATGGACTTACCGCCGACGTAATCGCGTATCGTGACAAAGCCTCCATTGCCTGCAGATGAAGTCACCACCAACTTTATCCCCCGCTTTCTTAGAGGTCTATCTTCGCCACAGCACTTGACAAGAAACTCAGTGTCCGAGTCCGCTTCCCAGTTGCCGTCCTCATCGGGTTCGTCGGCAAAGGGCCGGTCCTCGTCGCTCAAATCTCCGTACGTGACGTACTTCGGGTCACTGTCGGGCTTGCATGCGTGATTTTCATGCCATCGCAACCACTCACCCTCCCATTCATCAAGCTCCCGGACTGAAGCTTCAACGGAAGAGACCTTGGGTTCTGTCAGGGACAGTTGAGAGATCTCGTGCCACGTGCCGCCACTTCCAGTATCGGGTCGAAAGAATGGTTCGATGTCGTCCGCACTGCGAGGGGTCTTCATGACGGATATCGCGGCGGGGAAGACGCCGTCAAGGGGCCAGAATAGACGCTTGGCTGCAGTGGACAAGAACACGGGAACCCTGTCTCTACGAAGCTCCTCGTACGAGCGGTAGGGAGGCTCTTCCAGCGGGTGAGAGGTTGCCATTGTTGTTTTTGGGAACGGGCGATGCGCAGATGTTGGCCGGAAACCTTGTGTCCTGGTGTGGTGTGGGAGATGAGTTTGCGAGGAGAAGGGCCGATGGCCAGGTTTTATGCGCGGAGATACACCAAATCAAATCAACCCATCACGTGCACCTATCGCCACTCTCAGTCAGTTTATTCGTGCAATCAAGTGGTCTAGATACCGACTACCTATTTCAAAGTCTCTAAATAACTTAGAGAATACATTATATACAAGTAACACTCGCATCTTGAGGCCCGATGCTGCCCCTAACAAACATCGTATTTAAGAGCTGGGTGGAGGCCTAAGATTTAGAACCCTGTGGCGTTCCTCTGCAGATCTGTTCACACTACGTACCCGGGGCTTCAACACAGGCCGATAGGACCCAAGGACCTTAGGGCCTTGGCTCGATCCAACTTTAAGGGAAGCTAGTTATGGGATATGGAGTTCAGGTCGCTGAGGTCGCCAATCCCTGGTCTCTTTAGTGTGCGATTACAGTGGGGTTCGAATTCACGACACCCCCTCGAGCCCCTCTCAGTATCTCAACACACGGCGAAAACAATCCACAGTCGTGTCCAATTCACCGTATGTAATAAAAGAGTCGAATCTAATTGGATTATAGCAGCAAGGGAGAGCCTCCCTCGGCCGCCGCGAGGGTAAATGCTCTTTGAGTAGCTCTCAGGGTCGTTGCTTGGGACTCACCAATCTTCTGACTGCGGCCCAAAACGCGGTGCCGGACTAAGCACATAAAGGCGGCTGGTGTGTGGCATCGTATGATCCGTTGAAGTCCTTTTAAGACGGCTTTAGAGAGGCTCAGAGAAGGTCTCCTATGAGAGGTTCTGCGTCGAGAATTGGGAGGAAATAGCTTTTTATATTGTTTTTTATAATCCACTCTAGAGACTTGAGTGCAATCCAGTTTACAGCACACGATGCTTTCAACCACAAGTCATCGAAGCTCTTGAAGAGAGGTAGAAATCAAAGACAATAGAAACATAAGAGAAAAAGTCTAAGTTATCATAAGTCATATCTCATACTCATTAGAAAGCCAGCCTCGATGTCTTGAAAAGTGTCCATCTTCCAAGGCACGACTCCGATATGAAGTAGATGATTTTGTTCATGTCACACACGAAGGGAATCGAGTGAGTAAGTATGTGACGAGTGATCGTTTCAAGTTCAAGGCTGGGGCTCTTACGACGAGTGGAATGGTTCGTGGACTGCCACCAGGCCACGACTCCCAATACGGTACGTCGCGCCCCAGATGATGCCCAGGACACCCATCAGCAGGAAGCATAGCAGGAGAAACAACTTCAGTGCCGGCTCGCGGACCTCCCAATCACCTAGGCCACCCTGGTCTCTCTCAAACACCATGACATTGCTGCTGAACAGCGTCTGTGGTTCGTCACGATCATCAGTATTAAAAGTGTTGCTGTCTAACATGATGGGCTGCTAGTCGTGCGGGTGCGACTTACCGAAACAAACGTGCCTGGCAGGAATATCAGCGTGAAAAAGGTGATCACATGCATCGACGTGGTCTCGTGCTTCGTCTTGAGGGCGATGTGGTGCATGCTGTGAGTCAGTTGCTCCATCGTGCTACTGGAAGCCCGCGCGCACTCGGCAAAGTGCTGTCCCGCATGCGTGTTGCGGTGCTCGAGGATTGTGCCAAACTGATGGGTGGTGGGCCTTGGTTAGCGAATTAACGGAGGTCAAGTAGGCCGGGGAGAGAACGAACCATTGCAGCTTTCCTCTTCAACTTCTCCTCTAGAGCCTCGATTCTCTCCTGGTAGCCCTCGAGTTCCCCCAGCACAACATATATCTGCTCTACGAAGCCGGCTACCTCTGTTGCGAGCTCTTGATGTCGCTTTCCTAGTCGTTCGTACCTAGTGGCTAGTGCACGTACTATACGCAAATCCTCCCGCAGTGTCATGGCCGCCTCCCCGACGCTGTCCTGCAGCAGGTTCAACTCCTGCAGACTTCCAAAACCGAAGGAATCAGCCAGGTGTTCGTCATTATCATCGTCTCCCTTCTCCTCACACTCGGCCATCTGGCTGGTAGCAGCTCTTGATGCGCTGTTGTTGTTGGCAGTGTCGCGCCCGGTCAGCCAGCTGCCCACCTTGCGCACCGTCGCGACCGTCATCGTCGACGCCCGCGACAAGCCCGTCCCACCGCGGCTCGGCGGGCCCATCGATCTAGGCGTGTGACGAAGGCCATGAACAGGTGCACTGAGACTGGTCCGCAGCTGGGCCGCGTCCTCGGCGTCCAGCTCGCTGATCTCGAGGTCGTCGACGGCCGAGACCTGCTCGCGCGTCTTCTTGACCAGATAGTCGATGTACTGGGGCCAGGACTCCATGGCCCACTCGAGAACGAGCAGGTGGGCATCGAGAGCGGCGCGGAAGTAATCGGTGCCCTCCCCCTCAGGCTGTTGCCGTCCGTCTTCAAGTCTAGTGGCAGACACCAGTCGCTCGTGCAGGAGCGTAGTACCTTTGACGACGAGAAAGAGGGATGCACCTGCAGCAGTATCATAGGCGTGGAAGAACGTGGCGGCGCGGCGTTTCCATGGGTTAGGGTCACCGGGCCCGGCGTCTTTGTCCTCTTTTTTGAACTGCCGCTCGAATGCAGAGAGGTTAAAAGCATGCTGAGGCCGGCTCACAACGGCATCATCGATCCGGAGGCGGCCCGTCGGGGGCGACTCAACCCGCAGACGAAGATCGAACACAAAGTCCAGGATGGCAGGCATCACTTGGTGGTGCGTCAGGACGTAAGAGAGCTGGTCGTGCGAGCAGCAGAGGGGTCCCCTGGAGTTGATCGTCTCGATGAAACTTTGAGGCACACAGCAGAGTTAGGAAATACTACTAATCGGTCACGTCAAGGTGTGAGCAAGCGCACATGAATCTACATCTTGTTTGCGGTGATAGTACACCCAAGTGCTCTTTCAATTGGTCTAGAGTCTTTGCCCTGATCTCTGTAGTGCTCGAGAGTCAATTGATCGCGCCAAAGATCAAGGCCGGAAGACCGAGGAGGGTCGGCAAAACTCACCATTGTCACTATTCAATGGATCCCAGATCGATACCAACCAGCGATTCTTGTCCTTGACGAAGATTTCTGTCCTTTCCGCGACGAGACGTTCTCGATAACTCTGTAGTGCGGGACGCGACTTTTGCGTACGGAAAATGTTCGTGGGATATGCCTGGAAAATCTGTGCCTGTTCGGCGGTTTGACACGCGTTTTCATCGTGGGCCGGCATTGTCGCGGGTTCTTGCGTCTGCGGCGGGCACTCTCAGGTCATCTTTTGCCACCGAGGTCTTGTACGCCGGCAGGGTTAAGTCGCGGTGTGGCGAGAGAAGTTATATCAAGCAATTCCACACGCGGCTGTTTACGATTCGCGATTGAGAGAGAAAATCATTGTCAGGCTGAGACCGCCTCGGGTGCAAAGGCAGATCCCTTTTTTCAACGATTGGATTTGGAAGGACCCGAGAGCAGCCCTTGTCCTTACTGCATGCCGCCAATGCCTGAGAAGGGGGGTGGCCCAAAATCTGCCTTGTCATGTCGAAAATGTGCATTTGACAGCACGACAGAGAGCCGCAGCGGGCGGCGGCGGTGGCTGTGCAGCAAGGTGCCGGGAATCCATGTAGATTGAGATGAAATACCAGGTTATATCACATTGAAAGCACGACGTACGGACAGGGAGGCCTTGGCTAGCACGGGTCGTGCAAGCATTTACAGACTGGGCGCCAAAATGCAGATAAAAGGAAGAAGCCCGAGAAAGCAAAAACCCAACAAGACTTGACGCTGCCAGAGAATCAGACAAAAATTGGATCCCGTAGTTATCACCGAAAACGCGCCATGGAGACCCTAACCACAGTTCTAGGGGTACATACGGGACAGCAGAGGCCGTCGATCCGTATCTCGCAGTCAATTGTCCATCACTTCGTACCGCAATCCAAGAATCTGCGTGCGCTCCGCCTGCAAAGCAGTTAACAACATATCAGTAGCGGCCAGATTCGGGCGCATAAAACACGAAGGCGGAATAAGTGCGGCCATCGAGGCCCAAAACGAGACTTACATCGGTCAATCTTCGCGGAATAGTAAGGCGGTAATCGTTTCCCCGCCGCTGATTCCCCAAGCTTAGCATCATCTTCCTAGTTTTGCAGGCTAGACTGACCAGGCTGGTACTTGGCGGTGACGAACCTTGATCTTGATGTCGTTGCGGGCTGGAAACAAGCCTCTCAAGTAACCGGCTAGATCCGTAAGGAGGAGATTGTAGGCGACAACGTGGTCGTTGATCATGGCTAGACGTGTCCCACAAGACGTCGTTTTGATGGCGTCACGAGTCGGACTTCATTCTAATTGTGAGACTGTGCGATGGCGATCGCAGAGCGAGAGGGTTGTCGCGGTTGTTCGCCACTACAAATGATGGTCATGGGTAGATGTCCATAGGAATCCCGCGAGAGAACAGCAGCTTCCCCTCGTTCATGAAGAGAAGTTCGCGCACACGACAAGCCGCAGGCCCTCGGGCGTGTCGTTTCTGCTTGCTCTCAGGCTCTTCAGTGTGTTGAGAGCGGCGAGTGAACGGGGTCGCGGGTCCGGGCGGACAGTGTCAAAAACAAACGGGTAGGGGTTCTTTCGTAAGAGCCTCAATCAATTCCATCGTACCGGCGAAGGCATCTCATTCGAGTCTCCAGTCTTGGAAATCCATGCCCACCACACACGCACATCAGACAGAGATGCCGAACGTGGGGTGAGGTGGCTGTTTGGAACGCAAGCAGAAGAAGACTGTGCTGGGACGGCACGGCTCGCTCGAGTCCACAAAAGGCCCATCATCATGCAGGTGTGACCAATTGAATCGGCCAACCATCATGCTGACCACTAGGATCCAGAGATTAGTCCCAGGGAGGTGCATGGTGCAAGATACCGTGTTGGTCGCTAGTGGCTGAAGTCCGTCCGTGATGGGTGCGAACGAGATGCACCATGGTAGTGTGATTGGAGAGGCGCCTGCTGTGCACAACCTAGGTAGCATCCATGACGGTGGCGTCCTAAAGTCACCTTGACACTCAGAGAAAGCCTTCACCAACGGTATCATTGAAGCTCATGCCAGCTCCGGCAAAGATGGCCATGGTACATGCCGCCAACCTCTTGTCGTGATCTCCGCGCTCTTGATGATATATATCTTGTCCTCACAATCTCAAGGCTGGGTGAGGCTGGCATCACTACATCCCGGGTCGTGTCGGGAAGGTGATCTGCGAACTTCCGGGCTGACCACCATCATGGAGGGGCGCCTCAGACCTTTTTCTGCATATTGGGCCAGCTCGGCTTAGCGTGATGCACTGAGGGAGGGCGACAATCCAGCCCATGTCGGTATCGTAATCTGCCTCGCTTTCGACATCTTTTTTCGGAGCGGGTTGAAAATGCAGCAACAGAACCTTGCTGGACGCCCGGCCTCGGCCAGCTCACGCGTCTGCCTTGTCCGCTGACAAAGCACACGGGTTCAGGTTGGCTACCTCAGGAAGCTCCAGCCTGGTGGCTTGCCGTACGTAGCACTATATCTTTCCGCGAGCTACAAGGCTCTGGCCTGCACACTCTCACACTCTCTCCTCTTTCGGCGTTGCGTACCATCCTTTTGTTTGCAGCCTTACTGTACCCGTTTGGAGGCACCATGGAGAAGCTGAACATCTTCTCCAGGAACGGCTCCCGCGATGAGCCCCAGCGTAGAAACACGCTTCCAGACGAGACCAATGCGCAACCTGGCCACGACTTCCTTACCTTTGTCCGAGCTGCTCGAGAACGTTTCACCGGTCTAGATGGTCGTAACGAAGCGGCCAACTTTATCCCACGAAGCGAGCTCGAGGCCTACTGGAAGAATGGCATTATACGCGAGGTGTGCAAGGCTTACCGGCCGCCCCTGACGACGGCCCGAGATACAATCAAGACGCTCTACCTCAAGATCTTCAGCATTCTCATTTACATCGGCAAGGGTCATTACCTCACCGTCTTCACGGTCAACAACATTACAGATGCCCACCTGCCCTTCAGCGGGACGCCAGATGCGCTTAGGGCTCCTATGTATGACGAGCTGATGGACAGGATCAAAGAGCATCAGTGGGTGTTCTGCCCACTGGTTCTAAACTACGCAGGTCTGTCAGATTTGCAGCTGGAACCGTCACATATCCTGCCATTTCATGGAAAGGAGGAGCTAGCAAGGGGTGACTATTCAAAGATCTTCAAAGTCAAAGTCTATACTGCTTGTGACGAGCTGAGTGAAGTTGGTCTAGACCTTTTGCCTTAGCTTGAAGAGACAAGACTGATCTGTACTCAGGCATATTCAAACTCAGGGACTTCACGTCCTCGCAGGAATAGCCACGAGGGTGACGGTGACCGAACCTACGTAATCAAGAGCTATGCGACGGCAGCAGACGAGCAGACACGCAAACTGGCGCGCTGCGAGGTGAGAGCCCTGACAGCGCTGAGGGACAGCAAGAACAGACACATCATCGGGTATTACGGTTCCTTCACCCAAGCCGGACACCATCACCTCATCCTACAATTCGCAGACGGCGGAGATATGTCGCAGTTCTTTCGGACACAGCCCCGGCCAAAGACGCCATCCGATATCCAGCGGTTCTGGAAAAGCCTTTTCAATATCTTTCAGGGCTTGCACTGTGTGCACCATCAACTCATGATCGACCAGGACCACAGGGTCGAGTTCCAGGGGTGAGCCAGTTCATTCTGAGCCAATCTTCCATCGAGTCATTTGGTAACTCTTGGCGCATCTAGAATACACCAGGACCTCAAGCCAGACAACATTCTTCTAAGTAGAGCTATCAACGCATCAAGTCCTTTTGACTTCACCCCGATGCTGGCCGACTTTGGCCATAGCGACCTGCGGCCCATCAACCCAGACCAAGACGACGGATACAATATCGACCGGCACGGCAACCAAGTTTACAGTAAGTCCCCACGGCCATTCCCTGTAAGTGCGTCCCATGCTTACCTCAAGTCTGCTAGGCCCGCCAGAGAGCAGCCATCACGCAGGATATACCCGCGGAGTTCCGAACCACATCACGCCAGCCGCTGATATCTGGTCTGCCGGCTGCCTTCTCAGTGATGCGGCCAACTGGCTTGTCTTTGGACAAGACGGTTTCGATGAGTACGAAGAGGAGCGCTCCAGGGAGACGGCCACCATTGAGCGGTTTGAGGGCAACCACAGCAATTGCTTCCACGACACCATCGGGATATTGAACACCGTGAAGCTACGGCACGACCGGGTCCGCAAGGAGGGGTCGCCGGAGGATCTCATCACACCCAAGGTGCTAGATCTTGTCGAGAAACACATGCTGCTGGACAACTACAAGGAGAGATATGACGCCCACCAGCTCTATCAACACTGCATGGCTATTCTGCCCCAGGAGCCATCCAGCATCGGCGGTCCCGAGTCGCGCCCGCAGCCGACATCTCCTGGTGCCCAGCTGAGCAGCAAGGTCCAGGGCATGCTCAATGCGGCCCAGCCCCAGCTGGCGGAAGCAGCCGTCAGGATTTCGACTGTGACGAATGTCTTTCGTGGGCGGGGGAGGATCTCGAGGCACCTGAGCCTCGGAGCTGGCGCAGCTTCAGAGGAAGGGAGCGCTGAAGCCGGCCAGTCCCCGCCGCCCGAGCTCCCGCGCCGACCCGAGACCCTACACGCCGTGCACGGGTTCGTGTCCGACCCGGTCGTTCTGCCCGGCCGGCATGCCGGTCTCTCCTCGCCCATCTCCGAAACAAGCGCCACCCCCCTGAGCACCGATTACCTCTCGCCGCAGGGCCTGAGCCCAAGCCCTTCGCGCAACAGTTTCGTGGCAGATGACGACGAAAGTATCGGCCCCCCGCCCGGCGACGGACCCGAGGACCATCTCACGATAGAAGAGGGTCTGCGCTGGCACTGGCAGTGGAAGAACTACATGCCGTTCGACCACCGGGTCCACGAAATCGTGCGTCTACTACGGCATCACTTGCAAGGTCGCGAACACTTCTTCTTCATCGATGATTCGAAGTCAATGCGGGAGCACCACCAGACCATCGTAGACACCTTCAAGCTGTTAGCTTACATCGCTAAGCCTCTTGAGAGTAGCGGTAAGGGCAAGGCAGGTAAAGCACGCGAGAGAGGACGACCGGTGTCCCTGGCGTTTGCCTCACACGTCAGCAGTGGGCAGGTTCACGTCAGCTCAGACACGACCGAGCTCGTGACCCGGGTCGAGCAGTGCGAGTATAGGCAAATAGCGCGGCTGATGGAAGACAAGCTCTCGTGGGTGGTGGAGAACGTGCTGATCGGCAAATTACCAGAGCCCAAGCGGGAAGGGTTGCCGCCGGCGAAGCCACGTTCGAGCTTCTTTGGCAAGGCGGCCCCTCTGGCACCTGACAGCAAGATTAGCTTGGTTATCTTTACAGACGGGCGCTGGGGTGACGATGCAAATGGGGCGATGGGTGTGCAGAACCCGATCAACAAGCTCATTGCGCGGATCGTCGAGCTCGGCCTGCCACGGACGTACGTCATGATACAGTTTGTGCAGTTCGGCGATGACGAGGCCGGGACACGGCACTTGCGCTTCCTGGTAGAGAACGGCGAGAGACAGGGCCTGTGAGTCTACACCTGCACTGCGGTTTTGGTCGAAGCTAATCAGCCTGTTACTCAGAGATATCGTCGATACCCAGCCAGCCTCTGGCAACGTGCCCTCGATGCTCATCGGGAGCATAAGTCGTGGGTCGAAGGATGAGTCTCAACGGTCCAACTTGTCTGCGGCCTCAGACTTGGCATCGCAGTCCAACCATGCTTCGCAATCCGATACTTATTCGCACTTGGAGACTGGCAAAGACGAATGATTACATGATCGTGAAGGGTTATCCTCGAGAAGGACAGCGGCATGGCCACCGACTCACCTCCTCGCCCGATGAGCGAGGAGAGTGCAGGAACTGTTATCGAAGTTATTCTGAAGTAAATCAAGCGGTGGTCAGCATGGTTTGACGGAAGTTTATCAAAGGAATACCTCAATGCCAAGCTAATAGCTTTACTGAGCATCATGGGACGGGCGATGCTACTTCCTAGCGTTCATACATTCGAGGGATGGTGAAGTACTTCTGTTGTCAGCCTGCCAGAATCTGACCATGGCTTGCTAAGCAACAGGGGTGTGTGAAGGGAACGCAAGGGACATGCAGCAGATCATAACGGCGTAAACTCAAATTTGTATTCTACAACTGCCGCTCGTTCTATATACTATTAATCACGGCAGCACTCAGTCCACCAAGTATTAAAACTGCGGGATGCAACCCCTCCATCCGACCAAGACAGCCACTCCGCGGAGCACCCGTTTCCGCCGTCGATCCACCAGGCCCGGTCCCCGGCGCGCCCGGGGTAGATGTCGCCGTCGGTCTAGCGCCGGAAACCGTCGTGAGAGGGCCGACGTCGGCGGGCCCGCACGCGCCGCCAAAGGCGACCGTCCAGTTGAGGAAGAGAGCGCCGAACGGCGCGAACCCGCCGTTGTACCACTGACCCGGGCACTCTGAGGCAACCGAGTAGACCCTGGTGCTGTGGTTCGACCACCAGGACGACCCCTGGCTGGCAAAGGACGTGTACTCCGGCAGCAGCGTCGCCGGGATCGCCCTGCTGAAGCCACACCACGCGGGCGCCTCCGGGAAGGAGCACTTGAACTTGGCCTCGAAGTCCAGCGACAGGGTGCTGCAGTCCTCCGTCAGGGACTTGGCGTACGATTTGAACGCCGTGCCCAGGACGCCCGTCGGCCGCGGCACGTCGAACATGCTGGTCAGGTTGAGGTGCTCGCACTGCGAGGCGGTAGTTGTCACTGTCGGCGCTGCAGTCGGGAGGAGCTTGGAATAGGCGGCCGAATCGAAAGCGCCGACGGATGCCGCCAAGGCGAGCGCGCCAAGAGCAGCTGCAGATTTCATCGCGCCAAGCGCTGATGTTGATTTCATCGCGGCAAGGCTATGAGGGGATCGTGAGGGCTTCAGCTGCGCTTGGAGGGCTTCCTTCCTCCGGTGCGGTATCGGCAATGAACAGCCTCCAAGTCGCTTCTTCAGAAATATTGTAAATAATGCAAATGATTGAGTCACGAATGAGATGGGAAAAAGGGGGACGCGCTTTGAGATTTCCAAGGATTTGCAAGTTTTGGAGGTTCGTAAGCAAATGGACCCATTTCCATCCCTTTCGGGCAACGCAGCCGAGTCTTGGCAACGGTTACCGGCAAACTTGCCAAGGCGACAATGACGATTATTCCCGGAACAAGAATCACTTTGGCATATGTCAAAATCGAGATCTAAGCGAATCACAGCACTCGACGTTGTGTAGGTCGTAATATTTGACATGGGTTATTAAACGCGTATCCCATCCTCCTTCCCTGCTAGGCTTTGATCAACCAAATGGCACGGTCAGTTAGTTCCACAATAATCGAATTCAACAAACATGCAGATTGCAGGCTTCTTAAGAAGACATACATGTCTTTGGCAGTGTTTTCTCGAGGTTGTCGCTTCCCTTGCCTCATGACTCAAAAGATCGCGATCCTCATGAGAGTTTTGGTCACTGAAGGCTATATCTTTCCGGGTTCCCTGTCGAATGCTAGTTCCACTTCGTGTGAAAAGAGGAATGTGTTAATACGGCCTTGCAGACTTCTTATCCTTGAGTATTATTCTGGTTTCGTCAGACTCAAGGTTTACTTGCTCGGATTTCACGGAACCATTTCTTCCAATTTTCGGGTCATACTCATTAATGATGCACTTATTCACCTCCACATGTCCCACTGCCGAAGACCAGGGCGAACATGGCAACCAAATCACCACGATGATGGACCACGTGGTGACTCGCTAGAAGTCAAAGACAAAAAGATCTGGAAATACGAGCGTAATAGTGGCAGTTGAGATACGTATTAAGATGAATGCGTTGACTATGAAGATGTTACAGGGATAATATAAGCAGAGCAGAGAATTGGCCGACGTCTGAATGATCAGACTTCGATGATACCCGAGGATGTTCACACCAGTTTGACTGAACCCAAGCTTTCCCTTCAATACTTATATATGTTGAAGTTCAATTTTCCAAACAGGTATAGACTTGTATTAATGGACAGTACTGAACTAAGCTGGGCTCTTCAATCCGTCATTGTCAAAACACACGAGCGTTAAAGCCCTCAAATTTTTATTCTCAAAGCTTTAGCCCTTTTAGACGCTAGTTAAGCCACTCTAGCTAGAAGCCTCCTCGCAGTATAGTGATCCCACTAGCATCAACAAAGAGTTGGCTGAGCCCCCAAAAACCTTGATCATGACCTACCTTCAACATTACAGGACGCACTGCAATTATTCGTTCATGTGGCACGTCTCCCGTCACATGTACTCAATTGATCACAATAGTATGGTCTTACGTAATCTCAAGGGGAAATACTCGAGGGCTCAGAGGCAAGAGCCTTGAGATATTTCGGCGCCCTCACCGACCCAAACCAACCAAACATCCATGTTGGCGTTTCGCGGATTTATACTGAAACATCAGGCGGTCAGTGGATTCAATATTACCAATCACGGTGTTTACAAATGAAAACCACTACATTATTACGAAGTTCGCCCAATGGCTATGAAGCAGATGACCCAACAGCATATGCATGATCCAACAGCACCAGGCTGGCCAATAACACCACAAAGAACAGCAGCATCGAGTGACTCAGATGCAATTTTTCTGAAACTGCACAGTGGCCCTCACCGAAAGTCCAACACTCTTTAAAAAGCTGGGCCTCGTTCCTCATCAGACTCTATCGCCATGTAAGACCACCACTACTTTTGCGTGCGGCAACATGGCTTCTTCCAACCCCCCATACATCCGACGCAACACTGAAACATTGCTCGATGTTGCCTCTGATGTGATCTGTCTGCTCCGCTCCGCCGGCGAAACGGTCGGCGTGGCCGAGTCGCTAACGGCGGGTGGCGTCATGGCGGCACTCACTTCCGTCCCCGGCGCTAGCGCCGCCTTCCGTGGAGGTGTTGTCTCTTACGCCACCCCGTTGAAGCAGTTACTCCTCAACGTCGACAAAGATCTCATCGCCCGCGAGGGCGTGATTCACGCAGACGTCGCCTCGCAGATGGCCGTGGGCGCCAGGACAGCAACTTCCTTTGATGGCAGCCCGACCACATGGGGCCTCGGTACAACGGGAGTTGCGGGGCCAGACTTGCAAGACGGGAAACCCGTCGGCACGGTGTTTATCGGCATCGCCTCCCCGGACGGGAGTCAGGGCCTAGGTCCATTCATCTTCCCTGGGTCCAGAGACCGCGTGCGGGAAGCAACGGTCATTGAAGCTCTCTCGAGACTGCGAGATGCACTGGCGGAGAGAATTAATCACAAGGAAGAGCAGGAGAAGGGTGCCAACTCAGAGGCGAAAGGAACCATGTAAAGGTGTTTGTTTACCTTGGTCCTATAAATAGCATCGACGGCGCCTACAATTCGCACTGTCGTATGCAGTGCGTGCTCAACAGCCAATTGCAATAGTGGAACAACAGATTGGGCTAGCTTACATGTTTCTCTACAAACAGATGTTTTTTTGCTTCGATTCAGGTCCGTTTATCACAACCCCGCTCTGATATTCCCCTCCTCTCAGGTGCATCTCATTAATGCCTGCCCTTTCTCCTTCCAATGTCTAACATTGGGACCATGAACTCAAGCCAGGATCCACGTGAGCGCTCCCTACTACTTTCCAGCCTCCCGAATGAGATTCTCTCGGTTATCCTAGGCAATTTCTGCCTGCATTGTCGCGAGCCATTTCCAGTGCCAATGCTCTACTTTCAAGAGCATCAACAACAGACCCATCGGCCATCATGGTACTCATTAGATCTCCAGGCCTTGTATTCCGTGTGTTTGGTATCGAGACAGTTTCGAGATGTCGCCCAGTCCGTCCTTTACCACGAGTTCATCCCTGGATGTGGCGACTCTTGGGGATCACTGGACTACACGTGGAACCGGCGCCTTGCGAACTTCCTCCGCACGGTAGCGCTACGGCCCGAACTCGCCGCTTCGGTCCAGAGATTCTTTCTGAGCCATTACCTCTTGAACCTCGCCGACCTCGGGCATGAGGGTGTTGAAGCTGTCCTTGAGGAAGCGGCGCGAGCCCGGGGCATAGTGCTCTCTACCTTCCTTGAAGCGTACCGGCGTTCACTGCCACCGAGTGAGCGCGCACGATATCGGCCTTCGGGCGACGAGGTGGCCGGCTTGCTCATTGCGTGTCTTCCGAATCTCAAGACACTCTACCTTACCGTGAATGCGCCTCAAGAATCCATCCCTGCGGCTGCTCTCCGGGCCGCGGGCGTGTCACGGCTATCCTTACAAACTCTCGATGTTGCCTCGGGTACGACATGTGAGAATCTCGCTTCGCATTTAGGCGGTCTTCTAGAGCTATCATCTCCGACGTTGACTACTCTGGACATATCCTTATTTAGATCCGATAGAGGTGCCGAGCTGGGATTTGCCGATTGTTCCTTTCCTAATCTTCGACATGTGTCCGTCATCGACAGTAGGATAAGCGAGGCGCATCTTGAACTGCTCTTGTCATATCCTGTTGGTCTTCAGAGCTTCCTATACGACACTCGTAAGTGTATGAAGCTAGTGTGCTGCCACATATGGGAGTTCCATCGCCATGCAAGGCAATTTCTCAACTTGCACTCCACCGACTGACCTCTCTTTCCTTTCAGGTGAAAACGACCATTTGATCGAACCACCGAGCATCATCAAGTTTCTCAGTAGGCATAGTGAAACACTTGAAACCCTCCGTCTCGGCGTTCTAAATATCATGGTTCTGGAGGGCAGATTTCTGTCCCAGCCATTATCGAGCTTACAAATCTTTCCCAACCTTTCGGAAATCTCTCTCAACTCAATCTTCATATTCAATGACATCAACGAGATCCCAGAAGATGATACCATTCTAGTTCGACTTCTCCCATCGTCTGTTGTCACACTGTGGCTCTCAGACAGCGTCGGGCCTCCAGTGGTTGTACGCCTCACAAGAGCCCTCGACCGCCTCGCGCGGGCTACTTCGGAAGGCCATTTCCCCTGCCTAAGGAGGATCCTTTGTCACTTTAGCGAGGAGACTGAGGATACCGATGAGGGTAGCCTGGCTCAGCGATTCGCCAGTTTGGGGGTCTATCTTGGCTACAGCGTATGGCCATACACACGCTGACAAACCTAGGCACGGCCTAGCCCCTGGGTCAGACTTAGGTCATGTCAGACCCCTCCAACAGTCAGGGACCGAGGACCTGCCAATATATACCCCGCAGATCGTGTCAGCGCATGCGATCAGAGCCTGGCTCCAAGGGACTGAGGGCAAGGAAGGAATACCGTCAGGGTTTGCAAGGTTGGCTCTTGGAGGAGAATCAACGGCCGCGGTTAAGAATGCTCCATTGTCATCAGGAACCTTAGGCAGAAATGATGACTTCGGATGGATTATCTGTCCTGTTTGTTAGAGCAGCATGGTGCAATGATGGAGTTGTCGATCGCCAAGGAGGCACGGCTGTCGTGAGCACGGCCACCAACAAACACACCCATCATGGGGCCGCGAACTGCTGCATGGCCAATATCAAATTGCAGCGGCAAAATTCAGTTTAAGCGCCACAGATGTTTCAAGTCTCAGTAGCCTACCAATGATACAAACAGACCCGCCGACTTGCATAGCCAGTTCAGTCACATGAACACTCGGCCTGGTCTTGATAGTCATCAAGCCTCTAATTGTTCATTGCAACTAAACCAGTCTCTTATCACTACTCAAGGATCTCGTTGTGGAGTTTCAACCTGTTCAATGACCGTCTTCGAAAGGTGTCGAGCGAAAGGATATCGCCTTGTTTCGCCACCCCGAGGCCTGTACAACTTTCTGTGCTTTGAGAGACGGTTTCATGGTCCATGCTGGCTGTGGCGGTCACGGAAATATATGCTATGGAAACAGTGTATTCCTCATAGTGTTGACTCTGCGAGATAGTCGGTATTATGTAAGGAGGTGCTGAGGGGCCTCTATGGTCGTTGCGAAGAGATACATACCATATCCGAGTTGTCACGCAGGCCGAGTTTAACAATTGCTTTCTTGCTACATCGGGATAATTCTTTAAATTGGTTTCAGAACCTCTTCCTTTGGCTTCCGATTTTGACCCATAGGACAGAATGGCCAGGGTTTGAGGTTCCCTGGCCTGGAAGGCTATATGTCCTTCCTCAAACATCGTGGCGGTCGCCACCCTTTACGCTTTGGCAGCACCAAGTCTTGTGCTATATGGTATGTGCCCCTATTCCCACTGAGATACTCTGACAAGAGAGACTAAGTATCCGAAGCCCTGGTCCTCACCAGATGCACCTCCACTTTGACCCGCGTTTCCAACATCTTTCTCAACAGTATCAAGGCCCCCGAGGATTGAATATTCAGGTACGTTACTCCATGGCAAGAGCCTTGTAGGAAAAGGACGTGCTAACCCTTTCTGCAGCAGTATGTGCAGCACAGAACCAAGCCTTCACTTGCTCCCCGGTCCTCTATTCTACGACAGCGGCGGAGCTCGGCACAACGTTGGAGGGCCCCTCGAGGTTCAGACCACTCTTTCAAGTCGCGCTGGACATACAGACGAAACTGCTCCTTTGCACTGCACACTTGCCGGCTGCCCTTTTCCTGATCGGCGTGCTCGTCTCGCTCCTCGCCGCGGCTCTAGGGCGCAGCAAAGGATCACTCTCGAGCCAGGCCGCGATGTGGCAAAAGTATGGCCGGCTTGATACTTTCCCCGTCGGGCCAAGCCGTGCTCGCCGCCTCCGTTTCCGTCGCACAGGCAGGTACCAGCCTGGGGTATGCAACTCCTGCAGGACGGTGGTGCCATCGCCACATCCGCGCTGGGAAGACCCTGCAGAACCCTCAGTGGCTGGTCCTTGTCTTCTCAATCCTCTTTTTCCGTCGCTCTGGAGGTCCGTGATAGGAAGAGCGGCAAGCACAGGGGCCGCGGAACTTCCCGTAGATCACAGCGCAGGGCGCGATCCACTTCTACCTCGTGTCGTCGTCGTCGTCGCCGTCGGTTTAGATCTCCACTTGGACTTACGCATCGCCTGATCGACTGGCTAGTTAGTCCAATATTGGGGAAAAGGGATGTACACACCTTAAGAGGCTTGTCATATAACAGCACAGCAGGAATAACCCTGCAACCCCGCTCCATAGGAACGCAGAGCATGCGTGTGATATGATGTATATACTTCCGTTCGCTCGTACTTGTATGAAGCGAAGAACCATGCCAGAACTTGCATGAGGCCACAACGGCAAACCCGAAGGGAACGTCTCACCCACCTTGCTGGGAATCTCCCCTTTCTCCCTCAAATCTTTGCCGACACACAAACTCCTGTAGAAGTAGACAGTACCGCGATGTCTGTGCCACTGATGCAGTAGCTGTTCCAGTCGCACCCGCGTCGTGCATATGGAACTTCCCTAGACCATAAAAGACGCCACATATAGGGACATGGTCTATTGGGCTCTGGTGTGGTCACCCTGCCCTCCCCACGACGAGCGGCAGTTTCCCCTTTCGAGTGAACTGCCGGGCTAGCGGCGGTAGTACGGCGCGTTTCTTCCTGGTCGATTGAACGAACACGAGAGACACGGACGCCGATGGATGAGCGGCGCAGGATCGACGTCCACGATCGTGACCACCGCCCGGCCTAGACCATGGAGGCGTATAAGCAGGTGTTGTTGGTGCTTATCCGGGTTTATATCCGTCCTTGTAAGTACAGACAAGTCGACACTAAAATGCCAGACTAGCAAACGCCAGGTCTTCGTCCGCCCTAATGGCCTGACGCCACAATAGTCCGAGGTCGCCAATTACCTGCTTACAGTGGCGTCCACAGGAGCAGGAGCTCAGGGCATAGACGGGTCGGGCCTAGCCATTCTTGACATTGATAGACAGCTGAGGCCACACGCCAGCTCTCTAGCATCGCAATGGTCTCTGTTGGCTGGGGGGTTGTTGGAACTGGGCTGGGAAGCCCCATCGCCATGACCAGGAGCCCCCTAGCTTGGTTGGGCGTCAACGGCGTCAATCCCTCATCACACGTGCAGGAAATCGTACGTCCTTGCTCCCAACAGAGCAACCAAACACACCGCTCTCCGCGGCTTACAAAAACCCGCGGCCATCCTGTCGTTCAAAGAGGGGGGTAAGCACGAGCAACCTCCCCGAGAAGGTTCAGAGAAGTGTGTACAATGCCCAAATAGGTCATGTAAGTTGGATAAATCCACGGAATCACACACTCGTCACGATCGCTTCCCCCCGTCCGCGCGGCTTGCGCCTCCTCATTGTAGGAGGGAATATCCCTGCAGGCGCCGCCTACAGTCGGCTTTTTCCGTGAGGCAATTCGCGCAACCTTGCCTGCTTACAATCTAGCCAGAGCATGACAGATGTTGAATGGGGGGGGGTGAGGAACAGACTTCTTTTTGAGCACTGACCATGGTCCTGGCCTCGTCTTGGCGTGCAAGCCACTGATGAATCAGAAAGGGTTCGGGGACGTTAGACTACGTCAGAATAGGGAGATCAGACTGGGCCACCCCTGACTATACGCCCAGCGCTTGACTGGTTTGGGCCAGAGGAGCAACGAAAGCCTTGAAAAGAGAGTTTGCTCAGCTGCGAATAGTGTTGGCCCTGTGCTCAGACCCCTGTTAGGGCGCTCAGAGGCCGAAAAGCGTGGAAAGAAGAGCCAGACAAGACACAGATTGCTCTTCATGCGACGTTTCCCCACATCGTCTCCTGTGTAGTTCCCCAGCTTGTCGTTGTTGGCGCTAGACACAAGGATTCGAATTCTTGAGCCTCGAGCAAGGAAACGCCCTGCAGGTGGTCATGGGGCCAGCTCGCGAGAGATCATCTCTGGGGCCATTGAAGACGGTGTCTTCATGCGTAAGAAATTCGTAATCACGGCTTGTCGCAAAAAGAGAGTGTGGTCCTCGAAAGTGCACAAGAATAGAGTACTTTTGGGGTCTACCGCTGAGTCTTTGCCCCTCATTATTGCGATCTGTGAAGGGACTTACAGTACAAGGTTCACCAGGGTATTAAATGTTAGCTCGAGACTTTAACAGGGGATATCTCCACTTCAAACAAGGGTTTGAGAACATTGTTGACAAGGCTTTTGAATGGAAGATTCCAGGAGGCAGAAGTAACTACAAGTAGAAACTATTCCAATCTTGGATAGAGAACGGCCAGGTTCCTCACTGTGGAAAGGCATCGCCCCCGGTCACCAAAAACCAGTCAGAATTCAAGAAGGCCAGGGCCCTGGTCTTGTATTCGAGCTAACATTTAATACCCTGGTGAACCTTGTAGTTTGGCTTCCCCCCTCATTCCAAAATCCCGATTCGCGCACCCTGTCCATGCGACCCCAGAGCCAGAGCAGGGGTCCTCCCACCCTCTCCCCTGCATCCAAACGCTCTGGCATGCAAGAGGCCGTTCTTGGGAATGCCATGTTTCGAGTGAATAACAACGTGACTGTCGGCATCTTGTAACCTGGCAGGTTCTCACCGTTCGTCACATCACAAAAGGTTGGAGCCCTTGACTGACGTTGCATCGGACATTCAATGGCACGCACATGTTCTGTGCTCTTGGTCTCACCGTCAGTACGCGTGCCCGATAACGCTCCGTGTCCATATCCAGAGCTTGTTGAGGTTCTATCACCGACTATCTTGGGTTTTTGTGGCACAGAATCGATAGCGTGCGTGCGGTTGTTGATATGTCGGGCACCTCGCGTCGTGACCACGGATACCATACCCATCCAATAGAGAGACCGTGTTCCAGTGTGTGAACAAAACGTCCTGCTGCGGGAAGCAGATGCTGTGATGATCGCCGGCACCCGGGAATATTGACCATCCGTGCTTTCTTTCGTTGACGCAGATCCAACAATGAAGTGCTAGTCCGGAACAGATGATTTGTCAAATCCCCGAGCCGGTCCGCCCGAACCGTGAAACCCGAGATCCGTATGGGGTCGTTACTTTTGAACATTGAAAACCACTCGAACAGGCCTCAGTTGTTACACCCCGGTATCATCTCTGTGTGATGTATTGCGGCTTTTTCTAGTTCAGAATGAGTGTCGTGGCGCAAAGGAGAAAAAGATCACAAGTCTGGCGGTTAGTTCGGACCACTCGTAATCGTATTTATTAGCACCTCCTGTCTTGTCAAGGGTCAACCAGCCACTGTGCCAGTTAAAAAGACCCTGGAGGGAGTTAGTTGCATGGCACATTGATTGATTTCAGAATAGGAAATTGGCCAAGGAAACCGAAGCCACCCCATCGGAATGCGGCTGAGTGCCCTTACCCTTGAAGCTGAAGCTGCACAAGAGAAATACATGTCATGTTTGGTGCGATGTGAAGGTGCAGCCACATTTTGTGGGAAGTGGCCAAGATCACAGGCAAGCTTGCCTAGCTGGCCTGAGCACAGACGTGAGGAGATCGTTCCAAGCCCCAATGTTCCTGGCCGCCTGGTGCACGCACTGACCTTTTGGGACGTTGTTCGGCTATGCTATGGTTTCAAACGCGAGACGCTCCAAAGTGCTCTCAACGTCTCCAACCACCGAGGGCGCAGCAAAGTATTTTAAAAGTCCAGTCCCGGCGAATCAAGTTGAGCTCCGGCTGTCAAAACATCCCGGGCCGGACAGAAGCACCGATTCGCGGAATTAATTGGTCAGGGTCTTGGACTTGACAAATCGGGCAGGCCGGGACTCCGTGATTCGCTGCTTTCCAGACAGGGGTTTGCTCAGTCTCGCGGCGTGCATGTCCTCTAGTGGCCCTCTGGACCAGACCCAGCATCTCAGAGAAGATTAGATTGCGAATATGAAGTATGAATTCTGTCATAGTGTGAGATTCTCGTCGTCCGCGTCGTCCGCGTCGTCCACGTCGTCAAGCTTGACCCACATATACACCCGGAATGGGCGACCCATCGCTGGCTCCACTGATCGTTTGGAGAGAGAGGTCAGTGCATGTTTTCATTCTTGTGCCGACAAATCTGCACAGCCAGACAGCACGGAAACGCAGCTGTATCTCAGGCACAGAGCCCGGCGGGCGGACGGCCCACGCGCAATCACTCTAGCGAAACGAGGCGAGCCGCTCTAGAGATGAAGTGCTTGGGCACATGGAGCCAGAAATAGCTGCTGGGTGTGATGCAAGCAGTTGGAGCACATCCGGCCGATAAGAGCCGTTCGGACCGGCCAGTCTGGCCCGCCAAGGTGCTTCGCTTAACGATCACGACATGGTCCTGAAGACTTGAGACCCCCGAATCTGCCAGCAGATTTAAACGAGAACAGGGACTGCGTAACCCTATGCATGCCAAGGTCTTGAGTACCTGGAGGGAAAGGATTACATCTTGCGATCGGACGCGAGGACGAGGCGCAACACAGACGCCAAGTTGAGGACCTTGCACTTTTATCGGAGTGGAGATGGCATGCCCTGATGATGAGCGGCCCCAGTGGAGACTGTCTGGTTTTGAAGTAGCGGGTTTCTGTGCCTTTTGACACATTTGACAGCGGCGCTAACACTCCGCGGGAGCTTTGAAGATCGATATTCATGGATGATAGAGATTATTTTGGGTTGGCAGCAGCACGGTGACGTCTTGACTGGTTCTGTGAAGGACATTGCCGTGGGGGTCAATTGTCGTTTCCGGCACAGAAAGACATCGACATGCTGCCGCCGGTTCAGAAACCGTGGTTGTGTAGCTACCAGGATACCTCCAGGATAGGCAGTATAGGTAACCACCAGTGGTAGGAAGCAGCGCAAACGCCATGCTGTCTATGCGGCCAAGGTTACTTCCGTTCCCGTCACAGAGGGCCGCATGATGCGTGGGATTGGATCTGTTCATGTGTGCCGATCTGAGATTGTCTTTCGTACGAGTTGTACGGTATCTGCCCGGCACAGCGGACTGGGCGGCGGATGTGCCAAAGCTCGTGCCAGAACAGCTATCAACATGTTGTATATGGTGGTGAGTACACATCGGAAGGAGGTCCTAATGGTCTGTCAAGTTCCGCTCTCCAGCCAAAAGCAGTCACATCAAAACACTGCGGCGGTTTCGTCGCAGATGACACTGCTCAAAAATTGCAGACAATCCTGCAAATTTGCATAAGTTGTCGATGGGAAATACGGAACCACTGACGAGGTGAGCATGCGACTCGCTGGAACAGGCAAGACTGTACATCGGTCTAAAGCAGGGTTTGAATGCCATGTTTGACATGTCTTTTGTCGGCACGAGACAGAGGAGCACGGATGTATGTACGTACATACAAGTGTCGAGGCGGTGGGGCCGGTTGGGGGTCAAAGGGACGTGGGGTAATAGCCGAGCATCAGAGTCGGTGACGCTTCCCAGGTCTGATCAGCCGTTGTTTTCCCTGACAGGTTTCCTTATTCGGGTAATCCAGCTTCAGGTGGCAGTGGTACACCCTGTGTTCGCGTTTTCACGCCGGGCCAGGTGGTGGTACGTTGGGACTCAACTTCCGAGTGGGCAACCCATTAGGTTCCTCGCCCCAGTCATGATGAGCGCCGCGTCGTGTGCATCTTGGAGGCGGTAAGCGTCACGTCGGCCTCGCAGTGGATTTGGATGGACAAGACTTGGAAAGCTGGCATGAGCAAGCTGGGCAACAGACGGCGGCGGGGTCCTGAGCGTCCTGTAACGCTGGGGGTAGCCGTTATTGGTGCAGGTCCACGGCAAACTTCCCGAGGACGACTGGGGTCGTGGGATCATTTGACATAAGACAGGGAATCCCTCTGATATATCCCGATTTAGACGCGTGCATGGCCTCCTTTACACGGCAATGTCCAGGGAAAACCCTAGAAAGTCAAGAAAAAGGGTCTTGACGTGTCAAGACCGGCAAGACTCGGGCTGGGAAGAATATAGCGCAGAGTGGAATCGTGCGATATGTCTGCAGAGCATGATATTCGGATCAGTCGACTGAAGCGCGATCGACGTATCTGGCATTCCGTAGCTTGCTAGGTCAAAGCTAGCCGGTACTTGGCTGTGAGCGCCGGGAGTTGAGGTCTGGACGAGCCCCTCTCACACAGTGTTCAAGCGCCTTTCTTGTGGTCTCCGGGCCACACGAATCAATTTGTTCCAACTACGGCCAGTGCAGAGCGATGACGGGATCTGGTCGGCCGTGGAGGCTCCGTATCTTGGCGTCACACGGACACACCTGTGGTCCAGCACCCACGCAGCCATTGGCTCGCTTCCGATTGACTTTGGACTCGTCTTTTAGTCGTTGGCGCTCGAGCCTCTCAACTTGGCCAGCCACGGTGCGAGGTGCCTTGCAGGAGTGATTGCCGAAATGTTCGATGGCTCTTCGGTGCAGTTGCTGTCTGTGACTGCATGCTGCCTCGAGCCAGAGACAGCCAATAGACGAGAGGAGTGACTGGCCATGTGATTGCGTGATAGCGCCCTCGAGATGACGACCCACCACTACTACTGCTTCTGGGAAAGGGTTGAGTGGTGAAGGGGGACCGGCCGCGAGCTCTGAACACCAAGCTTTGCCACAAGGCACCAGTGGAGGACGCTTGGAGGGATCGATGGCTTGAAGGCCAACGGCCCGAGAAAACCGGCGGTCTCCATTTCCCACCGGTCTAAGGAATCAGAGCTGGAGACAAGAATGATGCAGGCCAGATACAAGCCGAGCAAGGCAAGGAACGCCGATACGCACTGCAACATGCTGCCAGGCTGGAATGGGCAGATGCGACCCTGGGATGCAGGTACTTACTGATCGAGGACCCGGAGACGGTGGGACATGCTCGCCGCCATGCTGGCACTCTGGCAGTTGACGATGGACCAGGAGGGGCGGGAGAACAAGCAACAGCCGGTTGGGGATCACCCTTGTCCGTCCGTCCTCCGTCTGTACACCCAACCAGGCGAGGCAGGCTTCTTGTGGAGCTGGTTATGGGCCTGGTGCGAGCGTGATCTGGGGGCCACAGAATGACGAATTGATCACAAAGCATTCCCGTTATCGCTGGAGGCGCGGTAAAAGCAAGACTGTGGTTGGTGATGTCTGGTCGAGGTGGAGGCGACGGGGACCATGTTCTGGTTCTGATATAGCCTCTCAGCCACTGGAGGGGAGCTGGGCGGGGGGACTCGACCCCGCCTGTCAACCCACTGAAATCCGCTGAAATCCACTAAGCCTACCGAGTGTCACGGAGCCCACAGCGGGCTCTGTAACGGTTCAAGATTGATAGCCAGGGATCAGAGGTCAGCTGGGCTGGTTTCCCAGATCCAAAGATTGCGATGATATTAGTGGCGGTATTGGCTCGATCGAGACTGAAGCACTTCCTTGATGTGGTATGGAGTGAGGTTGTAGTTAGATGTAGGTAGGCAGAGCTTCAAACAGGAGAGAGCCCATGTCCAGCCAGACGTGGGTACCTACTCCGTCCCTGCCTGTAGTTAGTTACCTGAGGTATTAGAAATCCAACGGCGACAGCCAGACAGTGCACTAGAAGGTCGACGGGAGGAGCGACCAAGAGATCCATGTCTCTCTCACTCCTTCTCTTGAAGTGAGTGTTCCCTTGCACTTTCCCTCTCACCGCCAGAACTGAACCTGCTTGTACTTGTAGATGGCTCGACTTTTCCCAAATTCTTACCGACAGGACTGGAACTAGACCAGGTAGCTTTTCCATCAACATCAATCTCAACTTCTCTCCGGTCTATTGATCACCGACATGGCCGGGACAAGCGCCTTGGCGGTTACGAACGCTTCAAGGGATGCGCTGGTTCACCATTCACCATCCTCCCTGTTCGCGTTCTTGGTCTCCGTCTAGTGCCGAGTCTTAGAGCTCTCCGTCTAGTGCCGAGTCGTCAAACTCTCTGTCTCGGCTTGGGGTCTTTTCTTTTCCCCACGTTCCGTTTCATTTCGCCTTGTGGTTGATCTCCATTCCCCATCCAGCGATGGCCATCGTTTGGGCCCCAATCCTCTCTCGCCCGATCGCCCAGGCACTGTCTTTGTTAATTTCGCATCCTTCCGCCAGCCCGATCATATCACGAGCCACAGTGGTTCAGTACAGATGAAGGAAGAGCCGTGGTATGTCGTCTTCCGGCACTCCGTATCGACGACGTGCATCTCACACCCCCCACCATGCATGCGAGTGCCTGTCGACTTGCTGGCCGGCTGGCTTGGCTGGCTTGCTCACCACCTGTCTCGCTTCACCGGGAGAGCCTTGCAACCCTGGCCGTCCACACACACCCTCCCAAGCAAGATGTATATGTACGTTACGCACGTACGTCTTGTAACTGACTACTTGTACATGGTCTGCTTGCCCTACTACCTTGCCCTATGCTTCCCCCCCTTGTCCCTGTCCAGATGGTGGATCTCTCGACACCTACAGGACAATCACTGACACTCACTGACACTCAAGGGCTGGCGAGAGGGAGGTGTGGATTGTTGATTTACCTCGCAGCATGCACACGTTGTTTTGAGGTGGTAGCAATACCCACGGTCCTTACTCGATCTGGTTCATTGTGCATCGAACTCATCAAGGGACCGCCTGGATCTTGGCCTTGCCGACCGTCACTCTCCTCTCTTTTCTTTTTTTTACCCCTGGAGCGCCGTCTCGGAGGGGCGAAAAAAAAAATCCACAGGGGGGTTTAGACAAGAGGGTCCTTCCTTGAGCTTTTGGCCTCTTGTCTCTTCTTAGTGCCGCCGGAGCCAGGACGGAGTCCGAGAGCAAGAGGAACAAAAAAAGGCCTCGAATGTCTCCTCTCTCGGCCCTGAGACCCTCCAATCTCAAACGGCCGTTAGCATCCTTCGAGCAAACCGCTGCCCCCGGTTCTCCATTTCGCCCCTCATCGCACGAGCCGGCTTGGGTGTGCTTTGACGATGTTTGCTCTCCACACAGGCACGACTGTGAGCAAGTATCTGGACCAGAGCAAATTGATGGGGCCAGAATCCAAGGTCACCCCTGTCATCCTTCCCATGCCCTCGCCTTGGCTCTGAGAGCCGTACACACAGACGTGACACACTGACGGTCAAAACAGACGGTACCAAAGATTCATTTGCCTGTCCATCCATCGATCAATGTACATGGTAGCTCCCCAGGTGCACCCCATAGGCGAGTAGTGCTAGCCTCTGCTATTTTCTCACTCCATCTCACTTGTCTCAATCGCCCGGGTCTTTCCTCTACCCCCCTGTGTGTCCACTGTCTGTGGGCGTGTAAATTGGCATTTCCCTTGCTCTTCCCCTTTGCTCGAGCTCTGTCCATATAAGCTCTCGTCTGCCGCTCTGCCCCCTGAGACATATCTCGTCAGCATTGGTCGCACTTTCACGCCTCTCTGCGTCCTGGCTCCGTCATCTCCCGGCACCAAGCGCTGTCTCCACGCGGGAGACGGAAACGCTTCGGACACTGGACCGTGGTGCGATCTGGGCCTGGCAAAGAGGGAGCAACAGAAGAACAGGAACTTACACACACACGCTTGTACGAGCCCGCCAATAGGTATAAGTGACCCAGCCAGCCCTGGCCGACGACACTAGATATCATCATTCGCATTCCCCCCCCACTGTTCAAGTTGCCGTTTTAGGTTGGGGCCAGTCGCGCGATGGGGCTGCTCTTCATGCCTAAATGTGACTTACACCCACCACCGTTGCCAACGCCAACATCACTTTGCTTTTGCTACGCTTCTTAAATCTGCTCTTAAGCCCATCACTCCCTCTCCCAGGCTCGCTCATCACCTGTCTCATCAGCTTGTCGATACAAAGCAACCTAGTGAGAATATCCGGTCTTCTCCTCCTTGGTGTCCTGCACTTTGCATCCTGGCCATCCCCAGACTCCTTCCGGCGCACATATAAAGCAGAGGCATGCCGTCGACTACAGCGCTTCTCGACTACAACCAGACTTCTCCTCCTCGGCGTCCTCGCATTCCAGACCTCGTACTGCTCCAACCTTGACCTGCTTCACTCTATCTGTCCTCGTCGACGACTCTTTGTCACGCTTCATCCGTCTCATACGTTTCCCAGGCTTTGGGTGTCTTCTTCTCTCCAAAAGTTCAACCGTCCTCCACCTGGGCTGCTTGCACTAGACCCATCATGTGTGAGGTCACCAAGAACTACTACATCTACACGTCCTGTGCGGACCCAGGTGCTCACTTCTTCCGCACCTCGCTGGACGGCAACCGAAAGCATGCTTGCCCAAAGGGACCACACGAGAGGTACATTATGCTGCCCGGCCACTGTCCACTCTGTCACGGCTGAGGACAGCCATGGGGCTTCGCCTAGATGCGGCGCCCAACGACTCCTGACAAGCGGATCATGTCATCGGCATCTCGGCCTTCCTCCAACTACCGCTCGTCGACACACGCTCCCCCGGAAGAGGGGATTCTTTGTACGATAACACGCCTCAGACTCACGGACGCGCACACAAAGTGCACCACGAATTTTCACGAGCATCGCGCCCAAGCTCTAATGTCTACACGACTTGTGGAGCCTCTCTCCGTTGACGAAACTCTGGGTATTTCCCATGTCCCATATGTCGACCTCATCCAGCTCCCGTCCTTACGAAAGAATGTGGACTCGAGATTTTTTCCCTGTGGCCCCACCCGTTGATGAGCGGGTTTTTTTCTCTCTTCATCACGATGATGTCTCTATTGGCTCGTATCTTGCAGGTCTATCTATCATGGTTTTCTTCTTTTTTATCCTCAAGGCAATGGAGATTGGCGTTCTACAGGATGAAGGAATAGGAGTTTTGTCTCTTGACGCACACGTCTTTCTATCACGGTTAGCATTTGCACACGCTCCCACACACACCATGAGTAGACCCCTGGGGAGCAAGGAGGGGACGAACAGCTCATGCCGCGTACGTTTTTGGATCATTATCGTTTCTCCAAATCACTAATAGGAAGGATAAATACGTTTTTTTAGAAAGGAAGGACCCGGAAGGTTTCCCTTTCCGTCTATCAGATCTACCACAATGGTCACAAAAGAAAGTTTCAACAACCCATAACGTCTTCACTTGTCATTTTTCGGTGATAAGCCCTGGCTATTGGTGTGATAATCAGACTTGGCAATCTCCACAATACATGCCAGACACAGAACAGAGGCACCACACGAAACGGTCGTCAGGGAACCTTGCTTTTGGGGGTGGCAGGTCAGATGCGGAGTCGAATTGGTGAAGCCGTTTTGGAAATATTGATGTCAAGGGCTCTTAGTAATTGCCCTGACCCGGAAGGAGTGAATTTGGTTCTCTGATAGCATCACACTTTCACCAGAACTTGGTCATGGGGTCACAGAATATATTGGAGCCTCGCCCAACTATTGATCTTACTCACACCGGTATAGAAGTGCATATCTTAGATAGGTAATCAAAAAACCGTGCCTACAAAACTCGAGAGAGGGAACTGGTCATTGGACGTAATATAATTTGCTGCTGTCGAACTCCTCACCGTTTTTCCGGTTGTCACAAATCGCCCGGGCTATAGTATGCGTCTCTATGATAACTGAAATGGGTATAACATAGCAGGTGACGGTGGGAAATAGTGAGGGACCAGTCTACGGCCACCATGCCACCCTTTTGTGATCCGGGAAAGAAGCACCATCAGCACGGGACGGCAAGAATAGCGTGGGATGAGCCTGGGCAGTCTCGGGATTACAGACGAGGGGTACACGATGATGAATATCCACGTCAGCAAAATGTTCTCAAAGGCCTCCTCACACTCGTGGTGTTGCTTATTATGGGAGATCAGCAGGTCCTTTCCTCATCAAAAGAGGAGGCAAAAAATGTCCGCTTTGGGCCAGCAACATGCCACTATAGCATCTATTGCAGCCATTGACAGGGGAGGCAGTCCTGGAGGAAACTAAATCAGGAACGACTGAGGACAAAGTGTATCAAGATGGCCCTATAGCTGGACAGTCCGGTGTGATGGAAGAGCAGTAGGTGGCAGGGCCACTTGGCTGCAGATACCAAAGTCCTTGTGCACCCTTCCTGCCTTGGCTTTACGAAGCAGAGCTGACAAGGACTTTCCGGCCTACGCAACAGCCTGGCCTGAACGAAGACTACGCCCCGACGAGTGTTCGCCACGCTGTCCCCGGAAGCAAAGGAGTGACGGATGCGGCAACTTTTGCTGCGTCTGTAGTACACACGTGGTGGAAGCTGAGCATGGGTAGGATTCCGCGAATGCCTTGCATCCGTCCGAGATTGCACGTACTTTGGATGGAGAGGGTCCGTACAACGCCCTGTTCAGTCAGGACCGCCTCGACCTCCCTAATGCAGCCCCTTCCCCGGGCTTGTGGGATGCTTGGTCTTCGGCAACTGCGGCTAGTCCCGGCGTACCTTCTACCAGGGCTGCTAGACGGGATGGAGAAGGAAACAAGGACAGGGTGCGCCCAGCTGCAGGCATCAGCTATGGTCGATAGTAGGTCTCGCCATCGGACCTGCCTGACCGCGCGCTCCGCGGCCCAGGATCAAGCCGCTGCGTGCATCCGTGAGCTGAGGTGCGTCCAGCGGTGGCGCTCCGATCGACCGAGTATGCCCGCTGGGTGACGAGACCCACGATGCGCAGGCAACAAGGGCCCCTCCCATCACCTGCACGTCGACGGTTTCTCTCTCCTGAGCGGGGCCGGCGAGGAGGCTAGAGTAAGGAGAAGGGTGTATAACGAAGCGATGCTATACCCTACCGGTGCGTCCGTTCCTTGGTCATCGATGTTGTGTCCGTTGGTCCTAGCCCGTTGTTTTCAGATACGGAGGCGTCAGTGCCATGATCTGGAGTCGCTGGGTTCATCTGAAGAGGAAAGCGGCGCGGCGAGGATGAAGTGCACATGCCAGAACCAAGAACCATCCTCGAGCTCTCGGCCTCCTTGTGACTTTTCTTCCTGGGCCCCAAGTATAACGCGCTGACACGTTGGGGCGCACAGGTCGAAACGCATGACGAGCTACTGCACTCTGTTGCAAAACAGGCAGATCGGCTTGGCAGATGGAGATTGAACAAAGCTGAATGACCCGGTCTAGCCCACCACCTGGATGAGCAATGGATGACTGACATGTGGAAGTGGCCGCAAGTCCAGGAAACCAGTTTCTGCTTTCCGAGTCTGGCGCCCTGCAGGTCGGAATGTGTCGTCCGCATCGCGTCCAACACGTCGAACCAACATAGGGCAGTAATTTCGGCCGAATGCTGTTGTTCTCCACTCAGGACGAATACTCACGGTGCCCCCAACTAGAAAAAAAAAGAGACTTGTTGGTTCGAGCCGGCCGGATATGATATGGCAATGAGGTGCTTTTGTCGGCCCCCCCACCTGCTTCGCGGTGAAGCTCACAATCGCGCAGAGGGAGGTGCCAGCTGCGGATCGTCGAATGCATTTGCCCCCACTCCGAATAAAACAGTCGAGCCACTCAGCGGCTGCATATGCTAATAATACGTGCAGGATCTAATGCAGCGATCAATGCCATGGGTATCGCCTGCAGGATGCGCATTGACGCAAGGACATTGGGGGAGGGGCGCGCTGGATGCAAGTCAACGATGATGTATCCACCGAGATCTGGACGACGGACTTGTCCCTCGCCCGCTGGTCGCTTTTCCCAGTGTAGCAACAGAAGTGCCAATGTTCGGGCAGGATCCCATGGTCCCAGAACACCGCCCTCCGTAGGACAGATAACATGCCGCGCGCCCAGCAGGTCAACCCTGGACGGGGTGCAATATCGAATCTGGGTGAAATCGTGCAGGGTTCAGGCGAACCAGAGTTGCATCCCGAGCGGCACCGATATCCCTGACCACAGACAGGGAGCAGTACATACATCCCAGAACCCTGTTACACAGGAGCCTCAACAGGGCTCCTTCGCGGGGTCAGCTATGGGTGATGGGCGATGCAAGCCGGTTCCGGGGCCAAGAGTACGAGGGGCCGGGGATGGTTGTAGACGAGCGCTTAACCACAGCTTCACAGTCTCTTACAAAGCAGACTTGTTGCTCTCGGGTGCGGTGCTTGGTCCTGTCGATGTCCAGGGTGAACAGGGGCCGTGATCGAGAAGAACCGGTCTCGGCAGCTAAGGGAGGACAGTGAGGGGTATCTGATGAGACACCTCCGACAAAGAAGTACATCTGCTTGCTGGCAACAAGTTCGTGTAGTATCGAGCATCAATGTCTGGCCTGAGTCAGTCCCAAGGCGATGCAAGCACAGCTGAGAGATGCGCACGGTTGTTTGTAACGTCAGAGGTCGTGTGTCCAAGCGCTCAGGGGTGTCATGCAGGTCCAAGCGCGCGCGTCACGGTCAACCTCTAATCTCGTCAACGACAGATATGAGCCTCTAGAGTTTGCTTTGGCTTTCGGGCTGTGAAAATCCCTTATGTGGTATTTGTAGGCCTAGCAAGACAACTTAGGAAGCCTTCGTAGGAATTCTTTGCATCCCAATGCCAATCAGGCCGGCGACACTTGCAGCCCCCATGACGGCCGCGACCACGAAGGCCCGAGTGACAGCTTGGTTGTATATAGTAATGAGATCCGTGACATCAGCCGGGTCTACAATCTGCCTCAGAGACGTAGCTCCCGCCTCCAAGATTCGTTTCGGGTCCACAGCAGGAAACCTCTGCTCCGTCCCGGCCGTAAGTGTGCGAGTGAACACTGCATTGGCAACACTGATGCCAACCGCGGGACCAAGGTTTTGTGACAGCAGGACAACAGCAAGGCCTATGGGAGCATCTGCCTCGTCCAGCAGGCCCTGCACTGCAACACCAGCCTGCTCTGTGGAAGCCCCGATACCCACACCAGCCAGTACCTGGTAGAGAATCCAAGCTTTTGGACTTGATGATGCAGAAAGAGTCGAGAGGAGACCGGAACCAAGGGAAACGAGAATTGTTCCCCCAAGCATAAAGGGTTGAAACCAGCCAAACCTCGAAACGGCCCAGCCACTTGAGAAGATTGCGACGATAAAGGGAATGCACAGCGCGAGATATCGCCTACCAGATTCTTCGGCTGTAATACCCTGGATGCTTTGGAACCAAACAGGTAACTATTTGTTCAGAGAGTTAGCGGTTGCGCGATTGGTCAAACCCATGGTAGTTCGCTATCCTTACATAGTAGACCAGGGTTAAGAATGCGCCTTCTAGGAAGCACGTGAAGATGGAACCGAAGATGACAATTCGCCTTCGAATTACTCGTGGTGGCACAAGTGCCCGCTCTCCGAGGCACCATTGGGAGATAGAAAAGGATAGGAAAAGGACGGCAGCAAGAACAAGGCAGCCTACTGTCCGCCCATCCTCCCACCCATAAGATGACCCTCCAAATTGAAGGCCCATGATGAGAGATGTGATGCCTGCAAAGACCAAGGCTGTCCCCAGGTAGTCCAGTTGCTTCATCTTTTGCCACCAAGTATAGGCATCCTGCTGCTCGTCTGGTCGGGGTATCTTTATAATCGTGAACATAGCCAACAGTGGCGGTATCGCGAAGGGTGGGTTGATATAAAAACACCTAGACCTCGGTCGTATGATTAGTCAGGTAAACTTCCCATGGTCATATTTATAGGTACGTGACTTGCCATCTCCATGTTAGCGAGCTGTTCGTGAGGATGCCTCCTACGACAGGTCCGAGCACTGCCGCAAGTCCGTAAACAATTCCCATGCCTCCGACGTAGAGAGCCAGTCTTTCTGGAGGAAGCGCAGCAGCAAACAGAGCAATTGTTCCACTCATGACAGCTGCCGCTCCACAGCCAGCAACAGCCCTACCAGTGATGAGGGCCTCGGAAGATAAACTGGTGCCACAAACAATAGATCCCGCCTCAAAGATGATCAGGGATAGAACAAAGACATACTTAGGGTTGAAAAGGCTATACAAACGACCGAAGATGATCTGAGATGCACAGAGTGTCATTAGGTATGATGATCCGTACCACTATTTGAATATTAGCTCTCTCTCTCTCTTCTCGAGATTGCGATAGGCTGGAGACTCACCCCGATATCTAATAAGGAGTGGAAGTCCTCAGTAATCTGGGGGATTGCTGTTGCGATGATGCCTTCATCAAGGAAAGGACAAAGAACGCCGCAGATAATGGCCGACCAGATGCACAAAGCTCTCGCTGTGGACGGCGGATGTGGCTTTGGGCTTTGGGCACTATGGCCGGGGTGATTGTCGGCCGGTGACTGTCCGTCCTCCTGTCTTAGGATGTCCTCAAGCTCAACCGCATCATCGGCCTCGTTGATGGGCGCTGCTTGGCTTGGACCTTCAGCCTTGTCGGCAGCTGATGCTGGTCTTTGGTCAAGCTTCGAGCCGCATTGCCACCCTAGCCAACTAGTCTCCTGTCGGCCTCTGGCCAGAAGCCCAAACAGAGTCATCACGAAACACGCGACGCGTATAGGAAACAAAGAGGCCAGCCAAAGTTTAGAGACTCTGTAGGCTTCCCGATGGTCTTGCCGAGGCAGTGTTTGAGCCGGTTCATGACGAGCTTCTTTGACATGATCGTCGAGGAATGCTGCGTGCATATCGGAGGGGGGTGTCGATGTGCAAGAGAAGAAAGCGGGAACGGGTCCGGGCCTTGCCTTAAGGCATTCGCATGCTAAAGGTCCAGTGACTCACCGATTCCCAACGCCGACAGGTACGAGTTCAGACCTAGGTTCGAGGCAAAGTGGTACGCTAGACTGTAGTCCATAGCGATGAAACCCTGGTTGAAGCCAAATGTAGTCGCTCAGATCAGTGGCCGATCGCACGCCCCCAACACTTGCGGCCAACTAATCTGGTGAGGTGGAACATCGTATCAGACGCTACATGCGTGACCACCGTACAGTATCCCGGGAGTTCATCGGTATGAAGGAAGGAACTTTCGATGTCGCAGTAACTCTTGGAGCCGCATTTCTGTGGGAAGAGGTTCTTAGCAGCTTTCATCGGCTTGCCTCAAGACATGAATCCGAGGCATGACCCTGCAGTAGAGAGGATCGCAAAATTGAGATATCTGCAAAGTATCACTCGTAATGCCATAGACACCGTGAAGGACTCGATGCAGAACCA
The DNA here is from genome assembly GCF_004353045.1 of Thyridium curvatum. Lineage (NCBI taxonomy): Eukaryota > Fungi > Ascomycota > Sordariomycetes > Thyridiales > Thyridiaceae > Thyridium > Thyridium curvatum. The sequence goes on from NW_022156775.1 coordinate 339,828, forward strand.
AAGGGACCATTCAAATGGATACTAACTGATGGAAAGAGGCAGCTCCAACAAAGAAGACCATCTACTAGCTAGCAATAATTCAGTCCAGTGTCGAGTGTAAATGTCTGGCTTAAACCTGGCCCAAGGTGATGAGGCACAGCTGAAAGACGCGCAGGATTGTTTGCGATGGAAGAGGTAGTGTGTCCAAGCGCTCAGGGGTGTCGTGCAGGTCCAAGTGCGCCACTCTCAACTTCCACAGTGTCAAGACATAATCTGCAGCCACTCATGTGGCTTGTGTCTCGTCTTTGAATTGGCAGGTCTGTGTCACACATCGTTCTCTCAAGTCGTACACAATCGAGGAGGGTCTTGTCAGTGCTGTGACTGTTGCTCACGGTTGAGAAGTCGTAGGCTGTATTGCGACCTGACGAATGTTAGCTCAGGGGGACTTGGAATTCAAACCAGGGCATACAAACAAGAACGGCTACTGAACAGAATATGGAGCGTAGGATTCGATGCAAGTCGAAACAGAGACAGTCGAAATCGTACGGACAGACATGGACAGGAAAGTAAGGAAGACCTGTGCCTCCAGCGAAATTGTGGTCGTGAGGGACAGTCAAGGGCAGATGCGGCTTTGTCTTCTCGTCAAAACAGTGCCAAAGGATAAAGCTGGCGGTCCGACTTGAGAGATTTGCACGGATAGGATTGAACGGGTGGGATCAAACAGATAGGATTGCAACAAATGGATTAAAGCAGCTGGTTTCCGTGTCTTACATCTACTACGTCAGACGACTTCAGAGTCAGGCACAAGCCCTCCGCCTCTCTGCCGCTTGGCCGCTTTACAGAAGGAACCAAACTCTATCTTCCAACCGGCCGCAGTTCCTGCCGCGTCTATCGCAGGGTTGCATGACCAGGGTAAATTCGGCAGGCGATGTCTCCCGTGCAAGGGGCCGCCGGGCGGCGCCCTCCCAAATGTTTCCCCAGACAGGACGAACCTGCACTGTACACGAAGCAAGTGCTCTCTATAACCAACGCAACTAATTACCGCGCCTCAGTACCGAGGACCATGCACCCACGACATCAAATTTCGGCTTTGGAGGCCCAATATCCATCCAGGCTTGCCAGCTACATACAAAAGACGCCAGCGCCTTCAGGCAGGGTTTACAGCGCCTGCCATCGGATCCATAGATCCTTGGATGCTGTTGTTGGCTGCTGCCAGGTTCCAGGCTCCAAACTCCGGATTCCAGGATCCAAGGTTCGGTCTGACCTGCTACCTTAACTACCTGGCTTAGCCGCACACCGGTGGTCTGGACGACTTCACCGACGCTCTTGGGCTGGCTACCTGGTTTTCGCTAATTTCACGCAATTCTCGCCCGCCTCGCACGCTCTAAAGCAATCGATCATGTTCGCATATCTCACTGTGAGACAAAGCTCACGATTTTCTTGTACGTTGGCAACTCCAAGTCATTTACTGGAATTCCTCGTCTTCATTTTGCTTCCAAAAAGGGGGGGTGATCGTCCTTGGCCCAAGACGTTGTCAGCATTCCAGCTGGGAGGTGTGGAGGGCGAGACCTTGTCTGACATGCAAGACATTCTGATTCCCAACCACCATACCACCGGGCCCGAGATGGAACCAACAGGCCTCCCGTTCGAACGAGTCAAGGAGACTTGCCTTCTACCTACCAGGCTCGATATCCACTCTGTCCGCATGGTTCGACCCAACCGTCTCCGCATCATCATCTGGCCTCCGCATTTTGCGCGCATACCCATCCGCCTTTTTGCCATTCACGGAAGGATCACCGATGCTCTCTTTGAGGTCAACCGATGTCGAGATTGTGAAAGGCTTTTACCCATGGTATCCCTGTCGACCAGCCGCCGTCTCCTCGAATCCCAGCTTCGAGTTCGGCCTGCCGATCGGGGCTGGGCTTGTTCATGATGCCCAAGTGGTCTGATCAGAGCGATATTTCCAACACCAAAAGGTCAATGACCCACCCGGGGAACGAGGGTATTATCAAATTAGACCAGGAGTTGGTAGTCTCTGGCTTCGCAGCGAGACTGGGATGTGTGTAACGGGCTGGGTGCCTCTTCTTGGCCAAGTGTCTCCGCTCCATCACTTCTTAGTTTCGGTTCAAACTGTGCCGGGCGTCTTCTACAATCCAGGACTCCAGACTGCGCTACCTGGCTTCTGTTTCAACTACTGGGGCGCCGGCGTTGTTGTTGTGCAAGTACTCTCCCATCGCCGATTGGCCCTAGCCGCGGCGCGTGTCGAGCCCAAGGCCAAGAGAATGTACGACGGTCCTACAAATGCGAAAACCAGGCTGGCCGGAATGACGTGCTACGAATACTGTGGGTGTCATTTTTTGCAACTTTCTTTGGCTTTGCGCTTGGCTTCTTTCTGCAAAAACCCTGTTGTGTGGTGGCGTCATAGCGATGATACGTAGGGCTGACCAGTGGCCGTGTTGTTCCGCAGAAGTAGCGCCGTTTCTGTTGACAGGAAAAAGGGTGTAATGGGACAGGGGCTCCACCAATCCTGTTTCCAAATTCGTCGTCGACGAAAAGATTACTTGTTAATATTCTCCGAACAACACGATACGAAGATCGCCTCAACCCTTCGCCGTCGGCACATGGCACTTCATGTTCCAGCCTGTAAGCCGCCAAGGGCAGCGTGGCTCCAGCGGGCGGCGAAAAGAGACCGACTCGACCTCCCGTCAGGGGCCGAAGCTAGGATTCAACCTCTGGGGGTCCTCAGGAGTACTGCTGGCACTCTTTGAACCGGACTTTGAAGGAGCTGCACTGTACCATGACCTCAATCGACAGCTGTCGTCATATACGAGGCAGAACGTGCGCGCAACAACCCGTCCGTACGAAAAGGGCCTAACTATTTCTCGATAACTCCCTCGTTCTTCGAAGCCCTGACATCGTCCGTTACCGCTACTTGCCTGGACTACGCATCGATGTGCCAGAGACCGATACCTCCTCTACGATCATAGCGGATCGTTGTCGCCTTTGGCGCGCGATGGAAACCCCGAGGGACTACTTAGCCGACTCTTAGCCGCCCTTTGAAGAATAGGGGGAGAGTTTCGATGACTTCTATTGCTCGACAGTGCCAGAGGGAGAAAAATACATTATCCATCACACTTAGAGAGGCTTCACGTCTCCTCAATCATCTCGTCGGCGCTCGGATCGAGTATTGCTTGTTCCGACCGAACAGGGTTGTCAAGAGACTGCCGAACAACCTTGTTGTGGTTTAGGCGCACCAGAACTCTCTCTCTCTCGGTCACAAAAAGAAAAAGTCGGCCAACCCCTCTGTGGCTTCTCGTATGGTTGACTAGATTACTGATCATTCAAAGAGCAGAGCGGTTCCAGCCCTGCAAGACGATCCAGCCGAGTGCCCCTCCTGCAAGCACGACTCGACTACATTCCCGATCGGACACGTGCCATTGCTCATTCAGGCTTCAGTACACACAGACGCGTTCATTTAGCAGCATGGCCTTTCTATTTGGCCGAAAAGATGGCAACGCCGGCGGCTCTCAACCATTGCTTGCCAAAGTCAGATCAAGACAGGTGCTGCCATTCGAGCACGAAACGTCTCAAACACTCGTGGGCGTTCTGGTCGCATGTCTGACGCGCGGCGCCCGCCAGTGTGACGAATTCCCCTGATCATGGTTCCTCGACGTTGATGCCGACAATTGTTCGGCGAAACGCCGGGCTTCGGATAAACATGGCATCTGTCGGCGCCGACCCACACCGGCATTCGCGCAGAACAGACCGTCTCGGGGATCTGCTTTTGCTCACGACGATCGCAAAATATAATTGGCACCTCCAATCCGATTTATATAAAGATGGAGAGCATACAGGATGGCGATTTCTATACTCGCCGTCGCCGGGTGGGTCTTCTGAGACATGCAAACGGGGAACCGGCGTGATAGGGTGGATCTCACAACACGACTATATAACCGTGTGCGGTCGCCAACGCATAGCATGGTGGTCCATCTTGTGATCGACGGGTTGGCTTCCAATCGAGTCGGACCTCGCAGCATCCTGTCAGCAAGCTCTGGGTCACGCCGTTGTAACAGGTTGCTCTCCAGCGGGCGGGGTTGTGGTGATCCTTTGGACGGGCGGCGCAGCATACCAACGCCAAGAACGACGATATGTACTGTCAGTGCGCACCAACAACAATGGGTAATGATCGCAAGTATCGAAGCTTGTATGAAGCGTCGCGCGCCATCATTCTACCTTGCGCCGCCGCTCTCACGAACCCGTCTTGTCCCTCGCATGTTGGTGCCCTGCCTCGGCCGAGCGGCCAGTTCGTCACCCCATTCGGCCGTTGGCCGACGCGAGATATAGTCGACTATATTCCTTCGGCAAACTAGAGACTCTGCACGTGTTGAACAGCCGAAACAGGAACCGCTTGGTGGAGTTGCCGTGCCGCGAAACCAGTATAGTGCCTGATCAGATACAGAGTCGCCCCCGCAAGCCTCTTTTGACGACATACCATCCCCTTCAGGAGACGGGGCCTCCGAGAGGAGTCCCGCCTGGTGTCGACTGGCCTACAAGGGCGGACGGGGCAGACGGGGCAGAGAAAATGTCGAGCGGCGAGATATGCCCATCCGCCCCACTGCGGTGCTCAACAAAACATTGCTTTTCAAGCCGGATATAGCTGGTGCCTTACGAGAACCATCGAGCTATCGCGAAACGGGCCCACGCTAACAGTATCCTGAGTCACGAGACGGCTTTCGAATGCGTCGATTTCACCCATTTCACCCATATGGGAGATGCAGATCCTGCACCGCGATCATTGCCATAAAGGATGGTAAAACACATCCCTTGACAAGTGCCAGTCAATCTCTTTCGAGTATGGAGGGACTTGAGGCACCATCTCCATTCCCATCGCGTCCGGGAATATCCACAATGTGTTGTCTCCGTTTACATCTACAAAACGGGGTTTCCGTGACGTCATCCACAGTCAAACGTCAACGGCGGATCCTCATTGACGGCAGAGTGTTCTCTCCAACAAACAATGGTCGGTCGACACCGGTTCTGCCAGCCAGAAGAGGTATGTACCTAGTCCGAGCGACAGGACGGAGGTCTCGTGCCGGCGCGTGGTGGATAGCGTCTCGGGACTGTCGCGCGCGACGCGGCCGGGCGTCGGACAATTTTATAGTATGTCTCATCTCTGATTCGGCCCCCCGACCAGAATCCTTCCTCCTCCCCTTATACTCAATGATTTTGCGCGTCCTTTGACCTGCCATGAACCGGAGCCGGGTCGGCGCGTGCGGCGTACGTCAGCGACCGGCCCGGGTGGCCCTTGCTTTTTCCGGATGGCAAGGGTACCCCCGCGGACGACCAGTCACACGGCGGTTCCGTCCCTGCCACGGAAGCATTGAGAACCCCACCCCTCGAAATGCGCAGAAAAAAGAGCCCTCAATGCCCATCGAAGAGGATGGCGCGGTTTAGTCGTCGTGAGTTTCACTTTGGCGCTACGTTTTTGAAACCCCAGATAGGGGACTATCTAGGTGAGTGTGCTCGTGAAACCGGTGTGCGAGCTGGTTGTGTCACAATGAGGCAATATCCTTACTTCTCGCACTATGCGAAACTCGGCATAATGGGTGCAGTACCCGATGCCCGAAAGGCAGAAAGTTTGTCAAATACGCCTATATAGCTTTTGTGTTTGCGAGTGAAGAAAAAACCTACGATAATCAAAACGGCATCTCGCAAAACATTTTTCCAGCAACTCGCCTCGTATTAACATTCGACTTCCGGGTTGAAACTTATGTGATTACGGCTGCCGCACTCTTCAAGATCAACAGAAGCCACTTGGTTGATCCCCTCTTGCTCCAAGTCGTCTTTGCTTCCTCGCCCCTTTTCACCGCACATTCGGGATCTCTCTGTTCCAACCAACCCCAAAAAGAACAAAACCAAAAACCCGCCCCGTCCGCCACCTTCCTGCTCGCTCAAAGGCCATGGATGATGTTGATGCAGATGGATGCGCGTCTAAACAGCGATGCCGTACGCCTCATGAAAATGCTGAAATCGTTACGTCTGCGTGTACTTCGTAAGCGTTTCTTTGGGTGTCGAGGATGAGCAAAAGAAACGAAGCGAGAGGCCTGAAAGCGCTGCTGATTCCACGCAAAAGAAAGAAAGAAAAAGAAATCCAAAAAACTTTTGTCCGACCTTCCTTGCCCCTTTTTCTAATGCTTTTTCGTTAGCTGCCCAAATAGCCTCCCTTCCTAACCCTGAACTCCCTCCAAGATGCAAGCTCTTTGGTGTAGTAGTAGTTTTCTTTTTTCATTCTTCCACGTGGTACAAGCAGCTCACCACGTCCCAAGCCCACTCCGCGGCCCTGTCGACAGGGCTCAGGTCCCGCAACCATTCGAGGTACAAATCTACCGTCTCGCGCGCCTCGAGCTCGAAGCTGTCGCCGCACAGTGTCGTGCGGATATTGAGCAGGATCGGAACCTGCCTCGAGAGATGCAGAATGACCAGCGCGCCAAGGATATTTTGTGTCCAGAATAATAGGCACGGAATGAGCCTCTTGCGACTACTCGAGAGCGCTGCTATGATCGGCCACTTTAGGCAGGCCCTCAGACACTGTGCCACTCCGTCGAAATCCTCCTGGACCATGCGTGCCGGGTGATGTAGTGCCTTGAAGATAAACGGTCGATAAAGGACGAGTTTTGCGAGGTAGTAGCGCGTTCGGAGCATAGCGCCGTGGATGTTGTCGGTGTAGGGATAAGGGATGGGCACGGCGTCGAGAGATGTAGTGATGAGCAACATTTGCTGGTCAAGCTGAGCGGCTAGTTCTCGGACGGTGCCTGGAAACGATGCGGCAGTTGGCTCAGCTGTAGGGGACATGAACTGGCCTGGTAGAGGTCCTGTGAATAATTTCGGGTCAGTCTCACCAAGGCTACTACGGAGAGGCTACTCTCGATACGCAGCCCTTGTCAGCGTTCTATTAGATTCCAGATTTTGGACTTACCACTGCTCAGGATATTGTGACATTCCACGACTTTGCCCCGAAGGAAAATTTGCGAAACAAAGTGCCCTTGGTACTGAGAGGTCTGATTCGCCATGTATTCCTCCTGAGAGTATGTGCTCCCAAACTCGGGTACACCAACTAGATGTTCGAGTTTCTCCAATCCGGTTGTCGGCAACGTCAGCTCGAGGTTGAATATTCTGGAAACTAGTCAACTCCAACTATCCAGATATTGTTCAGTGTACTGATAGGCGCATCTTACGTTTCTGTCATTACACAGATCCAATACAGTCTCTGGATCTGTTCCGCACGTGGTGAAGCAAGTATAGAGGGTTTTCTTGACGAAAGAATGAGCATTCGGTATTTCACACACTCGGCAGGATTACTTACGCGGTGAGCATGGCATTACAAATCGAAGAAGCTGCCGTGAGATATCTCCAGTGGTCCTGTCGTCCAAGTCAGTCAAAATGTCAAAATGCAGTCCGTGCGCGACAGGAAAGCCTACCAAATGTCGGGAGCACGCGCCACAATACACCCTTCGATGTGCCAGGTCAGTTGTTGCACTTCACTATGAGGATCGGAACCCTTCAGAAGACATCTTACCCTGCCAGAGCGTGAATCTGGATGTTCTCGATGGTACAATCGGCGAACGCGAAACCCATCTTGGACCTGGCAGCGTTGAAGAGCGCCAAACCCGGATGTTGTTCGCGGGAAGAACCTAATATCCCACCTGATTGAGCTTGGTGAACAGCAAGTGAAGCGCCTTGAACGCCCTCGATAGCAGTCTGGCCCAGAGCAAGAACCAGATAAGTCAGTGCAGATGAGGTTGGCTCGTTGAACTGGTTCTTGACTGCCGATGGCATGATGTTGTCCATGAACAAATGACGATCCAGTATCGGATATGCGCAGTTGAAAGTGTCGAAAAAGGCGCTACAAAGGCTCTGCATCATTTCCCAGTCGAGGCCGGACGTCGCTGCAGCAATCTCGTTCGCGGTTGTTGGTGGTGGGATGCGAAAGTTGGTCGACCCATCCATGTCCATCCCGAGGACCAATGCAACACCCTCGTGAGCGATCGAAGTGAGATTGAAACGAGGGATCTTGGGCAGTGCGGGCTCCAGTATTTGCGCGACCACCGGCCACCCCAGCATCTGGTGCGCCCCAGAAACATATCTGTACGCGCTGCCGGTAGTCGCGGTGTCTGTGTGATGCTGCTGCTGCAGGTTCAAGGACAGAGACGAGAGCGATGCCGAGCCTAAGATGCTGGGAGGGTTAGTGACGATGGGCGCGGTGCTGGGCTGGCCGAATAAGTTCGGGTGAAGAGGGAGCCGTCGCTCAAGGTTGTCCAGCTTGTCATGCAATCCTTTGACGTTGTCTAGGAGTTCAACCAACGTCTTGTCTTTCCTAGATGTCTACCGCGTCAGCTCGGCGGTGCGCCAGAAAGACCTGCTGTGTGTGTGCCAGGGACACAGCGATGCCTTAGTAGAACGGCACGTACTTGGTTGGCTGGGGTTCTCGATACCGGCATTCGTGCCCGAACCGCTTGCAAGTACCGCATTGTGGCCTCTGTTCGTCACACTTTTGCTTTCTGCTCCTACAGGTGTCACAAGCCTAGAAGGGAGCACGCTAGATCAGTAAGAGCCAAGAGGAGCGAGTCCCGTCTCGAAAGGGTCGTGTGCGAGACAACGATTGGACGATCAAAGAGGTGAATTATTCAGCATTCAAAAGCAATGTAAAGAGGTGGGATGCTTGAAGGGGCAGGAGGGGATTTGCGATTTTCGATTAGCGAGCTGTGCCCGCGCCCTCGGGACGCTCACAGGACTGCTTACCTGGGCGGCAATAGCACCTCTCTCTTTCCTGTGACTCCCTGGCTGGGTTGAAGCTGAGCTTGTGCTGGTTGAGGCTGTTTGTTGCGGGGTGCCAGAGTTCATCGTGGAAAGATCTCACGGTAGAGATGCCGGATACATTAGAAAGCGCGGCGGCAGGCAAGCCGATCTAAGGTTACAGAAGTGTCCTTGAATGGGTCCAAGGGTGCCCGAGCTGAGACACATTCAGGCACAGCGAATTATGGCAGCCTTCAGATTAATCCAGCAAGACTGTGAGTTTGTGGGGACCCGTACTCCGGAGGTGAGTCCGACTCCGACAGAGCCCAGGACAAGAACAACACAAAACAAAAGAGAAAAGCTGAGGGGTGGCCGGAGGGCTTAAGGGCAAGATATTCAAATATTCTGCATGGGGGCCAGGCGATTTAGACGGTCCACGAGATCAAGACCGGCCGGATGACAGATGGGGCGCTGGGGGTTGCCTACCCGTGGCGTGCGGTGTAGGTCGGGAGCGTGAGAGTGGGACAACAGCGGTCCTCGGATGCGATCTTAGGGCGAAGAGTGACAATCTCCCAACGGGGACTGGCCGAAGATCCTCACACGCGCACCGCGCTTCGTCTCCCTCCCAAGCTGCGGACCCTAGTAGAGGAAATGAGTTATAACCGGAGCTGATATGACAAGTGACAAAGCGCGTATATTTCAGTGCCCCGATCAAAGATGTGATCGGGAAATATAGCTTGCGGCAATGGATGTGCAAGGATTAAAAAGACTCAAGGAGAACACGCCATTCCTCCACCACGGCTGGCTATTGTCGAAAATAGGTGAGATGAGAAGCAGGGAAAGAGAGGAGGAGAGCCAAAATGAAAGGGGGATGGAGGTGTCCTAGTCGGAGGAAACCATCCAACGGCCGCTTGTGGGCGCTGGAGAATACTTGCCCACACTTATTGTACTTAGCTTGGCTCACCCTAGCCCCAGAAAGCCACTTAAGGAAGCAGACCCATTGACCCAGTTGTATGTTGGCGATTCGAGGTTCGCTAGTGGAAAGCATAGTGTAGAGTAGGGAAATGGCACATCGAGGGCCAGGCAGCCGCCTGGCTATTTCAAACCGCTGGTGTGTACTGTTTGGCGGCATGACAGGGCTGGACTGGGCAAGATGGGTCGGCCGCCTCGCCATGTCAAAACCACGCGGCAAACGAGGATTGCTACCGACCTGGTCCCGGCAGCACGGCAGTAGCCGTCCATTTTAGTCTTGCCACCAGGGGCAAGCAGACCTTGGGTGGTTGGTCGCTGCGTAGCGGTCAACGCAACAGCATCCATGGCAATCACAACGACCAATCCCCGGGTGGTTATGCCGGCGGTCTGGGGCAAAGGAGGTTTCGGAAATTTCATAGACTGGTTGTGTAATAACGGATTTCCCGTGTTCTGGTGTGGGGGGTCCGTACAGTTTGGCCATAATTGTCAATCTATTGGCGGCGTGAGCCGGGCCAGACGATTAAGATCGTCCCATATCACTCGCTTCCGCGCCGATGGGATCCGCGGGTCGTGGTATTCATTCCACAGTTTGACGGTCATCTCTCCCTCCGGGAGGGGAGGGGAGGGAAGGGGGATATGTGTGGTGACGCATGCTCGGCTCTTGATGCCATGCAAGACATTGCCACCACGGCTTCGTCCCATCGGTATCCCTGTAGATCGAGCCGACCACGGTAGAACTTGAAGAAAAATATTCAGCTGAAGCCAGCCCCGTATTCACATAGCTCCAGGAGCTAGTGTCGATGCCGGAAGAAGTGACGAGGAGAATTACCCAAACTCGGCATGCTCCGAGGCGCTGTTGCTTAGAGGCCAAGGGCCAGATTGGCAGACTCCATTCCCTGCTAGCTCCCACGGTCGAAACAGGTGGATAATCACCCTGATCGAGGCGGTCAAGATAGCCCAGCATGCCGGAATGGAGACGGGGGGAGACGGCGTAGAGAACGGAGTCGGGACGCAGGGTGTAAGCGAGCACCCACGACGAGGATCGACGCTGCCAAGCTGGATGCATGCCTGAAACCGAGCCACAACCAACCTTCTTTCTTGCAAGTTCAACGAACCGAAGTCAGCGAGCACCCGCAAATGGAGAATGTCTCAGAATCAAACAGAAGACGGGGAAGGGAAATTGATTCCTTGCCCAGAATAGCAAAACTCCACCATCTGCTGCCCACCATTTCAGGCAATCGCAACTCTCCCCACTAACCAAACGGGTAGGTACAGTACCCCAGGAGTAGGCAAGACCAGCCCTCACGTGGCGCTGTGGACTGGCAGCCGCCGGGCGATGCCCTGATTGGGAAACATCCCGCTTGGGCACTAGGTCTGGACTAAAATTTTGGCGCCGGTACAGCCCCATAGTGGCTTGAGTGGAGCGTGAATCATTGACTATTAAGACTCTGAATTTTGCCCGTTCAATAATTGCACGTGATCAAGGCATGTGATTAGCTAATTTCGGTGCTCGCTCAAAGTGTTATCCCGAAGCTGTTATCTTATCGCGTACCACCAACTGCTGGCAGCTGGTGGCCTAGTTTGCATCCGCCTAATGGTAGCTTAGACAATATGCTACGCGCTACAAGGCAGCACAGCTCCAGGTAAGCTCCCAATCAATCTGGACCCATTGCTTGGACGCCTTGTTTAGTCAACGTCGAATGCCATCGCCCTCAGACATCACCACGACTCATCTTCATCGACACGCCCACCATCGAGGAGTCCTAGATTCCATCTTCGAGATCTTGATTCGAGCCCTCCCCTCGCATCTTCCGCCTTCCTCCTGATCTGCAAAACACAGCTGCAGGCATGTCTTCCGACGAGGAGCGCCAGCACGCCCTGGCGTCTTTCAAGGCGAAATTGATCGAGTCGCGAGAATGGGAGGCAAAGCTCAAGGCGCTGCGGCTAGAGATCAAGGGTCTGCAAAAGGATTTTGATCAAACGGAAGAGAATATCAAGGCGCTGCAAAGCGTCGGTCAGATCATCGGCGAGGTGCTGAAACAACTGGACGACGAGAGATGTGAGCTCTTCCATCCCGGTGCTTGCCACACATCCTCCAGAACCCAGCATTTCTGGAGGATTAATCGTATTCTGGAAATGCTTGTTACTGATACAATTCTTTACAGTCATCGTCAAGGCTTCATCAGGTCCCAGATATGTCGTCGGCTGCAGGTCCAAAGTCGACAAGATCAAGCTGAAGCAGGGAACACGTGTTGCGCTGGACATGACGACTCTGACGATTATGCGCATGCTGCCCCGTGAAGTCGATCCTCTGGTCTACAACATGTCGCTCGAAGATCCCGGCCAGGTCAGCTTTGGCGGCATCGGTGGATTGAACGATCAGATCCGAGAATTGCGAGAGGTCATCGAGCTGCCGCTCAAGAACCCCGAGCTATTCTTGCGAGTAGGCATCAAGCCCCCCAAGGGAGTGCTCCTCTACGGCCCTCCCGGCACGGGCAAGACTCTGCTGGCGCGTGCTGTGGCTAGCAGTCTTGAGACCAACTTCCTCAAAGGTTCGTCAATCCATCTCTGCTTTGAGCTTACACCAGAGTTGCTACTGACGCATGGTTCCTCCCTCTAGTTGTATCGTCTGCTATTGTCGACAAATACATCGGCGAGTCTGCTCGGCTTATCCGTGAGATGTTCGGCTATGCCAAAGAGCACGAACCTTGCATTATCTTTATGGACGAGATCGATGCCATCGGCGGAAGACGTTTCTCGGAGGGTACCAGTGCGGACAGAGAGATTCAGCGGACGCTGATGGAGCTGCTGAACCAGTTGGATGGTTTCGACTACCTGGGAAAAACCAAGATCATCATGGCAACAAACCGGCCCGATACGCTCGATCCGGCCTTGCTCAGAGCCGGGCGTCTGGACCGCAAGATTGAGATTCCTCTGCCGAATGAGGTCGGACGGCTCGAGATTCTCAAGATTCACGCGTCCAGCGTCGTCATGGAGGGTGATATTGATTTCGAGAGCGTTGTCAAGATGAGCGATGGCCTGAACGGAGCAGATCTGAGAAACGTGGTCACCGAGGCGTAAGTACCTCCTGTGAACGTGATGTTCTGTCGCATGCAGTACCCGCTAACATGCTCTACAGTGGTCTATTTGCCATCAAGGACGAGCGTGATGCGATCAACCAGGACGACTTCAACAAGGCGGTTCGCAAGGTGGCCGAAGCGAAGAAACTCGAGGGCAAGCTCGAGTACCAGAAGCTGTAAGCATCATGCTTGAGGCGTTGAGGCTGGCGGTTGGACTGGTGGATAAGACCACATGGATTGGGTGAGCGATATGGAGCCAAGATCTAGAGCTCCACTGTACAGATGTATCAATAGATTAGAGACCTGTTGCAGGATCTCCTTAGCTGTCGCTTGAGGAGTGCAGTTGGTGATCTTACAGGTTAGCCATTGGTTCCGAGCAAATAATGGAGCGATTGCTTGAATGGCTCGAATGGATAACCCTTGCAACCGTGACATGACAGCATAACAGGATCTCTTGCTACGCCAATGATTTTACCTCGGTGTGTTCTCGGGAGTGACTTCTTCAGCCTCGTTCATCCATCTGATTGGACGCTTACGGAGGATTCGAGGACCAAGGAGAGGTCTTCAGCCGCACTGCCACACTGCCATCATTCCAGGGTCCAATAAGGCTGACTTCTAGTTAGTGTTGAACCTATTGGCCGCCAGCTGAACCACCTACCATTTTGGAGGACACGGGGTGGACTCCCCCTGAACACAACAGGAGCACTCAGGTATGTACATGTAGTTATTATTCGCGTACCTTATACGAGAAATAGCCCACGACACGAGTCTCTAACGAGAGGGTGCCATGCACAACATTGGGACAAGAAACTTAACACGCACGAGAGGCAACGGCCATGTCAAACTTGAGGCTACATCATTACATAGCACTGATCTTGAATGTCTAGTATTGCATGGACTGTCAAGCAACGGCTCCACCCAGAGCCGTCATGCTGGTGTCTGACATCGGATCCGACCACTGTATGGACTAGCTTGACTAGCAGCCAGCCTCCGGATCCCAGACGCCGCCACGAGAAGTCATATGCAGGGCGTCTACAGTTAGACTCGTTCGGCGGCACCGACAGATGGCAAATAACTATCCCGAAGAATGGGTGTCGTGAATGGCGGTGTCTGCGATGCTATGGGTTTCTATTTCTGGACGGCCGATCTCCAGCTCGCCCCTTGAAATTGAGGCTGTACAGCCACTTAGCGCGCCCGTTCCTGGACCGAAGTGGCCCACTCGAGCAAAGGGTAACCCCACTGGAGCTCAACCCAGGGACATCATCAATGCGAGCAACATGCCGGGCAAGACTTTCGATTTGCTGAGCAAGAGATATGCTTTACTGTAACTGTAAACTCCCAGTGGCACTAGGGGGGCATGCTTGAGATCGCCGCCGGTACCTACAAGTAGCTCCAGTACGAAAACTCAGGCCAATGCCAAGCAGAGGTTGCAGACAAGGAAAGCTACCATGTCATGGGTGATTCCCGGATGTGACCCTGGTCTGCCATTTGCCCTTTTTGCCGTAGATGGGTTGGTAGTGCGCCGCCTTGGAAACCTGCAGGCGCTTTTCGTCATCGTTCCTGATATGATCTACGGATATACCCTCGCGGCTCGTACTGTAAATATACGAGATGGAGCAACAGCGCACAGGCGGGTGGAAAGGGATGCCATGGCACACAACAGACTTCTGCAGCGCTGTTCACTTGTCCGTAGGTGGTGGTACTTTGCATTGCACGACTGCATCATCGGAGGGCGGCGGTGACAGAGATCCCATCCATGATGGATTGACAGCCTGCAAGTCCACTAGTTCTTGAAACAAGCCTCGAAGGGCGCGGTCAAGCTCGCAGCGCCACAGCAACCCACTGGTCACCACGGTGAGACATTGTGTGAGCTGTCCCGATAACGAACCTTCCCTAGCCTCCTTTACATCAAACAACCTTCTCCAAAATAGGGGTGCTTGAGAAGGTAGAGGCTGACTTTAGCGTCGCTCTAGGACTTGCACGTGTGTGTCATCTCAAACCTCGAATAAATTAGGCTGCCTGCAAACAATGTGTTTGGCTCGGGGAACCCCAAATTGTCACAAGACTATTAGTTAGTTGGCTCAGCCTTCTTCTGAGCGAACAGGGAAAGACATGACAGAGATAAGCGCCCCAAACTCTACTTGCCGTGTTGATGGCAAACACATGAAAGACATGCAAGAGAGGCACCACCAGAGCAGAGGCAGGTAGTGGGACATCAACAAAGAAACACCCAAAGGATACGAGAAGGCTAGTGAGACGCCAATTAGTAAAAGCTAGAGCGTCCGGGGCTTATCATTGACGCTAAGAAGCTTGAGACTCCATCAGATCCCCAAATGCTGCCAGCAAAGGCCTCCAAGGTCCCCTTTTGGCCTTTTGGGGGAGCCTTTATGCACTGGGGGCCACTGGATGAAAGAGGGTGAGGTGAGATCCAGGGTCGGGTCGGTCAGCCAGAGCACAAACAGCGCCCACCGCCTACCGCCTACCGCCTACCCACGCCAACAAACTCCATCAGTGACGAACCCCCTTGTCGCCTGCAGTGTGCACTGGCTGCTGCTGCCCCCACCAGCAACGCTGAATGGTTGCTGCAGGTTCCTGAGCCAAGCGGCTTTCCCACCACACCTGTTTTGTCTTTTCTGGAGCAACAAGCTCAGCCCCATAAAGGCCCATTCATCATCCCCCTTCAACCCACCCTTCAGCTTCGGACACCTCATCCTGCCTTTTTTTCCTATCCCAAGAAAGAGAGAGAAGCTCTGCAAGCCCTTTTCTTTCCCGTACGACTACTTTAAGCCCGGTCTCTCGCTCTTGATACCCCTCGCGATCCATCTTTGCATACTGCATCCTTCTCTTCGTCCCTCACTGCCATTGCGCCGGTTTCACTGGTTGACCCGACAACATGTGGTAAGCTTGCACCCCGCCATTCTGGACACATCTTCACCGCCGCCGCCGCAGCGGCCTGCTTTTGCTCGATGATGGCCTGCTGCTACTGCTTCTGTTGAGCAGAGGCAGAGCAGGCTGAGCTGGGCAGCAATTGAAACAAGCACGGAGGTCCGGAAGAATTGAGCTAACCAGTAATTCCTACGGCAGTGGCATTTTCGGCTACGTCAATTACCTGGTGGAGAAGGACCGCAAGTTCATTCTTGACACTCTCATCAATGGTACGTAATCTTTTTCTCTGTTGGCTCGGCTATACACCGGACCACGCAAACGCCACATACACGCACACCCTTCGATTGTTGCAGCTAGAGAGCTTCTAGACTGACGGTGGTGTTTCACCTTTCCTCTAGGTCTGTCCCGACTCGAATACCGCGGCTACGACTCGGCCGGTCTAGCTGTCGACGGCGACAAGAAGAACGAGGTCTTTGCCTTCAAAGAGGTTGGCAAGGTTGCCAAGCTCAAGCAGCTCATCGACGAGTCCGAGATCGACCTTACCAAGGTTTTCGACTCACATGCCGGTATCGCCCACACCCGGTGGGCTACCCATGGTCCTCCCTCCCGCGTAAACTGCCACCCTCACCGGTAAGCAACCCCCAACGAAAAGATACACACAAAATTGCTCGAGGACTTGGCCACAATCCGCATGTGGGCCATGTTGTCTCAGTATCCTTGGCATTGGCAGCTTGCCGCCAGATGCGTGTCGAGAGCATGAAGACTGATTCGAGCCACAATTGCTAGATCTGACCCGAACTGGGAGTTCGCCATCGTCCACAATGGTATCATTACCAACTACAAGGAGCTCCGGACGCTGCTCGAGAGCAAGGGCTTCAAGTTTGAGACCGAGACCGACACCGAGTGCATTGCCAAGTTGACCAAGTACATCTACGACAAGCACCCTGGCGTCGGCTTCACCGACCTGGCCAAGGCCGTCATCCAGGAGCTCGAGGGTGCCTACGGTCTGCTCATCAAGTCCGTCCACTACCCCCACGAGGTCATTGCCGCCCGCAAGGGATCTCCTCTTGTCATCGGTGTCAAGACGCAGAAGCGCATGAAGGTCGACTTTGTCGATGTCGAGTACGCCGACGAGAACGCCCCTCTGGCCGCCGAGACTGCCGCCCAGAACGTCGCCCTCCGGAAGGCCGGCGTCAGCAGCGGCAGCAACTTCCTCTCCCCCAACGCTGCCGCCGGTGCCAGCGGCCTCGCTCCCCCAGACAAGTCCCTCCTCCACCGGTCTCAGTCCCGTGCTTTCATGACCGACGACGGCATGCCCATGCCCACCGAGTTCTTCCTGTCCTCCGACCCGTCTGCCATCGTCGAGCACACCAAGAAGGTTATGTACCTGGAGGACGACGACATTGCGCACATCCATGAGGGTTCCCTCAACATCCACCGTCTCAAGAAGGCCGACGGTAGCTCCAATGTCCGCACCATCCAGACCCTCGAGCTCGAACTCCAGGAGATCATGAAGGGCAAGTTCGACCACTTCATGCAGAAGGAGATTTTCGAGCAGCCCGAGTCCGTTGTCAACACCATGCGTGGTCGTCTGGATATCGAGAACAGGAAGGTCACCCTCGGTGGTCTGCGCTCCTATATCAGCACCATCCGCCGGTGCAGACGTATCATCTTCATTGCTTGCGGTACCTCATATCACAGCTGCATGGCTGTCCGCGGCATCTTTGAGGAGCTTGCCGAGATCCCCATCGCCGTCGAGCTGGCCTCTGACTTCCTTGATCGACAAGCCCCTGTCTTCCGTGACGACACGTGCGTTTTCGTTTCCCAGTCTGGTGAGACTGCCGACTCCCTGATGGCTCTCCGCTACTGTCTGGAGCGCGGTGCTCTGACGGTCGGTATCGTCAACGTCGTGGGCTCTTCCATCTCCCTGCTGACGCACTGTGGCGTCCACGTTAACGCCGGTCCTGAGATTGGTGTCGCTTCTACCAAGGCATACACCTCGCAGTTCATCGCCATGGTCATGTTCGCCCTGTCCCTTAGTGAGGACCGTGCCAGCAAGCAGAAGCGTCGCGAGGAGATCATGGAGGGTCTTAGCAAGATCTCGGACCAGATCAAGGAGGTCTTGAAGCAGGACCAGCAGATCAAGGCCATGTGCGAGAAGAAGTTCAAGAACCAGAAGTCGCTGCTGCTCCTGGGCCGTGGCCAGCAGTTCAGCACCGCTCTCGAGGGCGCGCTCAAGATCAAGGAGATCTCCTACCTTCACTGCGAGGCCGTCATGTCTGGCGAGCTCAAGCACGGTGTCCTGGCGCTCGTCGACGAGAACCTTCCCATCATTATGATCCTGACCCGTGACGACCTCTTCAAGAAGTCGCTCAACGCGTACCAGCAGGGTAAGTCTAATTTTTCCTAAGGCATCTTGTTTCCTGTACGGGTGGACTAACATTATTCTTCTCTCATAGTTGCTGCTCGCGGTGGCAAGCCCATTGTCATTTGCAACACGGGCGACCAGGAGTTCAACGCTGAGGAGGCCGAGAGGATCGAGATTCCCAAGACGGTCGACGCTCTCCAGGGCATCCTCAACGTCATTCCTCTGCAGCTCATCGCCTACTGGCTCGCCGTCATGGAGGGTCTCAACGTCGATTTCCCGCGCAACCTGGCCAAGTCTGTCACCGTCGAGTAAAGAGATGTGTGCAGCCAGTCACGCTGGGCCTGAGCGGGGAGGGGGGTCTGTACAAGATAATCGTCGTCTGAAACCAGTGTTTGGGAGGAGTTTTACGGTTGTTTCTCTTTCGACGTTTTTCATAAAGAAGGGAAAGCAAGCACCATAATTTGCATGTTTCTGTTGTTGTTCTGGGGGGCAGGATGAGGATGGATGACGATGATGTCGAATGTAAACGGGGGGCCCAACTTCTCTATTTGTTTTCCCACATACATACCCTACGTGAAATAGGTGCGCGGGCCCCAGGTAATTTGTGTATGTAACGTTTTCCGGCCACGAACTTAACTAGATGGTGTATGGGCAAGAAGAAGCCTTTTTTCTTTTTCCTCAGGACTGAACTTGCAAGAGGGCATAATGCGCAAATATGAACCTTTCTTCTATTGTACAAGACTATAGGTCTTCGACCTGGTCCCTTTAGTCTGTGAGGACCATTCATCGGCGTCCGCTTCGGTGGTGATGACTTGGGTGGTGTGAATGATTCGTACCGGTCCCGTACCAAATCAAGCTGCAGTGCCCAAGTTCTGTAGAGGCGAGATCTGCGAGGCCTACACCTGTTATCAAAAACAGGATGAATAACCCATTCGCTTTGCTTTCTTATCAAACACCAAGTCTAACTCAACCACAAGCTAACGGCACCATCTCAACCACCACCTGAATTATCCCCCTTGCCTCCTCGGCCCCTCCGACCAACCTAGACGGTCTGGGTGCCGTAGCCGCGGATCCTCTCGGCAAACGCCCAGCTCTGCTGCTCGAGCTTCTCGTCCGTCTTGATCTCGACGCCCTCCTTGGTCACGACGCCGATGCTGTAGGTGTCGAGGCTGCGGGCGTCGCGGTAGTAGAGCACCTTCATGCACTCCTTGATGACGTCGACGGCCTGCTCGCGCGTGAGCTGGGCGGCGTCCTCCTCGGTGGCGGCGTAGCGGCGCATAATGGGCTGGGCGAGGGCGGAGCCGAAGCCCGTGGCCAGCGAGGGGCTCGAGAAGGTCGTGCCGCGCAGGTCGGCCGAGGCGAGGAAGGGCTCGCCGTCGTCGTCGAGCCCGGCCACGAGGACCTGGTTCCAGAGCGGGTCGAACTTGGAGCGGCGGCTGTAGAAGAGCTTGCCGAGGTACTTGTGCAGGTTGGCGGCCGAGAGGGTGTTGGCGGCGGCGTCGTCGGGCGACGAGGTCGGGTTCGCGTAGGCCTCGTCGACGGCGAGCTCCGTCAGGTGCCGGTCGAGGTACTGCATGTCCGAGACGTCGCCGCCGAAGCCGACGAGGGCCGTGTCGGCGAAGGAGCGCAGGCGCTTTGTGTCTGTGAAGCGGGCTAGGGAGCCGTAGGATGCTGTAGGGCGCCATGATTGTTAGTTTCATGGATGGTCTGTATGATTGGGGGGGAAGGATGTCGGCCTAGACGTACCCAGATTATCTGCCGCCATGACGACGCCGTCCTTGTACTTGATGGCGATGACTGAGGTGCCGGTGACGATTGGTGATTGCGTGGCCTGCTTGGGGCCGCTTGTGTGGAGGTAGGAGGCATCGTAGGCGCCGTAGACGTCGTCTCTAGGCTGGAATTGAGCTTCTGTTAGCATGGATCGTGACATGAATGCACAGTGAGCTACTCTCGAGCCAGATATTGGCAGAAAGACGGGCTCCATTGCTCAAGAGGAGTCGGTGCTCTTGCCAACGAGGTCGTCCAAGCTTGCTTGAGGAGAGATGACTTACCCGACCCCAGGCTTGCGGGCGATGATCCATGTTGATAGACTTCGAAGGTTAGGGGTGATTGGGTCGTGAGTAGGTGCGAATCGAACAGGAGCAGATGATCGTGGGTTCTCAGCGATGTGGGAGACGGGTGGTTGGAATATTGGGAGTTGTGATGCTGCGATTGACGTTGGATGTTTGGCACGGCTGAGGGAGCTTGCTGGCGCAGTTGAGCTCTGCGATTAGTGAGGGCGAGGAGAAGGCAAGCTGCGCGTCCCAGGTGCTGCCTCACCCGTCATGCAGTCACGTGGTGGGTCCCTAATGGTGTATCCAGTGCTGGCCCAACTGTCTTTTTCGGCGTGGCACCTGGCAGAGCTTGCCCCTGTCATCTGCCTACTGCCTTGTGCCTACTGGCAGGCCATTTTCAGGGCGGCTGAGATTCAAACAAACCCATCTCACTCACACCGTTTCAAGATATTGGACGCGCTCAGACTCGGACGGAAATGGCAGGGCTTGTGGCGTATGCGAGTAGTGATGAGGAGGACAGCGTTGATGAGGCCCCCCAGTCTCAACCGGAGCCGTCTGCAGCCGCTCCGAAAGTCGCACCTCAGCCAGAGCCAGTGAAAGCCCCAACGCCGCCTCAAGATGACGGAGCTCTCATCGGGCCCAGCCTTCCTCCGGCTGAGCCACAGACCACGGAACTGCCGCCCCTGGAGCCGGACACCAACGGCGGACCACCGCTATCGCCTTACTCGGCGAACCGCACGCTCCTGCGGGATCTGACCTTGCCGACGGTGCCAGATCTGGACATCCCGCCCACCCCCCCTGGCACGCCTCCCCCGGGGTTCGACGCGTTGAACAAGAAGTTTGAGAACTTCCTTGAGCTGAAGCGGAAGAAGGGCACGCATTTCAACGCCAGGATAGCACAGTCTAACGCGCTGAAGAACCCGGCGCTCATGGACAAACTGCTGGGGTTTGTTGGCATCGAGAGCTCCTTTGAGGCAGACGGCTCATCGAGGAAGTCAGAGCCTACTGCTCAGTATGCGACAACTCTGCCCCCAGAGATTTGGGACCCCGCCGCTTTTCCGGGATGGGCGTCCAAGGGCGCGTTGAGAAAGTCGCAGGAGAAGTTGCACAAGGAACGCCAACGCGGAACCGGCGAGGCGATGGATTTTGTCTCGGCGTCGGGTGCCTCGAGTAAGCAGGGCAGCAGGTCCGGTACTCCTGGGACTACCAGTGTGACTGGGAAGCGAAAGACACGATTCGACACTTGAGATGCCACCACGACTTGGGACATTTTGAACCATTGGATATGTGGCTGGTTCTCCGCGATTATGGAAGGTCACGGTACAGAGATCTACCTACAGATCTGTCTGCAGTCCTCTGGCCGAGGATTCAGTTATCTCTTCATAGAGTCTGTTATCGGTCAGACTACTATGAGAGCAGAGGTAGCAGCTCAGGCCCGAAAACGGGCACGGAACCGCAGCACTTAATCCTATTCTCCTCAAGTTCATATGAGGTCAGAGGAAATTCAGGCCGCGTCCGTCCCAGCAGCACAGGGCTTCAAACCTTGAGAAAGTAACGCGAACGAGAGACAATTTGTGAATCAGCACAGCAGTCATCTAGTCATGACGATTTGTCGTCTTCGATGGCACTAGAGGTAGTGGGAGACAGACTCGGACATCGTTGAATATGACGACGAGCCAAGATACAGAATATGCCCCTAGGTTTGAGTTTCAGAAACATGTCTTGTATTCTAGGGAATCATGGACGTGAATCAAATGCTAGCCCTGTAGTTCAACATAAAGATATCTTCTAGAAAACCAGTTTAATGTCTTGATGATTCTCATCATATGAGGATTGAAAAGTTGAAAACGTATGATATCACTGTAGGGCTTAAAAAACCGATTACACAACCCACTCTCATGCTACTTCTACTTATGAGAAATTATCTCAAGGTCTATCAAGGATAAATCCTAACAACAGTAAGGCAATATCCAAAGCCATGACAGCTCCTCCCCCATATTTGAGGCTACAGATCTGCCCCACAGGCCAGAAGCTTGGGCCATTCCCCACCAAAGACTTCACTACAAGCTCCCCACCATTTCAAGGCGTCCGCTCACTCATCTGCCTAGACTTCATACCTTACATGTAAGATATGACAAACTAGACAGCTCTCAAGCTTCCTCACATATCAACAAGATTTACCAGCCGAGCTTGACTTCATTAGAGGTGGAAACAGGGACAACTAGACACTGCCTCATCTGACGATGGCGTCGCCCAAGGTGAGCGAGGCTCTGGCCCAGATCGCCGCCTCGTCTGGCGACAAGGGCCCCGCCTTCGAGTCCCTCCTCGGCAACATCAAGAACCTGTCCTCGCCCAGCACGGTCGAGCAGGACCTGGCCAGCATAGTAGACGCCTTCCTCGGCGGCGGGGCGGCGCTGGGCATCGTGGCCACCCGGTCCGTCCTGACGGCCTTCATCGCCACCCTCAAGCAGCTCGACAACCACGACCTCTGGATCGAGGCGGGCCGGCACGCGCTGCGCCAGCTCGAGGGCAACGCCCAGGCCGCGCCGAGCTACGTCGAGCAGTCGGCCGCGCTGCGGGAGCTCATCGCCACGGCGCACGAGCACAACGACGACTTTGAGGACGCCGCCAAGGTGCTGGCCGAGATCCCCATGGACAGCAGCCAGCGGCGGGTGGGCAACGAGGAGAAGGTGCGCGTGTGGATCCGCATCGTGCGCGACTACCTCGAGGTCGACGACAGCACGGCCGCCGCGACGTACCTCAACAAGCTCAAGAACGTCATGCACACGGTCGCCGACCGCGACCTCAACCTGCACTTCAAGCTGTCGCAGGCGCGCATCAACGACGCCCAGCGCGAGTTCCTCGCCGCCAGCCAGGCCTACCACGACATCAGCTTCAGCCCGGCCATCGCCGACGAGGAGCGCCTGCACACGCTCGGCATGGCCGTCAAGTGCGCCGTCCTGGCCCCCGCGGGGCCCGCGCGCAGCCGCGCCCTGGGCCGGCTGTACAAGGACGAGCGGTCCCCGTCCCTGCCCGAGTTCGGCATCCTCGAGAAGATCTTCCTCGACCGGCTCCTGGCGCCCGACGAGGTCGACAAGTTCGCCCAGGCGCTGCAGCCGCACCAGCTCGCGCGCACGGCCGACGGGTCGACGGTGCTGGCCCGCGCCGTCGTCGAGCACAACCTGCTCGGCGCGTCGCGGCTCTACAGCAACATCGACTTTGACGCCCTGGGCCTGCTGCTGGGCCTCGGCGCCGACAGGGCCGAGGAGACGACGGCGCGCATGATCGAGCAGGGCCGGCTCGTGGGCCGCATCGACCAGATCGACCGCGTCATCTGGTTCGAGGGCGGCGAGGCGTCGGGCGAGAAGGGCAGCGGCCGCGCCGAGGTCGTCGTCGGCAAGGAGATGCGGCAGTGGGACGCCAACGTGCAGGGCCTGGCCGAGGAGCTCGAGAACGTCACCAACGCCCTGCAGCGGGACTTTCCGGTAAGTTTGTGTCGATCTCAAAAGTCTAGTGGTGAGGCTATGGAGCTGACGCAAAAGACGCTTTGTAGGAGTTCGTGGCCGCGAATCTGGTTGTATGAAGATTTCCCCCACATCATGCGGCGTTGGGACTTCCGACTCCCATCACTATCACATCATAGGCAGGCGTTATTAGGTACAGGGACAGGGACCTCCAAAAAGGGGGTCATCATCACAAGACATGCAGTAAAGAATTAGACCGTCGAATTACGAACAAAGAACCGCTACCGAGGGAATCATCATCAAAAGTATCCCAATGTCCTGCGCGCGCCTCTGAATAGCTCTATCCCAATACGCCAGCCAGTGTCCCATAAAGTACCGGTTCCCAAGTGTTTGCGCGGTGCGATATCTCCGCAGAATCTAGTCCAAGTCCTTTCGCCTCACCACGATGTATCCCTGGTCTATGAGGGTCGGGTCGCCGGTCTCCTCGACAAAATTATTGTCGTCGTCCTTAAAGACCCGTCGCCTCCTCGTCGGCCGCTTAGGCGAGGAATCGGTCGTCGCGCCGTTGGTGGCAGGCACGACGCTACTTCCCGTGTCTCCCATTATGCCCTTGAGGGCCTCGGCGATCTTTTCCCCCATGAAGTCGTATCCGTCGGCGGTTAGGTGGACGTGATCGTCCCAGTACTTCTCCCTGTCCTCGGCTGAGAGGGAGTGGTAGGGCAGTGCGGCGTGAAAGTCAAAGACGTAGCTGTTGCAAAACGGGATGAGAGAAGTTAGCGCGTATGATAGCATCAGACGGGACCCCCATATGGCGAAAAGGAAGTCACGTACAAGTTCTCCCGGTTGTAGCTGTTGATCAGCTCGTTGAGCCGCTGGCGGCGCTTGTTGAGCTGCTCGCTCTTGGCGGCGGCTTCGGGCACGGTCAGGGCGAGCACTTTGCTGCGGTTCAACAAGGCGACGTTCCATGTCTTTTCGAGGTTCTGGAAGATCTGTTCGGGCGGGAAGGAATATGCTAGGTCGCTGGTGGGTTTTGCGGTCGGTGGTCAGCGGGGAAACATGTCTTTCATAAGGGGGGGCGTATGGATGAATGGTGTGCGCGCGTGACAGAGGACGTACTTGGTGCCGCCGAGGACAATGGTCCAGTCATAGGGCTGCCTGCCCTTGTCTCGACCGACTAGAGAGGGAGAAAACGTTAGCTTGTGACTTTCCGTTATGACTGAGGGTCTGATCTTCCATCAGAAACGCACAGTGGCTGAGGATGCGCGACATGAACATGCCCGTCAGATCGCCTGGGACGCCATCCGTCGTCTCCTCGACGACCCCGCCACCGTACCCGGCGGCCTTGAGGCGCTCGGTCAGCTGCTCGCTGTAAGGGTGGTACATGCTGCCGTAGGCCGAGTAGCCCGCCGTCAGCGAGTCGCCGAAGCACAGGATGCGGAGGGGTTTCTGCGCCTGTGGGCCGTCCATGTTGCCGTCGTCGTTGTCGTCGTCGTCGGTCCTCCGATCGTGCGCTGATTGCGCACGTGAACGGCCCCCGCAACAGAGGGTTGAAAGAATCGTTGGTCGATGAGGCAGCGGAAGGGACGAAAGAGAAGCTCGTTTGGAGGGGAGTATGATGCACGGGGTTGCAGTCGAACAGGGCTGGTGTCGTCGTCGATTTGGCTGGCTATGACGATGGTCGATACAGGTATGTTGATAAGCACTATGGATGGGATAGCGGCGGGCGGGATGGGGCACGGAGAGCTAGGCAGCTGCCTGTGGTGGGGGAGAGCGCGGGTCCGGCGTCTTGTTCAGGGGCCTGATACGTAGTTACGTGTATAAGCTGGCGGCCTGCGTTAGCGCCTCGAACGGGCCTGGTTGGACTAAACCTAACAATCTCCAACTACGAAGTAAGAGTCTCATGTAAGTACAGAGTAGTTATTTCGACTCAACTGATCTGTTCCTAGTCGAGGACTTTATACAAGTAAAGTAGCTTGGCTCTGCAGTAGTCAAATGTATGCAGGCGGAGAATTCCGTAATGTGCTCGAATGTCTGTCTCGCTTCCACTGAAAACAGCCTCAAGCCTCGATCTTGCGTAATTTGTCATGAGAGGCAGGCTGCCCAGCCCGCCATGCGCAACTCCAACACGTTTGCTGGGACGCTGCCAGGCAAGGCAAGCAACTTGCCAGCCGTTCCGTTCCACGTGGAGATTGCGGCTGATCGTCGACTCGCCTTGCGGCAGCCGCCTGGCTGAGGCTCACCCAGTGTCCATGCAGGGTGAGCAACATCCAGCCGTAGATAGTGACTATCAACAACTCATACTGACAGCAAAGAGATTTTCATTATGTCTATTTATGTAGGTGCTGATTGATTCTGAGAGTGAAAGCGACTTGTATCATCATACCGACTTGGATCAAGGAGACACGTCTCTTGATGAGAAAAGGCGGTGATTACACACTGCGCAAGTGTTCTATATTAGAAGACAAACTAAAACCCCTCAAGGCATAGCAGCGCCTTTTACATCTGACT
The DNA here is from genome assembly GCF_004353045.1 of Thyridium curvatum. Taxonomy (NCBI): domain Eukaryota; kingdom Fungi; phylum Ascomycota; class Sordariomycetes; order Thyridiales; family Thyridiaceae; genus Thyridium; species Thyridium curvatum. The sequence continues at coordinate 365,932 of NW_022156775.1, forward strand.
ATGTCCGAGTACCTAGGTACTTACATGATCCTATGCCATCATAAGGCTGGGAAGTACGGATGCCTCACTCTTGTATGTGCCCCCAAAATATCCCGGAAGCATCTTCCGACACCGGCGGCAGCGCCTCTCTCGGCACACCGCCCTGAGATGGCGCGACTGGGCACCGTCGGCGGAAATCCCACCGAGACGGCTCCACGATACCTAGGTGCCTCGAGGGTGCCTAGGTGGACGAGCCAGCCAACGCTTCGGCATTACCAAAGTGGATAGCTTTTGGGCGACCGGCCACCCATTCCCCCACAGCGAACAGTCTCCACAAGTGGGCAGAAAGAAGGCCATCCCGCACCCCGGAGCTTCTGCGTTCTCACGACCGGCCCTCGTTGCCGGCTCCTTCTCCTCTTTTTGTTCTGTTTCGAATCTCTCAATTGCATCCTGACCGACCGGGAAAAACTTCCCCTGGTACGATATTCTCCTTGCAAGTCTGGCTCTTCCAGTAGATACAGCGGAATCTACAAGATGGTGAAGATATTCGACGCCGAAGAAGGTCAGTAACTTACCCGAATTCCCGCCGAACCTCTGTGGGAGAGCGGTCTGCATGATGGTAGAAGTTGTTCTTCAGGCCTTTGCCTCAATGCTCAGGACTCAGGATGCCAGAGCGTGAGGATTGGTCTTGGGAAACGCATTGAGAGCCTGTTCAGACCTCTCGATTGCTCGGATCCCCTTACATCATATTACCTGGGATTCAATACACTTTTCAACTGCTAACCTGCCACCAGTCGCAAAGCACAACACGGCCGAGAGCTGCTGGGTCATTCTCTATGGCGAAGTCTGGGACGTGACCGAGTTCCTCCCGGAGCACCCCGGAGGCTCCAAGATCATCCTCCAGCTGGCCGGCAAGGACGCGACCGAGGAGTTCGACCCCGTGCACCCCGAGGGCACGCTCATCGAGAACATGAAGCCCGAGGCGAAGCTCGGCCAGGTGGACATGGAGAGCCTCAAGAGGTTAGAGGCCAAGACCCAGAAGGGGGCTCAAAAGAGCGGCGGCGGCAAGGACGGCAAGGAGCCGCCCCCGCCGCTCGAGTCGCTCATGAACCTCGACGAGATCGAGGACGCGGCCACGAAGCAGGTCTCGCGCAAGTGCTACGCGTACTACTTCTCCGCCGGCGACGACCTGCTGTCCAAGTACTACAACAACACCGTGTACCGCAACATCCTCCTGCGGCCGCGCGTCTTTGTCGACTGCACGAGGGCGGACCAGTCGACGACGGTGTTCGGCCACAGGGTCGGCACGCCCGTCTTCGTGGCCCCCGCCGCCATGGCGCGGCTGGCGCACCCGGACGGCGAGGCGGGCATCGCCAGGGGCATCTCCAGCTTCGGCGGCATGCAGGTCGTCAGCCACAACGCGAGCATGACGCCCGAGCAGATCGTCGCGGACGCCGCCGAGGGCCAGGTCTTTGGCTGGCAGATCTACGTGCAGAACGACCGGCGCAAGAGCGAGGCCATGCTGGCGCGCATCAACAAGATGCGCCGCTCCTACAAGTTCGTCGTGCTGACCCTCGACGCGCCCGTCCCCGGCAAGCGCGAGCTCGACGAGAAGTCGCAGTTCGAGGGCCAGCTGCAGGTCTCGGCGCCGTCGCAGGGCGGCGACGCGCGGCCCGGCGGCGGCGGCATCGGGCAGCAGATGTTCTGGGGCACGGCGTCCGACCTCACGTGGCACACGACGCTGCCCTGGCTCCGCAAGCACACGGACCTGCCCATCGTGCTCAAGGGCGTGCAGACGCACGAGGACGCCTACCTGGCGGCGCGGTACGCGGAGCAGAACCCGGGCTCCGTGGCCGGCATCATCCTGTCCAACCACGGCGGGCGGGCGCTCGACACGGCGCCGCCCGCCGTCCACACGCTGCTCGAGATCCGCAAGTACTGCCCCGAGGTGCTCGACAAGATCGACGTCTGGGTCGACGGCGGGATCAGGCGCGGCACCGACGTCGTCAAGGCGCTGTGCCTGGGCGCCAAGGCCGTGGGCGTTGGCCGTGCTGCCCTCTGGGGGCTCGGCGCTGGCGGCTGGAAGGGCGTGCACAGGACTTTCGAGAGTAAGTCATTCCATTCGTCTTGGTTTTCCTCGTCTCTGTTCGATTTGCGCTGTTTGATAAGGACCTTTCGGGGACCTCGGAGACAATGCGTCTTGTAGAGCGAACGAACAAACAAGGATGGTGTTATCAGCTGCTAACAATGTTTTTTTTTACTCATGATAGTCCTCACCGCCGAGATCGACACATGCCTCAAGCTCCTCGGTGTGCAGAACCTGTCCGAGCTTGGCCCCAGATTCGTAAGTGTTTTTTTCACCCCTCATCCTGGAACCCCGAATCCCCTCGCTTTCACATGCTGTACCTGTCCTCCTCCCCCGACTTATCCCGCAAGCAAACACGCCGCCCCCCCACGGGGATGTGCAACCCCTCGACACGCGGCGGGCAGATCTCAGAGCTAACACGACGACAACACACAGATCAATACGCGGATGGTGGAGCGGGACATCTACGACGGAGACGCGGGGTTGGACAAGCCTTCGCTGTGGACCAAGGCGAAGATCTAGAGCGGTGGTGTAGTGGAGGGCGAAGGTGGAGGAAGAGGATGTGGAGGGTGAGGGGGTGGAGGAAGATACCGAGGCGTTCGGAGGGTGCGTGCTCCAATGACGCTGCCTCTGAAAGCACGGATGGGGAAGACATGCATGTGTGAAAGACGAAAGAGGTAGAGGTTGGAGGATGTAGACATTTTCATAGTTTTGACGAAGCTGTACAAGTAGAATGACACCAGACGCTATCCGTAAATACCGGCGTATCCGTAAATACCGGCGCACTTGCCTTGTTTGGTAGTAATTTGTTCCTTCCACTTTTTGGAGATCACGGCGGTCGTACCTCACCTCACCACTTGCTCACCTGTGATGATCTGCACCTCGATTCTGCTTCTTGTCTCCTCCGCATCTTCCGTCATAGGCTTGTTCCGTTTTCTGCTCCGGGGATATCAACACCAAGTCTCCTGAAGCCCAATCGCTATCGCAAAGCAAAAGCCATCAATGATGGGCGCAGGCTTGTGATCGTCAAAAGCGCAGACTAGGAAGACCGGGATGGGATGCCCTGAATTGGAGATGCAGTTTAAAAGTACCGTCTCCTATCTTAGGTAATGTTGTCTGCTCCTTTCCCCCTCCCTACCTTTCAGCGATTGACACCTGGGCGCCGTGCGTGATAGGCCGGAGCTACAGTTGTGCCAGACACAGCTGAACATTGGTGCAGGCGGAAGTTGCCAGCCAGGGTCAACGCCGCGGACTGGCTGGTGCTCAAAGGGCAGCTTATGCTATGCGAGGCAAGGCTCGAGGCTGTCGCAATTCGCGAATTGATTAGCTACACGCATCATTGCGGCACGACCTAACAGGCGAAGGCCTGCTCAGCCACACAAGCCTTTTTTCTGTTTGATCAGGCCGAAAAGACGATGCATCTCATCCTCTCAATGAAAACTCCCAGCAAACGTCTCCTCGGATGACGGTACCTCCCCTGGTCCCTGCAGTGCAACTAGGCCGGTTAGGGCAAGTCAACAACGGCCGCCAGGCCCCAATGAGGACATCTTGGTCCGCTGGTCGACTCCAGATCGCTTGACCTCCAAATCTCCGAGCTGGAGCCGGCTGTTGGGCCCTGCTTACGAGCAGGCAGGTGCATCGCAAGAGCCTATGGCCAGGCAAATGAATCTGCAACTGGATTAATCTTGCGGTGTGCAGCTCTGCCGTCTGGGTGCGTGCCTATTTCAATCTATTCCAGGCAATGAGCACGCACCCTCTGCGGCCCCTGGGATTCGGTTGGCAGGCGTATGCACGACATGCCCTGAGCCAGATGGCAGCAAGGGCCAAGAGATGCGCTGCCCTGTGGCCATCGTGATAGGCTGTGCCCCCTGGCAATAGCATTTTGTTTGAGCAGGGAGATGGGCCGAATGGGCGAAACTGCGATGGTTGCACCAGATCCGCAGCCCAGGATTCGCCCTCAGACCACTACACAACGTTGCTTTTAAGCCTCAGAATTTTTATTTCTATCTTCTACTACTGCCGGTGGGGTCTCGGGCAGGGCAAAACAGTCCATACGGCCACAAACCGGCGATACTGTGAGGGCGGGTGTGCTGGAAACAGACCCGCGTACTCCGGTGTGGCGATTGACACTGGGCCTCACTGGCACGTCTCGAGTGCAGCCAGCTCAAGGCGGGCCTTTTGCCATTCGACTCTTAGTAATAGGTCGAAGCGGGCGGGCCAGACACATCGAGACAAGTCCAGCAGTGCTGGCGAGTACTCCGTACTTGGCGTCTGGGGGTGCGGAGAGTGCTAAGGAAGGCCAAGCTGTGTTCTCCAGGTTTTCACAGCGCCCAGCGGCGCAGTTCGGACTGCAGCAAACAGCAAAATCAACAACATCATGACAAAAGTTTGCATGTGCTTTCTCGCAACACTCAAAAAAGAGGCCATGTGCTCACGAGATGCCTCGGACCAAAGAGAGACTAAAGATTGGCATTCGGGACGATCTCCACCCACACGCTGCAGCATGCATGCACGTATCCAGTATCGACGGCGGTGGTCCCCTGTCAAAGGGACAAGGGGGGATGCCAACGACACTAACTATTGCCAAAGCAGCTTGCGGAGAGAGGGAAAGGGGAAAGAATTAGACTTCCAGCTGTCATTTGGTGTGTCTGTTTTCTCCTCTCGCATGACCACCGGACACCCTCACAGCACAGTTCCAATATCTCTTTTAGCCTTGGCTCAATGCGGGGGCAAAATCGCGTAGCGAGAGAGAAATAAGATACCAAGCTTCGAGGTGGGCGATGACACTAAGATCACCGTGGACCCAACGGCGCCATCGGCCTCTGCCAGATTTGGAAGCTATGCCGTTGAACCACCGGGTCCCCGAGTTTCGCGATGGAGGGTCTGGTTTTGTGGTGATTTCCTGATGGACGGCGATCAGTCGACCACGAAACACACAGGAGAGCGAGAGAGCGCGACAGCAAGAATGGTCATGGCAACATTATGAATATTTCCTATTCTCTCTGTTGTTCCCTTCTTATGATGGCAGGCCTCCCGATCTGAATGGAAATCGCGGACAGGTGAGAGCCCGTTTGTGATTGGCAGTCGACCGAGCATGGCCATGGAAGGGACGGAAGCATTCTGTTCCCTCCCATGTCTCGAACCTTGGTTTTGGCATGTGAGCTGCCACAAACGCACCACACACCACCACCACCGCTGCCAACACGCAGCAAAGAGACGAGGGAGACCTCTCAGCTCCATGCCTAAGTGCCTGCCTTTTCCCCGCAAGTGGAGGTGGAGATGCCACCCTAACGCTCGAATTGGGAGCGCTGATCTCCCATCCAAATCGAACTAACAGCAGAAAGGGTATTCACCACCTTGACCACCCCCCAGTCGCAATGCGGATATTGGCCGCAGATTGGCTGCGCACCCCGGCCGAGTCAAGGCAAATCGGGTCACCCGCCCCCCTTGTCCCTCTCTTCGCCCAGCACGAATGCGCGAGCGAGAACAAATCTTCATCGCGGGACGAGAGAGAGAGACAAGGGATTGACCTCTGGGTCTCCATTGTGGTGCCAGACCGAGAAGACTTTTTTGGCCTGTGAAAATGTCCCATGGCAGAATGCGTAACAGAGATACATAAATGTAAAATGATCCCTCGACCCATGTCCACCCCCATCCCACTTTTCGTGACCAGGTTCTTGATGACCCTATTTCCTTACCTTATTCCCCGTGCTGGTCCTTGTCTTAAACCTTGAATCCTCTCTCGATCCAGCTCTTTGTCGTCTCCTCTTCTCTTCTCCTCTCCCCGGTAGTTGGTAATTCGGATTCCCCGGATTCGAATTCTCCGACGACAACGACGACGTGTTGTGAGTGTTTGGGCGTGGCACTCACTTGAAACTACCTTTGACTTTGGATTTGTCATAACACAACCGCCGCCGCTCGTTACCGGAGAGATAAACAATCGCCATTTTTTCCTGGGAAAGAATTGGGAGGGCCGAAGGGTTGTCACGGGAATCTCTTATATCGGGAAAGACGGAAATCACGAGACATTGTGAGAGGCATCCGGCGGCTTGACTGGGGAATCAGAAAAGTAAACAGTCGACTCTCAAAATGGAGCAGCAAGAGAACGGGAAGATCGCGGTGACCCAGGAGGAGGCGCCCGCCATCCGCCGGAGCAAGAGGCAGACTTGCATGAGGCATTGCAAGAAGTTCTGGTGGCTCCACCTGCTCATTTTCATCTGCGTCACCGTCCTGGTCGTCTGTTTGATGTAAGTTTGAAATCCGGAGGAAGGCTCCGCGACGGGTTTCCCGGGGATTGAGTTGATGCATGCCGGCGCTCTCTTCGGTATAGTCATATGGCTACGCAGGCCGCTGTCTGGCTTATGGCAGCATGATTCGGGAGTAGACCGGCGTGCACATCAATCCGGAGATCACAATCGCCGCATCCCACACCCCAGACAAGCCCAATTCTCTAGAATCGACTGGCTAACACGGGGTCCGCAGCATCTTTGTCGGCGTCAAGAACATCGCCCAGTCCAAGATCAACGACGCGCAGCTGCAAGTGCAGAGCATCGTCGTGACCAACACGCAGTCGAACCAGTACACCATGAAGATCGACAGCACCATCACGACCGACGGCTCCCAGCACGCCACCATCGACGCCTTCGACGGCGTCATGTACCTCGAGGACAAGCCGGGCCACGTGCCGTTCGCGACGGTGCACTTCCCGCAGACCGACTCGTCGGCCTTCCAGGTCGTCAACGTGACGCAGGAGACGCCCGTGACGGACATGCAGGCCTTCACCGACTTCAACACGTGGCTGCTCGCCAACGAGACGCTGCGCGTCACCGTCGAGGGCCAGACCAGCATCCACGTGCGCGGCATCAGCCACGCGTACGGCGTCACGTTCAAGAAGACCATCACCATGCCCGGCCTGCAGTCGTTCAACGGCACCACCGTGACCGACACCAAGATCTCCATCACGCCCCAGGACGACGGCAACAACTTCCGCGGCATGGCCAACATTCCCAACCGCTCCATTGTCACTTTTGAGATTGTACGTTCTTTTTTTTTTTTGTCTTGCATCCCTTTCTTTCAGGGTATATTCCTTGACACCATGGGAAATTTGTAATCGCTAACGCCTGAGACAATCAAGGGAAACGCCACCTTCTTCAACTACCTCAACGGCGAGGACATCGGCACCGTCTACATCAACAACATCCTGCTCAAGCCGGGCGTCAACTCGTTCCCCATGGTGGCCAACATCACGCAGCTGCCCGTGCTGCAGGCCATCCGCAAGCAGCCGGCCTGCCAGACGGGCATCCTCGACTTCCAGCTGCGCGGCAAGGACGTCGTCAACCACGGCCAGCACCTGACCTACTACTCGGACGCCCTGGCCAGCGTCAACCAGACCGTGCCCATCGACATCAAGACGCCGCTCGAGGCCATCCCCATCCCCGTCTCGTGCTCTTCGTCATAGAAAAGGGGGTTAAGGGAGGGGCAGGCAAGGGAAGGCGGAAGGGGGTGCTATGTGGTGGAAATGCATGGCTCTCATTAGAGGTCAGGTTATCAGGGAAAGGGGGGGTGGGAATCGTCTGTGTTTTTGAACTGCAAAATGAATCTTGTAATTATCACCTTTCTGGAACGTGAACGTGCCCTTTCGCGGTCATTGTCATCCATCAATCTTTGTTTTGACAATTTGTGTGTTTGACACATTGTGTATGCTGTATTTCCTCGGTGAAGCACGGACGATTATCTGAAAATGGAATGGGCAAGACAAGAAGATATCGGCGAGACTGAAATGACAGACTGATCGGCAAACAATCAACCTGGAGCCTAAGAAACACCGCTATGAGCTTGTCGGAGATCAAACGCATAGTCTCGAGGCTAGAATCGGTCTACTCCATCAAGATTCAACCTGGTGAGTACTTCATGCTTCAAGGCCACTCGAGTGGGTGGTATCGTCATATGTCTCAAGAGCGTGTATTAATGAGTAATGAATTACGGCGACAAAGACACATCTGCAGAGATGGACCGCGCTCTTCGGAAATAAGTCGGCCTGTGAACGGATTTCGCGGTGGCCAAGGATTAGGTAACATGGCTTTTCTTGCTTGCATGGCTTCTCTAATGCCTGTCATGTTTTGTCTGAAGCCGACATCCTGGCTGTTGTTTTGAAAAACCCCTGTGTCGCATCAGCTTGGCGGGACCAGCTGCCTGGGCCTCATTGTTCGCCAAGTCCGGTAAAACTTGCGGTCGCTTCTCTCCAGGTACATTCGGTAGGGGCTGCATATGAAGATTTCCAGAATCCATCGGTAGGGACTTTTGAGCCATAGTGCCCGCGGACGCGCTTGAATGTCTGAAGATGATGTTTGTGTGTTGAATTCAAGCACCCATGGATGCAGGCCCCCCGACCAGGCTCACCAGTGATGATTTCATTAATGCAGGTACAGCGGTAGCTGGAGAGCCTCCCGTCGATTTTAGCGCGCGCCAATCCAGCGCTGTTGACAGCAAGCTTCGGCCTAAAGAACAGCCAGAAGCCCAACCCCAGATCTTGGCATTCGCTTCAACCTTCCCGCCCGTGACCTTTGCCCAGCATTCAGCTTGTGCTCCCGCTCAATCATCCCCTTTCACTGGACTGGGGGTATCAAGAAACCAGCATAATGTGCCGATCATCCGCCATGGACCAATGCTTGACAGCCTCTGACGGCCATGTCAAACCCACAAACCCGCACACCAAGCTTTGGCCGGGATCTGGGGCCAAGGCCAGCCAAGCCTGAAACGTCGTGGGCGACAGCACCTTGCTTGAGATGTTGTCAACCCTTGCGCTGCGGCCTGCGCGAAGCATACGGCTTCTCCAATCATCTCTTTGTATGGCTGAAATGGATGCTTGGATGCTTCACGTTCTTGATGGCTGAACACGAGTTTGACCATGACGAGACGGCAAGCGGCACCTTCCAAGTCGTGTTCACGGGTCTCGGCCACGAAGGACGCACATTCTCTGTACATTTACACGCCAGGCAACTGTCGGTGTAGCCATGGCCTCAATGTTTATCGTTACGACTTCTCCCTATGCTGGCGCTCATGGCAAAAAATTGAGAACTGTCGCCGGAGCGAAGTGCCCGTTGGGAGCATTCCTTTTTCTGTTTGACTTCTTGGCATCCCATCACCAGGTTGTCGCCAAGCGAAGCCATCATCAGTCACAATCTCGCCTATTCTTTCTCTCTTCTTCCTGAAAGGGTAGTTCATGCGCTAGCCTAAGCGAGTGATCTCCAAAACGATCCGCAAGATCGAAGGATGAGACGCAAGGATGCATTGCCCGACTAGGTATGCGGGTAAAGCGGCCAGGTTTGGCGGCCTTCCCGTTTCGACTGTCGCCACGAAGCGTTTCACCACCACAGACCTTCTTCGAAATACCATCGCCAGAAGTCGCCTTTCTTCGTATTGACTAGTGAAAAACAAGCCTCTGGCGGCCGACTTGGCCCCCCCCGGCCGTATCGCGGGGACCGCTGCACCAGGGTATGTGGGTTGTAAATGCCGCCTCCTTTATCCCGTCACGAGTTTAAAGTGCTGCATTCTTCTCCAGACTAGGCTCCGATAGGACTGACAACACCGAGAAATGCGTATGAGGAGTTTCATGGCGGTGGGTGCTTGGCGAGGTCGCACAGGGGGTGGACAATGCTTCCTCTGTCTTGGACCGTGCCGGCTCGCGATGACATCGTCTTCGTCGTGTATAAGAGGCAGCAGTTGTCCTTGCTCATGATGCTTCCCTTTCGATCATCCAACAACCAGCTCTTTCTCAGTCCTTTACTCTGTTCTTCAATTCTTCACCCGAGGCCGATTGACTCGTGCCCCCTTTTCTCCTCTTTCCAGTCGATTCATTCAAGCCACCACGGTTGATTCGTGCCATCTTTCCGTCTTTTCCACAGTTTGTTAAGAGCCGTAGCAAACACTCCTTTTCCACCATGTTCTCCAAAGTCCTCATCCTCGCTCTGGCTGCGTCGCCTCTCGTGGCCGCTCACGGCAGAATCGACGTGGTCACCGGCGACAAGGGCGGCAACGGCACTGCCCTGGCCATCCGGGGCGGCGTCGTCCCCGGCCCTGGCCCGAACCGCAAGGTCAGTTGTTGCCAATGCACAAAAGAACTGGCCGTCATATACCCGGGTCTCAAGACTAATACGTACCGCACAGACCGAGGTCGATACCACCATCTTCAAAAAGACCGACATCATGACCGACGGCCTCGGCCGCACCAAAGGCTCCGGCAACAACAAGCTCCAGATGCTCTCCAAGGCCATGGAGCTGTCGGGCAACACCCTGCCGCAGGTCTCCAACGACGGCAACGGCACCATCTCGGGCACCTTCCACATCGTCACCACCGACGGCGCGGGCCCCATCAAGGCCGTGCTCGACCCCACGGGCACCGGCGCCTTCTCCAACGGCGTCATGCTGGAGACCAAGCAGCAGGTGCCCGGCAACCGGGGCAACATCCGGGTGACCAAGAAGCTCAAGGAGCAGCAGGCGGCGGCGAACGGCCAGAACGGCAACCAGAACAACAACGACAACAACAACAACAAAAACAACCGGGGTCGGTCTCTGTGGGACAGGGCCGCCGAGGCTCTGGAGAGCTTTAGCATCGTCAAGCGCGCGACCAACGTCAACATGGACTTTGTAAGTGGCGAGAGTTTGATTGCTTTTCGAATAATGAGACGGGCCACATTTGCTGACTGCATCCTCCATCCAGCCCATGGCCTTCTCCGTTCCTGCTGGTACTACCTGCACGGGTACCATCAACGGCGTCAACAACGTCTGCCTGGTCAAGATTGCCAACGCGAACCGCGCCGGTCCCTTTGGCGGAATCGTGGCTGTCCAGATGGCTGGTAACGGCCAGGCCGTGCCGGTCGCAGGCGGTGCTGCTGCTGCTGCTGGCAACACTGCTGGCAACACTGCCGGCAACACCAACGCCAACGCCAACGGCAATGCGAAGGGCAATGCTAAGAACGGCAACGGCAACGGCAACGGCAACGGTAAGCGGGAGGTCCCGTTTTCCGCATAAATGCATGCCTCCAATCTTGGTGATGGGGAAGCATGGAAGGAAAGATGGTCTGGATCATCTGTCCATGGAGAGACTCGGAAATGAGATAAAGTTTTGTACATATTTATGTACCGTTCAGCGATAGTTAATCTACACCTCGAGCTGGATCCTGTTCCCTGGAAGAAACCTCCTTTTGACGTGATATACCGGATTTGATCTCTGAGGGTGGTACTTGTAGGGTGGTAGGCGAAGTTGAAGCAGACTGACCAATCCGGGGGCTGAGATGTGATCTCGTCTGTGCGAAAAGTGGGCCGCGGCCACTACATCTCTTACATCCAAGATCTTGCACCTCGAAGAGAAGAACCAACCACATCAGCTTTGCACCAGCATCCATCCGATTGCTCATTTTGGTCTCATTTTCTTTCCAAGTACCAATCTAGGAAGATATATGGATACTTGAAGACACGGACGCCGCCAGACAGCGGCGATTCACAGTAGGTCTATTGCGGGTGAAAATCGAGTCTGATGCAGGCATCAACCAGGCAGCCACCTCTCCAATGAGAAATCCACCTCGACGCCATGGCCGACTCGACGCTACAAAAGTATGTAGCCGCAGGATGCTTGGTCGTTTCTCAGTCCCAGACCCGATTTTCCGATGAAGTATGGTCCCTGGAGGACCTCCGCCGATGGAGGTGTTTCCTGCATCCAGAGGAGCTCGGCTCCGCGGTTAAGCAGTGCGCTCCTGCTTCACACCTGGACCCAGGATTACAAGAGCTACTTCTCCATTCTGCCATTCTTTCTCCATTCCTAAAACTCTTTCAAAGGCGGTGGATTCAATTTGAGTTCTGCACTTGTGCTGGCGCACCCGACCATGGAATTATCAGGGTGTATGTCCTTCCTGATGACATCGACCGGCGATCGGTGCCACGGTCAGACTCCAGGCTCAGAAAGGATCTCCAGTGCCTCATCCCGCTTCTTGACGTATCGGTTGACCTTTGGCAAGGAAATTTTCAAGCATCGCGAGCTGCTGTGCCTGCAGCTCCTCAGACTCCCGAGGATTCTGATGATGCGTCGCTACTTCAACTATTCAACTCCATCCCACCACCTGATCCACATCCAGAGCGTGTACAAGACCTAGAGCAACAGAGAGCCATCTATATCTTGCTCGGAGGCACCGTAAGCGGTCTCAAAACGCCATTGTATGGCTACCAGGAACGCTCCGCGGCCCTGATGTTGGAGAGAGAGTTCGAGCCTGGACAGGTCCTTGACCCGCGTCTTATGAAGAAGCAGGACCTGAGAGGCGACACCTTTTATTATGACGAGGCTACTGCGACAGTGCTACGAACGCCGCGCTCGTACGGCGGCATCTCCGGCGGCATTCTCGCGGAAGAAATGGGCGCAGGCAAGACGCTGATCTGTCTTGCCATCGTCATGGCGACCAAGGAGTTCCCGGCCGAGATCCCTGCGCATCTGAGCTGTCCCAGCAACCCCCGCCCTCGGGTTGGCTCTCTGGCAGATATGGCTGCCGCCGTCGTGACACGGAACTCGATACCTTGGCGGCTGTATCTCGGCGATGGCTACACGAATTGCGCTGATGCAATCCAGAGGAATCCAGGATGGTACCTGCTTCCGAGTCCACCGCCACGTCGGCAAAGCCGCCACCCGATCGCTCCAGTGCCTTCCAAGAAGATATATCTTAGCGCCACCACCTTGGTGATCGTACCCGCCAATCTGGTCAAGCAGTGGGAGCAAGAGATCCGCAAACATACCGAAGGGCTCAAATACGTGACCGTGTCCGGCAAGAAAGACGTTCCAACTCTCAGGGAGCTTCTCAGATGTGACCTTGTGCTGTTCTCGATCCCTCGATTTGAAAAGTTGATTGAAGACCGTGCCACGGACCGTACGGGTGCCTGGGAGCTCATCTCGCCGCTGTCATCCATCCACTTCAAGAGGGTCATTGTCGACGAGGGCCACAAGTTGGGTAATTCGAGAATCAGCAGAAAGAGCAATCTGTTGCTCGTCCTCGAGTGTCTTCACATTTCCGCTCGATGGATCGTCACGGGAACGCCGTCCACTGGACTTTTTGGACTGGACGATTCACAACCCGCCACGCCGGTGAACGAGCCGAGCGGCGAGGGTGATGTATCACCAACCTCACCCACAAAGAGCCTGTCCAAGCAACTGGCAGAAAGTTCCAACATCCTAGAGCGCAGAGACTTGGAGAGGATAGGTTCCATGGCAAGTCTGTACCTGAAAGCCCGACCCTGGGCAAACACCATCTACGACGAGGGAGATACGCCTGCAGACTGGTCGGTATATGTCATGCAGCCGCAGCACAGCAGCAAGAGTGCGGGGCGCAAGGACTGTCTTCTAGCGACACTCAACTCGTTGATCATTCGCCACCCAAAGTCGCAGATAGGCGACTTGTTGCCTCCCGTAGATGAGAAGATCGTCGTGTTGGATGGGTCTTACCAAGACAAGCTCTGCCTGAATCTGTTTTCCATGATGATCATCTTCAACGCGGTGCAGTCGCAGAGGACGGACCAGGACTACTTCTTCCACAAGACGCAGCGGAGCAGCCTCGCGCAGCTGGTCCACAACATCCGCCAGACGAGCTTCTTCGGGGGCTCGTTCTTCTCCACCTCGGAGATCGAGAAGGCCGTCGAGACGGCCGAGAAGTTCCTGGAGGAGAAGAAGGTGCTCGTCACGGCGGACGAGGGGCAGCTGCTCCGCGAGGCCATCGCCGTCGGCAAGGTCGCCGCCAGGAGCAGGCTCAAGGCGCTCGCCAACGCCTTCCACGAGGTGCCGGTCTACGTGAGCGGCCTGCCCGGCGGCGACCGCCTCGCCGAGGCCTGGTCCCTGGACTCGCGGCCGGGCGGGCTCGTGTGCACGAGCGCCCCCTTGCTCCACGCGCTGCAGAAGGCGCTGCGCCCTTGCCTCGACGCGCCGCACTCGCTGCAGGTGATGCTCAACGACGGCCGGCTGGTCGACCTGGGGTGGCAGCAGCGGCTCAAGGCGGAGGAGCAGCTGGACCGGGCGGCGGCGGCGGCGGGATCGGGCGGCGGCTCTGGTGGCCACGGTTCCGGGCGCGACCGCACGCTGGCTGGTAATACCAAGCTCGGCGAGGACAGCCCGAAGAAGGGCCGGGCGGGGCTCATCACGGCCCAGGAGCGGATGATAGGCACGCTGGACGCCGACGGCCCGGGAGATGTCTCCGGGATCGAGGTGGCTGAGCCCCTGGCCAAGGCACAGATCGTGTCGACGGCGTCTGCGAAGCTGTCGTACCTCATTGACTCGATCCTCAGGTATAAGGACGAGGAGCAGATCATCGTGTTCTACGAAAATGACAACGTGGCGTTCTACCTGGCTGGGATGCTTGAAGTGGTGAGTGCAGTTGTCTGAGGATGTGCGGGTTGGTCGTCAGGAGGAAAAGGGATGATCGGACTGACAATGATTTGTGACCAGTTACAAATCCACCATCTGATTTACGCAAAGACGCTCACGACGGAGCGGCGGGCGCAGTACATTGACACCTTTAATCACAACCCCAAGTTTCGGTATGTATTTTTGTCAATTCTCCCATTTCCCTGCTTCTCGCCGAACCTGACATGATCAAACTAAACTCCCCTTTTTGCACAGCGTCCTCCTGATGGACATCACCCAGGCGGCGTTCGGCCTGGACATGCGCTCCGCGTCGCGCATCTACATGATCAACCCGGTGCTCAACCCGCAGGTGGAGGCGCAGGCCATCGGCCGCGTGCGCCGCATCAGCCAGAAGCGGCGCGTGTCGGTCGAGACGCTCGTGCTGCGCGGCAGCCTCGAGGAGCTCATCGTCGAGCGGCGGCGGAGCATGACGCAGGCCGAGCACCGGCGGTGCAAGAGCATCCTCGACGACCCGCCCATCTTTGAGTGGATCCGCAACGCGAGGATCCTGCCGCTTGGCGATGGAGGACCAAGGGGGCAGGAGGATGGAGCAGAGCGGGGGGGCGGTGAGGGTGAGGGTGGGGATGGCGACGAGATGTTTGGCGGGCCGGAGCAGATGGCGCCGCTGAGGAGGCCGCAGTACGTGTTTGGGCGGGAGTTTGGGCGGGTCGAGCACCCGGATGAAGGGTTGGTGGGCGTCGTGGAGAGGCAGCAGCAGAGAGCCGTGGCGGGAGGAGGAGGAGGAGGGCAAGGGGTGAAGAGGGCCCGCGCGGTGGAGGGGCCGGAAGAGGGCGGAGACGGTGCCGGTGTTGGAGTACAGGTGCAACAAACGGCATCGGTGGCACCGGCAACACCGCCGCCGCGGAAACCGAAGAAGGCGCGGGTGCAGGTGCGCTTTGCCGGCGCGGATGAGGATGAGTAAGGCGGACCTATTTGCCCTAAATGGTCATGAACATGTGTTTGGAGCGGTTGGGGGGCTTTACGGAGTGACCCCATGGTCAAGGAGTCTCGGGAGTTGCAGTTATTCTGTGTACATTTCGTCCGGTCGAAAGGTGTTTGTTCATGGCACGGTACACGGCTTCACAGGGTATGTATGGCTCCTCTGCTTGGGCCAGGATAGAGGACAGCGCAGATTTTTCTCATTGTTTGAATTCGACTTGCCTGAAAACACGACAAATCACGATTGACAACTTCCTGGGTTAACATCGGCTTGTGATGCGTGACCACATGTGCCGGCATGGCATGCATGGACGGGAAGGGCATGTCTTGGATGCATGTAAGGCATACCGACCTCGAGCATCCCGGGGCCGCCTTCCTTGCATCTGTCAACTGCCAGTGTCCATGCTTCTTGCTTCTTGTTCACTCAGAGGCAAAGAGCGTCTGGGACATATGCAGCATTTTGCAAGGAGAAAGCTACGTTGCCCTCCGGCGAAGGTGTGCTAATCTGAACATTGACGGAATCCAGTGTAAGGCCTTTTCGCTCTGGCTGCCTCCAGCGGCTGACGCTGATGTCTTAGGTCCTGATGTCGGTCCAGATGGATGGACTGGTGATCGGCAATTGTCACGAGCATGGCTGATCGAGAGCAGGTTCTCTTGAGTAGAGTGCTGGCAACGGCTATCCCAACAATGTGCGGCTACTGAGCACCTTTGATGGAGTGCCAATGGGTCCCGGACGATTCACAACGGACGGCGGCGGACCCTTGAAGTTGCCTGCCTGTGTGGAATCTCGATCTCGGCGATTCGGCCTTGGAGCAAGTCTCAGCTCGAGTGCTCCCACCTTTGCTTGCGTTGTCCTATTCGCCTCCGCCTCTGGAGCTCCTCCGAGCCCCCATTGGCTCTCCACCAAGCAGCACTGCCCAATGTCCACGCACACCACTGTCCTTCTTCCATCCAGCCACGCCATCGATTTGTTTCATGATTGTCCTTGGGAATGAAGAATCCAACTAGCCTAGAAACAAGACGCCACGCGCCGCCTCTTTGATTTTTAGACTTTGGCGCCAGAGCAGACGAAAACACATGAAAACCTGGCACAAGATCGGGACGGCTCTTTGGCAGTGGCCCGGTGGGACACGCTACAGCGGCTAAGCGGGTCCCCAGCCTTCCTCCCGCACTCCCGGAGGCGCTAGAGCAGCTGGAACTGACGCCTGAAGATGGCCTGTTTCGCATGCAGCGACAGGCTGTGAGCTGTGGGTGGCCCCCCCTTACATGGGACTAGAAACGTAACCTTTGAACCATCACCAACAGCATTACAAGCAAGTCCGATCGAGCTGGAGGTCTTTTGACTTGTCCTCACAGGCTAGGCTGCCCACCACCACACCAGTCTCGGATGCACGTCTGTCTGCGGACCGGGCGGGCAAATATGCACAATATACAGGTGGCTGAAAAGTTGCAGACCTTCTGGGTGTGCATGTGCTTGGGAAGGATGGATGCCGCCATGGGACCACGGAGGTAGTTAGGTAGTTAAGAGGGATCAATGCCTGGTGATGGTGTAGACACGAAGTGATCACTTTCTCGGTGCCGTGCCTGTGCTCGGATGATCCTGTTTCTTCCGCCGCAAGCAGAGCCCTATTCCCTGGCTTGACTTCACAAGGTCTCCGTCCCATCCGCATGCCTGGCTCTCTGGATGATCAAATCACACCCCCACTGCATGAACTTGGATAGTGGGAGAGCACCCTGGTAATCTCTCGCTCGACCGCAATAAACGCATCATCGATATCGATATCCTGGGCGCTGAGCCGGCAAGCATTTCTTGTACACACACCCGCCCTGCCCTGTCTAGAATCCCACTAACCTGCTGGGAAAGCGAGAGCCGATATCCAGGTTTTTTCCTTTTCCAAGATCTTTTGCGGGGTCGATGGACCAGCAACATCCAGGAAAAATAAGGAAGCAAGATTCAGTTGGTGCATGTGGTGGAGCTGGCCCAGATATAAGTCTCCGGCCGATCCTCCACTGTGCCGGGGTTCCTCCCTCATCCCAGAGAATATCCGGGCAGCCCAACCTCGTCTTTCAAGAGGTTTCTCGTTGCGGACGGCATTTTGCGTGCGAAGAAGACTTCGAGGCAAGGAGGAAAGAAGAACAGACAAAGGACCGATTCGGGAGGAACAAGAGGTGGAGAGTTCCTAGCACTTCCTTCCAACGACCAAGGGCCATCACATCACCATCCTCCGTCAGCACCCAGAATCCTTCTTTCCGAGAGCCCGAACGAGTGGAAGAAGCCAAATCCCCCGTTTCGATGAGACCAACAATCGCCCTTCTCACGCACGACCGCTGTCCACCATGAGTCCCTACGGGATTCTCGACAACGCTCACCACCAGGAGCCCTGGGCAGCCGCGCGGCGGACGAGCAAGAGACCGCAGTCGGGCCCTCCTGGCCCTCCCACGAGACAGGGCAGGCGGTCTCTGTCGGAGCTGGACCAGGATGCCGTCCGCCGGGGCATTGCCGCTTACATGGCTGCCAACGCGAGGCCCAGCAGCGAATACACCACCAACGGCACCAGCACCAGCAGCCGCACCGCCGCCAATCAGAGGCTCCAACAGCGCCCTCAGTCGGACTGGGTGGCGGACCAGCCTGCTATTTATAGCGACTCGCCTCTGCCGGCAGTGGACTACAGCCAGTGAGTTGCCGTTTCTTACCTGTTTACTCTTCCAAGCAAGCCCGTCATGTTTTCTTGTCTCCGCATTTTGCTTGGGCTCTTTGCTCTGTGTTGCGCCCTGTTCTTCCTCTTCGAGACAGAACGAGATAGTGATGTCTGGCTGTCAATACGTTCATCTCCTGTCACGACGACGCATTGTATTGAAGGTCTCGGGTTTAATTGCTGTCGCAAAGATACAAGTGGCTTGCAACCCGATGTTGTATTGTCTTTGCATTGACTTCGATCCTGCAAGTGCAGGCTCAATAGGGCGCAGCGCAGACCAGGCACAGTCGTCGGTGAACATCCAAACTCGAATGTTGTCTTCAGAGCGCGACGGCTTAGACATTGCTCTGTTTCCAAGTCTTACCACCTCGGCCCTCCTGCCCCGGCGATGTGTGCATCTGGACCGGGATCAAGGCTCGCCTTAGCCCCCTCCTCCTAAACATGCTCCGTTTCAATAAGTTGCAATCAGTCAGCACGGACTGGACAGGCTCGAGTGTTGCACCTCCAGGATCCTCAAAAGCCAATACATGCCCCGTGGTTTCTTGACTTTCCTGGATTGCGATCCTGTCCGTGACTGTCTTAGTACCAATGTTTTTCTTTTCCTTTGGCGGAATCACAGAATCTCGATACCGTGGCTGATCCTCCCTTGATCGCCCTCATCACTCCACTCCTCCCGCTGCACGGCGCTTGGTAGTTGTCAAGCCCGCCCTTGCTTCTTCAACTCTCTCACTCTTGTGAGTCCCTGGTGTTCTCTTGTGGTTTCCCCCCCCCCTCCCTCGACACCATTAGCGGCAGTCCAAGGTGGCTCCGCGTCGTCATTTAGCGACACGGTGTCGTGAGAGCCAGCCTTGTATCAATACGCGCCGTTACTCTCCAACACCCCACACCAAGGTAATTTGGCGCCCAGCCAATATCTTGTCTCGCGATCTCATTCGGCTCTCGTCACAGGGCGGGTGTCCCTCTGAAATATCATAATTTCCCTACGCCCTAGAGGGCTGAGTGACGTATCGAACAAGTTGATCATGAAGTCATGAACTGCTTATCTTGCACTACCAGTGCCAGGGCAAATCCATTTCATTTAAGATACCTTGGAGCACTCCATCTTGCGCAATTAACTCATTTATGCTTTCACACCTTATTCCTTTGGGCTCTATCGAGTGAATGAGAGACATAATCGACGATATCTAGGAAAGCCTGCTAACAGCCCGAGCGTCTCTAGCTTCAGGCCATCTCACCAAAGGCATTATTCAGCTGCTGCCTCATTTCCCATTGGCTATGATGACTCGCTCCTGAAGCCTCCTCCGCGGACATTCACCAGATCTTCTCCGCAGGTAGTTTCGCCCCAGACGTGGAAAATGGCTTCTCCGTCCACTCTGTCGCCGACCCAGCAGCATCACTTCTTGTACGACGACAGCCCGTATCGCAGTGCGTGGGAAAGGAGGCGGTCTCTTCCTTGGGAGGATGACTGCGAGGACGACATGGCTCATCAACAACAGCCTGGGCTCGGTACCCATCTTGTCGAGGAGGCTCCTAGGCGACCATCTGCACCAGACTCCTACTTTGACTTGGGAAATGACAGCTCGGCTCCTTATCAACAAGGATACAGTTACAATCACTATCCATCGTCGCGGCCAAGCCTAGAAAGTTATCCGCGACGGCGCTCCGACGGCAGCGACATATCGAGTGCCTCCACGGCGAGCCAGTCCCTGGCCTCCCGGACCAGCTTTCAGTCTCACGGGCGCTCCTCGAGCTGGAGCTCGCGCACGTCCTTTGACTCGTACTACTCGACCTACTCCACCCCCGCCACCTCGGCCGGTGCGCGCGAGTACGACGAGTTCCCGTGGCAGCGGCCCAGCCCCATCAAGCAGCAGCGCCGCCGCAAGGCCAGGCCGGGAGAGCTCTTCGCCGCCCTGCCCGGCGAGGTCCTGGAGCTGATCCTGGCCGAGCTGCGCGAGCTCCACCTGGCCGAGGGGAGCAAGAGCTGCGCGACGTGCTGGATGCGCAACGTCTGCGCCGTCTCGCTGAGCGCGCGGAAGTGGGTCCGGTTCGCCCGGGCGGCGCTGTACCAGAACATCCAGCTGATCGGCGACGACTCGGCGCACCACCGCAAGCGGTACAAGTCGGTCCCGGGGACGCGCATCATGCTGCTGCGCAGGACGCTGAGGGCGAACCCCACCCTCGCGTCGCTCGTCCGCTCTGTGAAGGTGCCGCCCATCCCGCAGGGCGTCAAGACGGACGATTACGAGGACATGGTCGCCTCCCTGGTCATGGCCTGCCCGGAGCTCGAGCGGCTGGAGGGCTTCTACCCGTCGTACGACCACTCCTTCAAGCGGCTGTTCAACGCCCTCTCCACTCGGCGGAACCTGAAGCAGATGACGTGGATCGTGGACCGGGCGGAGCCGGCGCCCATGCCGAAGCTGCAGAAGCGGTTCTCGACCGCGCGCCAGCAGAAGCCCGACTCGTGGAGGCAGTCGTCCCTGCCGCCGCTCGCCGCGTCCTCCTCCTCCTACTACTACTCCTCCTGCCCGCAGCCGCGCACGAGCAACAACTTCCTCGACCTCCACGCCCGCTGGCAGCAGCTGACCACGCTGACGGTGCACTTCCAGCCGGGCGCCGCCTTCGCACCCGCGAGCGCCTTCGCCGACAGCCTGCGCTGCCTGCCCTCGCTGCGGGACCTGCACGTCTCGCGGCTCCCCGCGGCCGTCTTCGGCGACGCGGCGCTGCTCGCGCTGCCGGCGTCGCTGCGCAAGCTCTCGCTCGCCCACGTCGCGGGGGTCACCTCGGCCGGCCTCGCGGCCTTTGCCACCGCCGGCGGCTCCGGCTCCGGGCTGCGCACGCTCACCCTCGTCCACACGGAGCTCGACTCCCTGCCCGCCCTGGCGCGCGTCCTCGCCAACCTGGCCCGGCTCGAGACGTTCTCGCTCGTGCAGGCGCGCCCGCCCCTGCTGCCCCGCGGCGAGATCATCTGCCTGTATCCGTACCTCGCGTCGGCGTCGCTGCGCAGCCTGCACTGGGACTTTACGGCGGCGGACGGTGGCGGCGACACCATCGGCATCAACACCGACAGCACGGCGACGGCGGCCGACGCCATTCTCGCGCGCAGCATCGCGGCCGGCGGGTTCCCTGCGCTGCGGCGGCTGCGCGCGCCGAGGGACCCCGGGGGCATGTTCCAGGCGCTGTGCAGGCCCGCCGAGCGGGTGGACCTGCCGACGGATAAGTTCCAGACGCGGGGGGCAGGGTCAGTGGACGGGGACGACGACGATGCTGATGACGACGACGGGGATGATGACGATGATGGTAAGGAGCGGGGGAGGGGAGGGAAGTCGCCACCGCGGCTCGGGAACGACCTGCTGCTCGCGCGGCTGGCGGCGCAGGCGCGCGTCGAGGCGGCGCGGAGGCAGGCCCGGATGCGGGTCGACGTCGTCGACGAGCGCGGGGTGCTGGCGGAGCGGTTCGGGATGGGCGGGTACATCGGCACGGTCGGGTCGCGCGTGCGGTACCACCTGCTGCCCGACGAGGGGGGCCGGGACGAGAAGGGCGGGCTCGTGGACATGGGGGATCTGCTCGGGGACTGCGGGGAGGCGTTGGTGCTTCCTCGCCCGTCGTCGTCTTCGTCACCGCAGCAGCAGAAGCAGGGGAAGCAGCAGTGGAAGCAGCGGGGGAGGGATAGAGGGAAGGGTAGCGGTGCTGGGGGGAGGGAGAAGGGGCGGCGGGACAAGAATGCGGTCGAGGTCAGGGAGGGGTGCACGGGGAGGTGGAACACGTGGGCCGGGCCAGCGGTGGACAAGAAGGACATGGAGAGGTGGTGGCATACCGAGAGGGGGCGGTGGCGGAGTGTGGAGTTGTCGTGAGGAAGAGAGAGATGGGCTGACGACTTTATGATGGCATTTCTCTTGTTGGGATCAAAACCTATAACATGTTGCCTGGAGTTTGGACAGGGACGGCCTGGATTGCGTTTATCATTTTTGGGGAGATGGGTTGGTTTACTGGTTTGACAAATGGGCAATACCCCCCCTGGCTGGGATAGAGTGGACGTATCAGTTGAATGAGATATGATACATTTTTATCAACGCCAGGAACAGCAGCGCCCTCAAGTGCAAGAACATTCTGCTCGGCAACCCTGAAGGCGGTCTTTTCGATGGCCCCCAAGACCTCGACAATTTAGTAGAACGGCACGATTTCGACCAATTCAAACGGTTCCTGTCTCAATTGTTCTTGATACCTCGTTGGGCCACGCAGCAAGCCGTAGGGGCATACACCTCGCCAGTCTTTTCCGTAGCTGTGCTTCTCTGTGGCTCAGGAGAGCGGCCGGCTTCCCGTGATACAGAAGATTGCAGAGACTGGGGTGGTTCCCCAATGGAGACAACGTGCCTTGAACATGTTGTTGTATCCCCCCTTTCACTGCTCAGCCGCAGGCTGGAGCACTTGGCTCGTCACGGTCTAATACTCCCGAAGCTGATCACGATAATGATCATCCATCCGCTCCCCGACCTCTGCCCCAGTCACAACGGGGCCCATCCGCTCATCGGACTCGGGGCCCTGAATCACAACAGGGCGTGGAACGCTTTGCAACTCCATCTCGGTGGTTTCTGAGAGGTTTGGCGTACTGTCAGTATCTGCCTATAGCAGGGGTCGGGGTCTATCTCACTCTTGAGGACCGGAGCCAGGAGCCACTACGCTTCAAGTCGATGCTTTTTTTTTTTCAGAGTGCGTATAACAGTCTCGCTTCTCGAATGAGGGTTGCCACCTATGTGTGCATGAGACGAAAGAAAGAAAAGAAAGAAGAGGTCTTTTGAACTTCATTGACAGTCTTTCTGTGTTTAAATACTCCGTGGGATCTCTATTTACACGGCATTCACCAGTCTCCCGCTATCCCGTGAAACCCGGGCTTGCTTGGACTTGAGGGTGTAACGAGCTTGACTGTCTGATTGGGTATTTGGGTTTGTATGCAGCTTGAGGTCGAAGTTACGCCCGGTTTGTATGCTGGAATCGGGAGAAAGAGGAATCCGAGCTGCATGTCAGCGTGTGGATGGAGAGTTGTGCAGAAAAACATGTAGCCACGAGACTGACTACCCGTGCAACACATCATCAATGATCGTGCAAGGGACCTTGAATGTTCAGAGGTGTCAGGCGACGGTGCCGGTGCCCTCATTGCAATCTACCGGTGGTTTTGATAACTCAAGGATTATTATCATGGGATCAGGGCATCTGTTTCTCTTCTTCAACACGCCGAGCACTATCATCATCATCATCAGATCATCAAAAAGGTCCAGATGGGATGCATCTTGCTCCGTTTCTGTGTCTCTGCTGTTTGTGCACCGCCTTACCAAGGCCCAGTGTGTACATGTAGTCCGGTCCATTGGAACCAAGTTGTTTGAGAGATCAACGGATCCCCGGCCGTTGGATGACGGGTCGGAGATAAGATGGATCAGCGAGAGATCTCAGCGAGACGGGCCTAAAACAGCCCCTGCAGACCCCCGAGCTCCGGTGGCGCCGAGCGGGCATTAGCGGCTAGCCTCGTGTTCTCAGTGCTGCGGGTAGTTATCACCAGGACGTCATTGTCGCAGGAGAAAAAAAAAGTCGCCCAAGCTCCGAACTTCGCAGCCACACAAATCCCTCTACCGTGTTTCAAACATCTTTGGCAGCGCCACTTCCACCAACCCACTGCACTCTCAAGACCTGCTAATGACGCGCGATTGAAAGCATAGTCTGTCGTCCATTTACGAATCATTGTTTGAGTACTGTTGCAGCATCTCCCGTCAACCAACGAACGGGGCCAAAGTCACGATGCCAGCATCCACGATGTCACGATACACGCACGGCCTCTGCGCCTCCTGCGCCCGCCAGGCCCGGCGCGCTCTACTCACCTCGGACGCATCATTGTCGATGAGGTCTTTCTCCAGCACATGCCGCAAGGCACGGCTGCAACCCGCCTCGCAGCTCCCTCGACGCACGGTCGCAGCAGCAGCCCTCCCGGCCTTTGCCTCCCAGACACGCAGCCTCACCCAGAGCGCGCACCGTCGCCTCCCCGCGTCCACGAGCGCCCCCGCCGCCGACACCTCTGCCTCGACAACGTCCTCGGCGCAGGCCTCCAAGCTCTCGCAGAAGCCGCCGTCCTACTACGACCTCTTCCCGCAGACGCTGCCGCAGGGCCCGCCGCCCGCGGGGCCCTTCCACATCGACGAGCGCGCGCTGCGCCGCGAGTTCCTGCGCCTGCAGGCCGCGGCGCACCCGGACCTGCAGCAGGGGTCGTCGTCGTCGTCGGGCGAGACCACGAGCACGCGCGAGGCGGGCGCCGCGTCGGCGCACATCAACGAGGCGTTCCGGACGCTCAAGTCGCCGCTCCTGCGGGCGCAGTACCTGCTGCGCGAGCGGTTCGGCGTGGACCTCGCGGGCGACGAGGCGGGCGCCGTGGCGGGCCGGCACGCGGACCCGGAGCTGCTGGGCGCCGTGATGGAGGCGCGCGAGACGATCGAGGAGGCGCGCGCCGAGGAGGAGCTCGAGCCGCTGCGGCGCGAGAACGAGGAGCGCATCCGGCTCGGCGAGGAGGCGCTGGGCCGGGCGTTCCGGGACGGCGACGCCGAGGCCGCGGCCCGGGAGGCGGTGCGGATGCGGTACTGGGTCAACATACGCGAGGGGATCGACGCGTGGGAGGAGGGGCGGGAGCCTGTCCTTCAGCACTGAAGTTTTAGCGCTATGTACAAGTACTCGTATCTCAGCTTGGATGCATTTGGGGGGAAGCATGGGGGGGTTCTGGTGGGTTTGGGAGGGGACTTTTAAGGGCTGATAGAGATCTACTGTGTGGTGGTCGTACGATGCTGACGTCGGTGTGGGCAGATGGGCCTAGCGAGGTCTGGGGTAGGGCTGTAGCTCTCTCTCTCTCTCTCTCTCTCTCTGCTCTCTTTTGTACGATATTTCAAAAGGTCTTTAAATATCCCTTGTCGCCATATAAACTATACACTATTCTGCATCTAGTCTGCTCGGGAACACTTGTTCTGAGATATCTACTGAACTCGCCTGCAGGCAGATCTATGAGCTCAGGAGTGACAATGCACAGCCTTACTCTGAGACTCACACAAGGACAGCTACACACCTGCAAAGTTCACAAAAAGATACAGCCGAAAGCTAAGAGGTCTCGGAATTCAAGATAGTGTGGCGACGCCACCCCGATGCGTGGGTTTCTAGAGGGGCCGCAGAGCCAACTGCTGTGCGATTTGTCGGCTTGTTCCCCTGAAACCGGCACTGGTGGTTGCAGTGCGTGCTTGCTCTGTCAAAGCTCTGATTTCCTGTTTGGGCGTGTGTGTGTGTGTGTGTGTGTGTGTGTGTGTGTGTGTGTGTGTGTGCCCATGAAAGTCGTCTGTCAGCTCAAGAGGGCTGGCTTTCGGTCGTCTTGCGGACACAGAAGCGATCCACGTGAGCGACTTGGAAAGATTCTAGCAGGATGTGGTCTAGCAGGACGCTCAATGAGAACTGTCGCTCGAGAGCCGCAACTCGTACTGGGGAAACCAATTGTGAAGACAATATGTACCACTTCAGTACCGTCAAGGCTTACAGGAACAGAGACCAACGAAACCGCTGTAAACTGGTAGCTTTGTATAACCTAGGCAAGGACTTGCAGCACTGCTGGTCCTCGCCTAGGTTATAGTAACTAACTAACTTGCTAACAATAATCTTGAGGGTTACGAAGCCGGAAAATGGAACTTAAAGTCCCTCGGGAAGTAAATCATTGCCAAGATTACAAAGAGATACAACTATCCGTAGAAAAAGCCAGAATATGCCACTGCAAACAGACAAGAATTCGGCCCCAAGTTCAGACCAGAATTGGACTTTACAACACTCCCATGCCAACGAAACTATTGGTAACGTAGGAGATCAACAGGAGAAGAAATCCCAAGTGCGTTGCTGATGGTCGACAATGCTGCACCGGGTGACTAGCGGACGAGGAGTACAGCTGGAATCCCTTGATCTCCTCGCTCAGGTCGTTCTCGTGCAAGCACCTTATCATGCTGCTCGATGTGTTTTCGACTCCCTTTTCGAGATGCCGGGCTGGGACATGGCACCATAGATAGCAGCCATCGATAGCCTGGACTGTGCTGGGAGCACAACATATGCTCATCGGGCCGGCGGTCCTGTTGTCATGTAGCGTACCGGGGATGCTGAAGACATTGGCATTTTCGGTGAAATGATAGTTGGCCAGTGAAGGCATTCGATCACCAGACGGGCATTCTGGGTCGTAGGATAGATTTCCCATGGCGAACGGGAGGAGAATGAGATGGGGAGAAGTCCTGGACTAGGAGCTGGTGCTGAACTTTTTCGTTTTGCTTGCTGTTGATCGGGTGAAAGAAGAGATCCAGAAACTGTCAATCTGGGTTTCCTCAATCAATGATAATCTCGTGGCTGAATGGTTTGTCTGAGTTTCAAGGTTGGTTCGAGTTTCAAGGTTTGCTCAAGGTCAACCGGACATCCGTCCTCACATCCATCCGTACGCAGCTTGAGTGCAAGGTGCAGCTACCACACCAGGTGGGATCATGGTCTGTTCAAGAATGTGAAACACGCCACCGCAAGGAATCAAAACTCATCGCGATCGACAAGAGGGACATGGAGATGTTTGCTGCTGGCAAGTAAACTGATCGGCTTTCTTCGTGCACCGTTCCACCAACTTCGACATAGTGAGTTTGGGCTCTTGGGGATTCTCAGAGCGTTGAGGAGCAACGACAGGGGCTCTGAGCACTATTGTGTCAAAGGGGAGACGGCTGCTCGTGAGGTGGGCGACGGTTATCAGGAGTAAAGTGGGCGGCCAGGTTTGCCATAAGCAACCAGATCATACAGAAACCTTCTTTCGTTTTCTTCTTATGGTTTATCTTTTGATCATCTAGGTCGCCTTTCTGCTGACCAGAATATCCACTGTGTTCAGCTTATCCTCTGAGCCTTTCCCGTTCCAGGCGTTGATCTGACTATAAGTTGCTATAACTATACTGACTGCCATGTTGTTTATAATATCCTGCTCTTTATAGGTACTACTCTGCTTCAACATCATAGCTACAGAATAATCATCCAAGTCCATACCAATTCATCTGACCTATAGGGTGCTAGCCCAGGACGTGCGCATTGTATGGTTGACAGCGTTCTGGCTGCTCGTGACGGTGGTTTGGTAGGTAGTTTGGTGATGACCGATAACGAGAATCGCGAGTCGTCAGATTCAATCAATGTTTCTGGCTGCTAGAAACGGTGGGGATTAGTCCACGTGGTGTGCGTAGTCATCAATGTGATTTTGCCCATGATTTTGTATTTTGCAAACCCGAAAGGCCGAAAGGGGCATGTGCCGTGCATGCCCCGCAGGGAAAGCAGCATGGAAAGGGATGTTGTCATAGGCGGCATCCCTGCCTAATCCAGGTGGTTTGGGTTTGTACCTGACAGCAGCTGCGACAACATCAATTTGCTCCATCCCTCCCCTCTTTTGCTTGGACGGGGCCACACTTGACCTGACCGCCCTTCGCGCGCGACGCTCTCGCATCAAAGTCGCATCCTGTTTATTACTTGCCTTTTCTTTCTCCCTTGCCTCCACCGACTGCTTATTATAGCCGGGAATACTCACTTCTCCCCGTCACCGCGGGGTCATTCAATCCTTCCTGCTCTTTTTACCGAGCACCAGCACCCACGACGTGTTGTGTCGTCCCGAAATTGTCTTGGTTCGTTCAGCAGACATACGGCGTTCCTACCTTAGGCCCCCGCGGTCGGGAAGACAACGCTAAAAGAAAGTGCCGGGCAACCAAACCCGCCTATGATAAGATCGTCTCCCCTGCATATCCGCCATACCATCTCTACGTCTGCCTGCTCTGTGGCGCGCGCTGTCTGTCCTCACCAAGACAACACTTGTCTTTTTGCCTCGCACACGCGCTGCAATACGGCTGGAAAAGTGAGTCGTCGTGTTTTCCTGACACCTGTCCAAGCAGACTGTCGCAGGGGCGCTGGGCCAAATGCCGCGGCCCTAAAAGCCATGCGCTGGTCTGCTTTCAACCTTCACATGCCGCAAGGCAATGATGCTTCTGAAATCCACCCCTCAACCTTACGTCTGCTAACAAATCACCTCACCTTGCCAGTCGCTGTTGACCTTTTGGTCGTTTGCAGCCTCTTACTACGCTCGCAGAACCATTCCGGGCTGTCCCTTTCTAAAACCCCGACAAGACACAACCGCACGAGCACCATGTCGCAATTCGTCACAGACCTGTGGGAGTCCATCTTCACCCCCGGCGCAACGCCGACACTCCTGATCGCCACCAACGTTTCTTTCGCCGCCCTTCAGCTCGTGCTCTTTGCGCTCCTGCTCGCGACCTGGTCCGTCCACTTCGTCATCCTCTCCTTCCTCTGCGGCGGTCTCTGGTGGGCCATCAACTGGTTTGCCAATGAAGTCAGGATCTTCCAGGAGCGCGAGGAGCAGGAGAAGAGGAGCAAGGCGGGCGCGGCTGCAGACGCCGATAACGAGGCCTCTTCATCATCGTCGGCTGAGGAGACGGAGGTCGAGACAGTCATAGCCAGGGGCAGGCCGCCGGTGACGGGCAGCAAGGAAGTCGAGCCGCTGCAGAAGAAGGGCGAACTAAAGCGCCGGACCGCCGAGGCCGCGTCCGAGCAGTCGGTGGGTTCCAAGTCGAGCGCGAGCACGGAGGACGAGTGGGAGAAGGTGTCGGAGAACGAGAAGGACAAATAAAGTCGTCGGCAGAACGGCCGAGTTTGATCAGCGACGGCAGTCCTGGTAACTAGTCAACCCAGCGACCAGTCCACGCCGCGCCGGGCTCGCCTGCTCGCAGATCTTTCCACTCTGTACATAGCTAAACTGCGATGTTATTCACGCTCTGCTGGGATCGCCAAATGGGGCTCAGAAGATTCTCAGGCACATTTAGATAGCTTTCCCGAGCAGCGAAGGCAAGATACAACTCGCCTTACGGCGAGATAGCGACGAAAAGACTTGAAAAGTACTTGCTAGCGCGCGCAACTCTGAGGCTTTATGCGCGTGGTTGCGGGGTAGCTTAGATGTATCTCCACCAAATCTTAGAGTCCACACGTGACCTCCAACCTCAGTCCATCAATTTTAGTAGGTAGAGCTTGAAGCACCGCCCTCCAACCATCAAAAAGTAGCATTTCGCGACGACGTGAACTTTGCACACCCTCCCAACCAGACACACATTAGCTTCTACACTGCAATCTGAGCAGCCAAGATGAAGCTCGTCAGGTAAATCGACACTGCCCTCCCAGCGCGACCTCCTGCATCCTGCACAATGTGCACCATGATCGTGGACACGGCGAATGGACCGCGAGGCTGACCCGTGGTCGTGCAGGTTCTTGATGAAGTGCGCCAACGAGACGGTGACCGTCGAGCTCAAGAACGGTAAGCCCCATCCCCCTCCCCAACCCGGTCATCCATTTCATTACATTCATGCCTTGCTTTCGGAAAAAGCCCCAATCTTTTTTGCTAACGAGGTCGGGACAACGACGACGACGGACAACAGGCACCATCGTCCACGGCACCATCACCTCGGTCTCGCCGCAGATGAACACGGCGCTGCGCAACGTCAAGATGACGCCCCGGGGCCAGGACCCGATCCCGCTCGACACGATGAACATTCGCGGCAGCACGATCCGCTACTTCATCCTGCCCGACAGCCTGCCGCTCGACACGCTGCTCATCGACGACGCGCCCAAGCCCAAGAACAAGGCGCGCAAGGAGGTCGCCGACCGCGGCGGCAGGGGCGGCCGCGGCGGCCGGGGCATGCGCGGCGGGAGGGGCCGGGGCATGCGCGGCGGGAGGGGCCGGCCTTAAGGGGGGGTGGGTGGTGCGCTCGATGGGCGGGGAGATGGACGTGGGACGGGCGGTGCCGTGGCTGCTACGGGTGCTCCCGGTGCTGCGCGAGGGGGTCGCGGCTAGGTCGGCATGGTCTGACGCTGCTGGGGCTCTGGCGACCGGTGCGATGTCCAAAGGGCTGCTGTGTCGGCCAGGCTGGGGCGTGATATGTCGACCGGACCAGACGAGATATATCGAGATTCGAGATGGATGGGGAGAATGGAGGGTGTCTTGAAAGGAATTCATTACGGCGTTATTTCTGGGCGTGGGGGAGGGACAAAAAATGCAACTAGAACGAAATCATTTTGGTCTCAAGCATCGGAGCCTCTTTCGACTGAACGGGGGGTGGCTTTCATCTGTCTGTTGTTTCGGGTTGACGAATAACCGATAGTTCGGAGGGATCAAAGAAAATACCCCTTGGGAATGACATGCACTTCGGAACCTGGTCTATCCATGTGCCAATGCTCTGAACTTGGTACTTGACTTGATGTTTACAGCTTATGTGGTAATATTTCTCTGCATTCAAGGGACGTTTGCGTAAGGGGTCCCCCTTGAAAACAGAATAATGACGGGATAACGTCAATGATCCCGAACATCTGCCCGGAAGTACAGCAGTGCACCATTATCAAATTGTCTCGAACCCGGGGTATCTTGACAGACTGTCTCTACAGAGAACTTTCAAAAGGCCAACCGGGCTCCTGCCGTCATTCCCTCCATATCCTCACAATCTGCAACTTCTCCCACCCAGCCTGCTTCCCGCTCGTCCCCACCGTCTCGGCCCTCCACCTCCTGCCGCCGTCGCCGTCGAAGCCGCGTATCCGCTTCTTGACCTCCTCGGGCCGGTTCTGCGCGCACAGCAGCACGTACGCGCAGCCCCGGGCCGACAGCGCCGACGGCAGGCTGTCGATCAGGCGGTCCGTCGTCTCCATGCCGTCGCGCCCGCCCGCGTACGACAGCGACAGCAGGTGCGAGTCGCCCTCGAAGGTCGTGGTGGTGGTGGTTGTACCGGGAGCCTGCCCCTGTCCCTCCCCCTCCCCTTGGTGGTGGTCGTCCCACCGCGGCAGGTCCGGCGTCGGCACGTACGGCGGGTTGAAGACGAGGACGTCGACGCCGCCGGCGCGCCAGGGCGAGGCGAGGTCCGCCTGCACGCCGCCGAGGAAGAGGCCCGACTCCGGGTCCCGGCTGGACGCCGATGCGGCGGCCTCGGCCACCGCGCCGGCGACGGTCTGCGCCGTGGCGCGGCAGGCGTGGACGTTGACGTCTGTGGCGGCGGCGAGGACGTCTGCGCGGCCGAAGATGGCGGCCGCGTTGGCGGCGAGGAAGGCGACGACTACGCCCGACCCGGAGCCGACTTCGAGAAGGAGCGGGGATGGGGAGGAGGAGGAAGAAGAAGAAGATGCCGGGAAGTGCGAGCGGAGAAAGGCCTGCTCCGAGGGGGAGGAGAGGGTGTCCAGCAGGAGGAAGGAGTCTTCTGCCGGCTCGTAGACGCGGGCGTAGGGGACGTGGGAGGTTGATGGGGTGGGGAGCATGGTCCCTTTTTTTCTCTTTTCTTCTTGGGTAGGATGTGTGCTAGAGGAGGGATCCTGGGTGATGTATGAAGGAGTGACTTGTGTGACAAGTTTTGGGAATTGCTTCACTTTTGGGCTGAATTAGGTAAACTGAGGAGGAGGGTTGAAGGAGCAAAAGTTTGACAGCACATTTACTAGAGGTTGTGAACGCGGGCACGTGATTGGCTCCAAGATCAACTCTACATGCTTTTTATTCGTGGCCATTACCTACAGTGAATTGACAATAGAAGTTCATGATATCGATATACAGAGCTTTGTTCTTCAGTCATCTCGTCAAGTGGACGTATATCATTGTTGATGAGAATTGTTAAGACAGAGATCGCTGGGGCATGGCCAGCAATTGACAATACTGTGCGTGTCAGCTGCTGACAGCTGCCCCGCTAGCTGTTGCCCGTGTAAGTTGACTACACGTCTATTAACCATGCCTCCCGCCCGACAGATTGGTGGCAAGAAATTTCCACTTCGTCGTAAAGGCTGGGCCTCAGAGAAAGGAGGAACATGGGGATCTATCAATTCTCCTTCAGTCACCAAGAGTCCATTGTGGTGGCTCTTGCTCATCGCTCGTTAAACATCATCAACAAACACCACCACGGTCACCTACTGCCATTATTCATGCCAGCTCGGCTTGACATTCGTCAAAGGGGGTGGGAAAGCCACAAAAGTACCATCAATTTGGAAAAGCACAGTGGTTCTGTTTCATATTCACACGACAAGATTTGAATGAATCGGTGTGTTTCCACCGGTATAAGTTGCGTATATTGAGCGAGCGAGAGAATACCTAAAACTAGACACCACAATCGGGAAAGAGACAAAAGCACGAATATCAAGAACTCTGTAGACCGAAACACAACGACCACAATCTCAAAAAACACCAAGTCAATACATACTCAAGCTTGCTGGCGATCACTGTAATCCATCTGCAGCTCGTCCTCACCCAAGGTGGCATGAGGATCGAACGGGGCGGACTGCTGATTTGCCTGCTGATTGACCTGGACAAACCCGATGGTATGATAAGGCTCATCAGCCATCGGCTGGGTGAGCCATCTGGCGAGAGGCATTTCGTAACGAGACTCAGTCTCGTTCGTAGCACCTTGGATGCCTGGGTTGATATTGTGGTCCGCTGCGTCGTGGGGACCAGCATATCCGCCACGATGGATAGGCATCATATCGACTTGGCCAAATGTCTCTCTTTGGCCGGTATTGGGTAGTACGTGTTGGGGTTCAGGTTCGGAGGCTTGTGCCGGGCCTGGGGCAGGGCCCCTTCTCTTGGGGTTCGAACGGTCCCTCTTGGGACGTCGGGACCGCTGTTGCTTGCTTGGGGTCTTGTACACGACATGGTCGGCATTGGTGGCACCCATAAACCATAGAGCCATTGTACCGACATTCTTGGAGGGCATTGTTCTCACTTCGAGAGAATGGAATTGTTCAGAGACTAGAGACTGCGAGATCTTTCAAGGAGCGGAAGACTGGTTTGAAGGGATTGTTTGAGAGCATGAAACCTGCTTTGAAGAGGAGAGCCGGCCCCCCTTTTTATAATAGACACAACACTCCCTCCATGATTCTACTACGTGGAAAGAAACAATCGGCCAGCATCTGTGCCAGGCAGACCAAATGGTCTCAACTGACACCGAGGAAGAAAGGGCAATTGGTGAGTAACCCAATCACATTGCACGAATATAACGACCTTGGGATGGAAAGGCCATTTGGCAAATGATCCAATCGAGCTTGATCAAGGTACTCCACTATCGTCATTAAATGTGTGTGACAAGCTTTCGCCCCTTGTTCGCCTCATGTTCTTTAAAAGGCATTTAGTGAGTAACCCAATCGCATTGCACAAATCACACGAGCCCTGAGAGATGGAATATTGAAAGAGCATTTGAAGAATTATCCAATCAGGCTCGACCAAGAGTCACCCCTTGTCATTGAGTGTAGGGCGGTCCTGCACTTGCCAGGCAGGCGACATCTCACGGCCTGTGAGTGGCCGAGAGACGAAATGCCCTTTTGAAGGTGGGGGCGATAGGTTGCTGGTCAAGCATCTCACATATGGAGGCTCATGTTGGAGGGGGTGCACAAGACATGGGCCAATAACGCGTGACAAGAAGTGCACATCTGTTACCTATTAAAATCCTTCACATCCCGCCATTTTGCCACTTTGAAGAGGCTTGAAAACATCATGATGCCCATTACAGCTACGGATTTCTGACTCACTCATTTACAGGAACAACGTGCTTGCACAGTGGAATACATATCGCGTCATGGAGCGAAAGAACGCACTTAGGACCGAGGGTAACAAGCTTGATGAGCATGAAGATGAGATTCTTCAGCTGTACAAAAACAAGAAGCTGGACGATGTGATCAAAGAAATCAATTCGAAGTAC
Organism: Thyridium curvatum; assembly: GCF_004353045.1. Taxonomy (NCBI): domain Eukaryota; kingdom Fungi; phylum Ascomycota; class Sordariomycetes; order Thyridiales; family Thyridiaceae; genus Thyridium; species Thyridium curvatum. The sequence goes on from NW_022156775.1 coordinate 399,847, forward strand.
AAAATTCATGCCAGGTATGTATTCATGCACACTGACACAAGTATCCATATTTGTAGACTGACAGTCTGGGTAGTAAGACTCAGTACCGAAAGCGGGTAGAGAAATGGCATGGGAAAAAGTATGCTTCCAGAAAGGATGTCCTGGCCTGGGAGCAAGCGGGACGCAAACTACGCGATAGAGCACTTCACAACAAAGCCAGTATTGTCATTTGGAATGGCAGCATAATCTCAGATCCGGCGATACAGCAGAGGGTTCATCGCCATACCGGGCCTCGACTAGCCGACAAGTTCACTATCGGCGGGCGAGGTGAGGATAATCCCAATGAAAGCACGATAGTGGTCATCTACTAACATGCTGGGCTTGGGATGGAAAGACATAACGCGTCGTTCTCCTGAACCTTCTCACGTCGTCATTGTGCAAACTCCTCCACCCGAGTCCATGGCCTTGATTCCCAAATCTGACATCTATCGCTACTTCCAGGGGCTTTACGATGGCGCCTGGCCCAGCTCCTATACGATATCAATACCTATACCCCCGGTGCTTGAATGTAACGCCAATAACTCCCGCCTTTTTGTTCAAAATCATGGCTGACCTCTGTTTGGTAGGTCTGACGCAGACACTTGTTTATTACAAACAGACTTGTCTTCGATACCTCCGAGATCCAGTTCAGACACTCCTGCTATCGATACCACAGCAGGGTTCAAGAGACCTCATGAATGGAATAGAAGCTTTCCTCTCAAAGTTCACTTTTAGTAGAATTGAGGCCGGGTGTATCCTGCAAATCCTGGCATTTGCCATAGCAAACAACCTTCATGGTGCGAGGCCGAACGATCGAGTCCTGGGGGACTTGTTTCACATGGTCTGTCATAAATCAATCTGGCTGAAACAACTTTTCGCATCCCAAGAAGCGATTTCAAAATGCCTCTCCAGGGCCTTGATCGCCAATGCCATTCGGCGACTCGACATGGCAATGGTTGAAAGTTGCCTTGAATTGGGCGCTGACATGGATCCCGACCAAGAAATCTCAAGGTCAAGGTGGGGACACAATCCGGTATCAGCGTTGGTCTATTGTTTCTTGCATAAGAATCTCTCGATGGCTAAACTTCTAAAGGAAAAAGGAATGTCTTGGATCACCTCACGTTCTTCGATACGTACACCTGTCAAATTACTTCTTTCTTTAGACGTCGGTCCCTGGCTTGTAAGAGATGATGTTTGGGAATTTGTCACATCTTCGTACTCAGAAGCCCTCAGAGAAGCTCGAGAATTCATCCAAGAGAGGCCGGGACGGAATGCACTGCCGGAAAATTGGACTGCCGTACACAAACTCTTGTCCTTATTCCCAGACATGAGTTGTCCAAGACCTTGGCAGTCAGCCATCCTCTACTTCTCGCTGTTTTCCAGCAGTCCCTCAAGCTTCCCCAAATTCGAGTGCGTGACTCTCAAGGATTTCGAGGAGAGTTTCGAAAGATCACCCATTACGCACGCGATTACTTCAGTTGCAAACGCGAAAATCCTTTCAGAAGACCAGCTTGTTAAAGTCATCGAGAGGATGCTGTCCCTGGGTGCTGATCCGAATTATGTACTCGAAGACTTTAATGAAGAAGAAACACCAGTGAATATGGCGATTCGGCACGGGTATTGGAAGATTACCGAGCTCCTCCTAGATTGTGGTGCTGCGACTGATACATGGCCGTGGGAAGATATACAGACAAGCCAACAATCAAAGGTGCCGATACATATTTTCGAAAGACTATACCGGCAAGGATTCTTCACACTAAGTCACGCAATACTCTCTCAGCAACCGCCGGAATTTCTTAAGCGCATGCTCAGTCTCGATACTTCATATGAATGGGACTGTGCTCAGCGAGGAGATTCGCCTCTGGTGACGATTGTGTCAAATGAAAGCTTTGAGTATCTTGAACTCATTTTGGAGGCTAGACCTTCGATGTATGATTGTCGGGCCTTGATGATAGCTGTTCTTAAGATCTCCGCTACACGAGGATGCCTTGGCAGTTCCAGACTCGTCGAATGCCTCCTACAGCGCCGACCATCCCGCACTGAGATCTGTGCCAACGAGGGCACCGCTCTTATTTTTGCACTATGTGGAGGACTTGGAGAGCTGGTCAACCACATGGCGGAAGTTGGGCTCTATCTAAGCGGGAATCTGAGAACGAGACGTCTGATTGAAGTGTTCAAGACCTTTGAGGAATTCGCACATATTTTTACTGAATACCCGTCTCCATTCAGCTATTCTTGTGAAGGGGCCGCTGTGCAAGATGGGCTTGATTGGCTTCTACTTTTTGCCTCGTCCGAGGCAGTTCAGTCTGCTTTGGATCAAGGTCTCAAGCCCTTTGGGAAGCATTTGATGATTGCAGCTGAATACGGAAGGTCGGATTTGCTCGAGACTCTGATTGAACATGGAGTGGACCGAAGGGAGTTGGATGAACAAGGGTGTCTTCAACGCGCCTGTGAGCATGGCAATCTGGAGACAATGAAGAGACTTCTTGACCTAGGAGTGAAAGTCAACGGCAACATGACAAAGACCAAGCTATACACTCCTTATTGGGTTCACCGAACACCCTTCCAGACAGCCGTTGAGCAAGGTAGCGTTGCCATGGTCGAGATTCTGATCGAGCATGGAGCCAATGTCGATGAGCCGGCAGGCAAGGTTAGGGGTGCAACAGCGCTTCAGCTTGCGGCAGGCGCCGGCAGACTTGCCCTCGTTAGACGATTGAAAGATCTGGGAGCAGACCTCAATGCTCCCGCGAGTCCAGTACATGGGAGAACAGCGTTGGAGGCAGCTGCTGAACACGGGAGACTCACAACCGTTCAGTTTCTTCTGTCTTCAGGTGTTTCTACGGAGAACCAGCACCGGCGACAGTATATTCGAGCAGTCAAGTTTGCGGCCGCTGAAGGCCATTCTGTCATTGAAGCGATATTGAGAGAACACTGCCAACCGTGGGATGACGAGGACTGGCGAATTTACATTGCTGAAACGCTTTCCGACGCAGCTGACGAAACCGATCAAGCTGACGATACATCGTGGGCCTCAACGGAAGACGAATCTGATGATGGACAATCCAATGATGATGGGATCGAATTATCGGAGCCAGACATTGTTATTCAAGCTCCACAGCTCTTCCCAATGAATTCGGTCTACCCATCCAGCGACAGGGGAGGGACCGAGGGCGCCGGTGGCACTTTTCAGATCAGAGAAAGCAACATGGCTCTTCCTGATTTCATGAACAACTTTGGGGTTGATGGTATTGATCAAACTGGATCCTTGGCACACCTGGATATGGTTGATTGGGTCGATGAAACAACCCAGCACTATGATATCTACAGATCCCCTGGGGTTGAACCCGAATTGAGCATCATCCCGTTCTTCAGCAACGGCCCGCACAATGTGACGGCTGAGCTCAGCAATCAATTCCATCAAGGCACAGCTCTTGGTATCGATGGAGAAGCGCGACAAGATTCTGCATCAAACCTCACCGTCTCCGGGCCAGACCTCGATGTTGTTTGCGCCAAAGACTCCTCTGCCGTTGACACCACGGTACAACATGATTACATTTGGCAACTTAACCCGGACATCCTAGTGCCCCCTAGCAATATCGCGGCTTCTGGCTCTGGGATTGCACTTGATTCATGCTGGCTAGATCCGGATGCGGCCTTCGCTGAGGACCCATTCGCTGTTGATACGGTGGCATTCTATAATTCCTTTTCGCAACCCACCCCGGATATCCCTATGTCTCTTTCAAACATCGCGGCTTCCGGCTCTGGAAGTGCAAACAATTCGCGCTGTAGAATATGCGGTAATGTCCTGGAACAGTGTTTCTGTTTGAGCCTCCCATACATGGATGGAATGGATATGGACGATGAGCTTTAGCAGGCAAGGCAAGACTGGCATGACTTTCCAATACATCAGTTCTTATGTTTTTCATAGTTATCTAAGTAAAGATCTTCTTGTGATCATTTATCGTTTACCGAAAGTGAGATGCACCTAGTGACACTGTTCGAAAAGAATAGTCTTCATTTGCTCGTTTCATGCCGCAGGAAACACTCCGTGTTGGACGGAAGTCAAAAAAAGAGATGCTTTAAAATCTGAACTTGGCACAGCGTGGGAATTGGCATCAGATAGGTTGATTTCTAGCATGAACTCTTCGGGCTGAGAAGATCCTGAGAGCAACTGCTTCAGATCTAAGCAGCTAGGACATCGTCAGTTTTATTCAAAGTTGTATGTAGACTGACTTCCCACAAAGTCGACGTCGGAAACGAACCGTTCCAAAATCCCTTTTGGTCTTCAGACCGTTCTCTTTAGATCATCGACATTGTCATTCGACTTCTTTCCGGCTACTTCTTTCAGCTACGTACAGTACCTCGAAGTAACCTGGTCACCGTTCCGCTTCGTTGTATCATCCAAGGCATGATAGTAGTATTGATCGAGAAACCTTCGGGGATGGAGCGGATGTTGCTCATCCAGGTACAGCCAGTAGAGGTTCTGGGCGCTTGAAGGAGGAGTAGACCGCATATAAGATATAAAACAGACAGCACTACTCAGACGTGATGATCTCACTTGTGCGAAGCCTGTCCCCAACCACCTCGTAGACGGGCAGCCCCTTCCTGTGTCCGATCCAAGACGTCCGCGGTTTGATTCTTAGGCTGTGCAGCGCGCCGCAGCTGACCACCAGGTCCATCTCGTCCCTGAGCGGCTCGTCCAGCCCGTCCGCCGTGCCCATCGCGCCCAGAATGTCGCCCCGCAGCCCCACCAGCCACGGGTGCACCGCGCTCACGTAGTCGTGCACGGTGACGAAGCCGCCGCCCTGGCCGTCCCACCCCTTGGAGGGCTTGATCGTCAGCTCGGCGTCCTTGCCGAGCGGCCGGGCCTGCCCGCAGCAGCGCAGCAGCTCCGGCTCGTCGTCCTCGCCGTCCTCCCCCTCCTCGCCGCCACTGCTGCCGCTCAGCTTCCCCCATGTCGCCCCGGGGTATGCGCCCGGCGGCGCGTCTGGCTCCGAGTGGTGCTCGTGCAGTTCGAGCCAGGCCTCCTCCCAGTCATCTAGCTCCCACACGTGCACGGTGATGGATGATACCTTGGGCCCCGAGATGGGCAGCGCGCTGATGGGGTGATACGTCCCGGCTGCCTGGTTGTAGTAGGGCGTCCGCGTGTCTGGGTCCCCCGGGCTGGAGAGCACCTCGATGGCGCTCTGCACGGTGCCCTGCACCGGCATGAAGAGCAGCTTGGCGGCGCCATTGGGTGTGACGCCCACCGTGGCCCAGGCGGCCTCGTAGGTCGGGTAGGGATTTTCTGCCGTGGACATCTTGTGAGAGGTTTGATGGTGTTTGAGATGTTTGGACTGAGGGAGATGCGGCGGTCGTTTTGCTTCGAGGAGGTGTGGGTTTCCAGAGACATGAAGTGTTGGGGAGGACTACAGGGGACGAAAGCTCAATCTGTAACAAAGTCGATTTTTGATTATTAAGTCCATGTCACAAGATCAACCAGGTGGTACTTTAAGAGGCACAGAGGCGGTCACCCAGGGCAGAACACGACAAGATTAGCAATTATGCTGAATGAGTTATCTGTCAGGTAGTAATTAGATCACTTACAACTAGTAATCTAGAATAATTCAGTAGTCTATATATATAGATATCTACTATCAAATATATTTCTAAATAGCTTTTGAATATTTACAAGATCTCTATTTAATAAAAGCTTTTCAGGATAAGAATTATTTGTAATTTGTTTGGTATAGTTGAAGCTGGAAATATTGAAGAAATTGACAAGTTGTACATCGAGCGGATTCCAAAGAAGTTGGGTGTGGCACGAGTATATACTAAGAAAGCTAGAAGTAACAACCGCCTCTCAGCAGATAAACTGCCCTGTCTACGTCTTCGCGGTGGCCGTCGCACTCGCCGAAGCGCAGTATGCGTTCCCATACGCGATGACCTTGCTGGCGATGTCTGTCCCGCACGCGCCGTTGGAGCAGTCCCTGAGCCCGTAACCGAAGTTGACGTTCTTGCACAGACAGTAGGGATCCGGGCTCGCGCACCCGAGAGACGAGTACATGGCGACCATGTTATTGAAGCACGTCTGGCCGCACGTCGGCAGGCTGGCCACGCCCGTGCCGGTAGGGGTTGCCGTCGCCAGCGCCGAGCTGCAGTACGCACTACCATATGCGATCACCGTGCTGGCGACGTCCGTCCCGCATGCGCCATTAGAGCAGTCGCGCAGGCCGTAGCCAAAGTTGACGTTCCTGCAAAGACAGGCTGGGTCTTCGCTGGAGCATCCCAGCTGGGACCACTGACCCACCATATTGTTGAAGCACGTCTGGCCGCACGTCGGCAGGCCGGCCACGCCCGTGGCGGTCGGGGTCGGCGTGGCGGTCGGGGTCGTCGTCGCCAGAGCCGAGCTGCAGTACGCACTGCCATATGCGATTACCGTGCTGGCGACGTCCGTCCCGCATGCGCCATTAGAGCAGTCGCGCAGGCCGTAGCCAAAGTTGACGTTCCTGCAAAGACAGGCTGGGTCTTCGCTGGAGCATCCCAGCTTGGACCACTGGCCCACCATGTTGTTGAAGCACGTCTGGCCGCATGAGGGCAGGGAGCTGAGTGCGGTAGTTGAGGTGGTGGATGTAGTGGTTGTCTTGGACGCAGAGGTAGACGTAACATGTGTTGTGGTCGTTATGCCCGCAGAAGAGGTGGAGGAGGACGACTTGGACGTGGTCCTGGAGGCAGACGTCGTGCTGATGGAGCTGCAATCGCCGAACTCAGGCTGGCTGTACGCACAATGCAGCAGTCAATATCAATCAAGGAACAGGCGATAGTACAGGACGGAAAGAGAATCGCTCGGCTCACCATCCAGCACCACAATCCGACGCCAGGACACCGCACATGCCATTCTTGTTACAACAATTGCCGTACACGACGTTGCAGGTGTAGCCTTTCTCGCCGCCGCAGGTGCCGTCAGGCGTGTTCCCCTTCATCCAGTCAGGCAGTGTCGGTTTGATGTCGGGAACGGTGCAGTTGCCGGAGAAGCACACAGAGGTGCCGCAGAAGGCGTCACCCGTGCCGCAGGCGCCGTCCAGGTTGCAGCAGTCACCCCACTTGCCGGCGCACAGCCGCAAGCCGTGGTTCAGGCCGCAGGTGCCGTCTGTGCTGTAAACCTTGTCGCCGGCGCAGGCGCCCTCGTAGCAGGTGCCGGCGGCGCAGTCATCACTATGGCATGGGCACATCAAGAGGTTGGCTTTCTCGTTCTCAGAGTGATGGGATCTCTGATATCGGGTTGCTTAGATAGGACAGGACTTACGTCGAGTTTCCGCACTTCCACGTCTCCGAGTTACAGCACTGGTAGGCCGTGCCGAGACACGTAGCGTTGCCGTTCCGGGGGCCGCAGAGCCGGTCCGTGGCTCTCACAGGCTCGATGACTGTCCTCGTTAGCCTGTGGTCGCGGAAGCTACAACAGCCCGGGACAGAGGCAACTCACAGCCAGCAACACAGTACTCGGTCTTGGGCTGGATGTTGCTGCAGTCCAGCTCAAGGGTGGGGTTCAGCGTGAAGAAGACGTCTATAGTGATGCCATACTTGGTCGCCATCTGCGTACACGTGTAGTAGTTGACGGTGGCGCTCGTGGTGGCCGAGTAGCGGCAGTTGATGTCGCCGGGCTGGATCTCTGTAGTGGTCACCAGCGTCTTGCGAGTGCTCATGGTGCCGTTGGCGGCCCTCAGAGCCTTGGTGTTATACGGCCCCTCCGAGCGTTTGGCGTTCCATTTCACCGGCTGGCATATGTCGTCCGCGAGGGCTAGAACGAAGATGAGAGACGATGCAAACAGGCGCATCATGATGGGCAACGGCCGGCTTGGCTTCTTAGACTGAAGGTTTACAAAGGAAGGACTCTCTGGTGCTGACGCTCTCGGGGGAGAAAGTGAAGTGTTCTGAGGAATAAGCCAGCGACCACCACGGGGCCAGGACGACAGATGAAGCGTGCCCAGGACAAGCCGGTTCTTGGGGTTAGCACTCAGAGAAGCCGCCGTTGTGAAGTTATCCCGAGGCTGTGCCGCACGTTGGTAGCCTTTATGCAGGGCCTAAACGTCCAATTTCCGTTCTTTTCCGCGTTCCTGCATTCTGCAAGGGCCCAGGCCAAGCAGCACCCGCAGAGGCACCTCTGAAAAGCCAACGGAGAGGGCGGCGATTCCTTCAGAGCATTCCGCGTGAGCTGAGATTTGGTGCCGCATTTCAGCTCGACTTGTCCAGACTTGGCAATAAGCGGGATAGCGCTAATGAGATCCTGCATGTTGCACAAAACGGACGCCACTTTGGATGTGACCATCCGAAAAAGAGTCCCTTTTCCGCGCTTCCGCGAAGGGGCGTGAGTTCCACACCGAGAACGGCCTGCACGCAATCATCTGATTATTACTTGTACTAGTTAGCACTCGTACCGGCTTTATCCCTGCAAAGGAGACAACCAACGTCCAACGCAGTACATTCAGCACAGTCTACACAACAACATAGACAAAAATGCCGGTGTTGCAAAGACACAGTGACGGTTCCCCGTGCTAGAAAACGCAGTTATGCTAGTTATGGTACGTAAGACTCGGGTGCCAAGGAACCCCAAAGGCTTGACCTCTGTCAACCGGCGCGGACGGCCGGGCCGGAAATTTAGACTTCGAACTCGGGCACACGTGGGGTAGGGGTCGCCGATCCGGACCCCGGCACGCGCGGCAACATCAGCAGGGGCCCATAAAATGAGAAAGCTTAGCTTCGGCGGCAAGGAGATAAGCATACATCCTCTCCCCCACACATCTCATTCCTTCATCGCCAAGCCTTTCCGGAAGCTACCTAATGAATGTCACCCTGAGGGACAAGTCAGACGAGAGCCTTGTCAGTTCAAATTAGTCCCCGTCTACAGTTGCCCAATTTCGTCGTCTCATTCGCTCTTAGCACACATCATCCAGGCAAGGGTCTATGCCTCCTGCAGCATCACAGTCACGCTCGGGCGCGCGTGTCGGTCTGCGACCTCGGCTGAGATGCCGCGAAGCCGACAACATGGCCATCCATGCGTAGAGGAAGATCGAGGGAGGGAACGAGGGAGGGACACAAACCCCGAGCCCTCAGTCCGTCGGGCTTGGGCAGGCCCTCTCTAACTGAGAGTTTTATATATATCGCACCACCGCCACGCCCATGTGGTGATGCTTATTCCGGAACGCAACAGCGATCGGGAGAAAAAGACTCTGTTATTGTTCTTACGCTCTTTACTGCCACCACCATGGCTCTTTTACATTCCTTTCTCCTCCTGGCGGCCTTATTCTCCCTGGACCTGGGTCGCCATGCCACACTCGCTCAGTACCAGCAGGACTATACCTTCGTCGAGGCCACGGGCAAGTACTTCTGGTAAGTTCCCAGACTCTCTCAAGGGCGGCTGGCGGATGGATTGCTTCCGCTAACCACTTGAGCTTGAAGGCAGCCTAAAATAAGCGATGTCCCACAGGAGGTGATAGACATTGGCCCGGACTACCTGGTTGTTCTTGTGTACAACTGCGCCTACATGAGGGACATCTGCAAGAACATGGTACAGTTCACGATCACCTCCAGGGGTCAGAGACTACACCCACGCAGCCCAGAGCTCTCCAGGGACACCTTTGCCTACGACTTCAGCGGCAGGAAGAGAGGGAGCCGGAATCACGCGCGCGGTCTCGCGAGTTGCCCCGGCTCCTGGAGTAACTCGCACACGTGCCCCGAGCCAGACCAGCGGCTTCCCATGCGTCACGACGGACAATGGTACTACCGCGAGCTAGAGCCCGGCGGCACCGTGACCAACCTCATTAAAAACTACCACACCAGTACTGGGATCGAGTACTCCAAGATTCGCTACACCTGCGATGAATTCCCTCCCGCTTCCTGGGTCGAGGGTGGGAACGGGGAAGACCACGACCAGCCGGCCAACACCCGATGCGCTGCCATGCGCTGCGCTGCAGGAGTCAAGGCGGAGCAGGACTGTGAGTGGTGTTTCTCTCGCGTTCCTCAACACAACTTGGGTACTTCCGAACAGGGCTGACCTTCATGTCCTTAGGGCAAGCCACAGCGCATACCAGACTTCGGGCTGACCTGCAGGAGGTCATCGCCAAGAAGCTGAATGTCCAGAACTTCAACGAAAGGACTTCGGTAGCCTTCTTCAAGTTCTTCCCGGACAACAGGGTTGACGGCGTGGCGGCCCGTATATGGACGTACATCGACGTGGGCAATGCCAATGCCGTTGAAAATATGACCCCCGTCAAGCAGGGCTTCAAGCGGGACGTCAAAGGGTGGAACTCGACCGCCGACCCTCAGGGCCGCACGCTCTGGGACCTCAGCTTCGACGAGCTCCGTGCTCTCATGGATGCTGGTCACGGCCACGAGCAACAGATCTCGGCCAACACGTCGTACGTCGACTGGGACATGGCGTCCACGACACCCATCGAGCTGCAGAACATGGAACCGCGCTTCCGCTGGGACGACGAGGACGAGGAGTATGAGGACTTCTTCAACGTGACGCGCGCCAAGCATTACACTGAGCGCGCCCCGGTCCCGGTGAAGAAGGCCGGCGCACCTCATCCCAACCCGGACCCTGCTCCCCGGAGCGTCCCCGCGCACGTCGTCACGCCACTGCTCAAGCGGGCCAGCTCCTCGGACATCGAGAACGCGCGCAGCATCGTCGCCCAGGCCAAGGCCGAGGCGGCCAGGCTCAACGGCGCGCGCTTTGCTAGGCCCCTCCGCAACGTGTATGGTCTTGCCCCGGGCGCCAGGGACACCAAGACACTGGCAACCGGCAACTCTTCCATCAACGCCGGCGTCACGCCGCTGCTGCGGATCACTCCCGAGATCGCCAAGGCGGCGGCGCTCGTGGCCGAGGCCAACAGCGTCGCCAAACACAAAAACGTTACCAAGCGCGCCGCAGCCGCCGCGGGCACGTACTGGATGCAGGGCCTGGCCCGGAAGGGCACGGTTCCGTGGGGCAACAACGCGTCGTACGTCGTGTTCCGCAACGTGCTCGACTACGGCGCCGTGGGCGACGGCGTGACGGACGACACCAAGGCCATCAACCATGCCATGAAGGACGGCGGGCGCTGCGGCGAGAAGTGCAACGGCTCCACCACCAAGAACGCCATCGTGTACTTTCCGCCGGGCAAGTACCTCATCTCCAGCACGGTGCCCATGCCCTTCGGCACGCAGGTCATCGGCGACGCCAACAACCGCCCTACGCTGGTGGCCTCGGCCGACTTTGTCGGCTTGGGTGTCCTGTCCACGGACGAGTACACTGGCGGCCAGGGGGGCCGTGAGGAGTACTACATCAACACGGCCAACTTCTACCGCCAGATCCGCAACATCGCCATCGACATCACAGGCGCCGGCGCTAACATCTCGTGCCTGCACTACCAGGTCGCACAGGCCACCAGCCTGCAGAACGTGGAGCTGATCGCCTCGACTGACGCAGCCACCAATCAGATCGGTATGTACGCCGAGAATGGCTCCGGCGGCCAGATCTCGGATGTGACCTTTACGGGCGGCAAGGTCGGCCTCTATGGAGGATCTCAACAGTTCACAGCTCAGCGCCTGACCTTTAAAGGCTGTGGCATCGGCGTGCACGTCATCTGGGACTGGGGCTGGGTCTGGAAGAGCGTGACCATGACGAACGTTGGCATCGGCTTCAAGCTGATCTCGGACGACGGCTCCGGCAATATCGGCTCCGTCAGCGTGCTGGACTCGTCCTTCACCGGCGTGGCCACCGCCGCGCTGCAAATCGCCCCGCCAAACAAGGCCCCCGGCACGGGGAGCACCGGCGTGATCCTCGAGAACGTCAAGCTGTCCGGCGTCGCTGCTGCCGTGAAGGACACCGCCGGCAAGGTCTGGCTTGATGGCTCCCAGGGTACCGTCACCGAGTGGACGCTCGGCCCGACGTACGAGGGCACCACCACCGCGCGCACGTACACCGAGGGCGGCAAGGTCGGCGACTACCGCCGGCACTCGACCCTGCTTGACGCCGATGGCGCGTACTTTGAGCGTGCCAAGCCGCAGTACGAGGACAAGGCCGTCGGCGACTTTGTGCACATCAAGGACATGGGCGCTACCGGCGATGGCTCTACCGATGACACGGCTGCGTTCCAGGCCGCGCTGTATGCCAGCCAGGGCAAGATCCTCTTTATCGATGCCGGCTCGTACATCCTCACCTCCACTGTCGTGATCCCCCCGGGCACCAAAATCGTCGGCGAGACGTGGTCGCAGCTGGTGGCTTCCGGCTCCTACTTCGAGGACGCAAGCCACCCCAAGGTGCTTATCCAGGTCGGCAGCGTCGGCAGCGTCGGCGACGTAGAGATCCAAGACATCCTGTTTACGACCCGCGGCGCCACGGCCGGCCTGATCCTGATCGAGTGGAACATCCAGGCGGCCTCGAAGGGGTCGGCCGGCATGTGGGACTGCCACGCCCGTATCGGAGGCGCCACCGGCTCCCAGCTGACGCCTACCGAGTGCCCACCCTCGACCTCCGGGACGGACGCTGGCTGCAGCGCTGCTTCGCTGATGATGCGCCTCACTTCGCAGGCGTCCGGGTACTTTGAGAACGTGTGGCTTTGGGGTGCCGACCACATGATCGACGATCCTCTTCTTGATGACCCGACCAATGATATGGAGCAGTGTTCCATCTATGTTGCGCGTGGTTTCTTGATTGAGAGCACGCATGCTACTTGGTAAGTTGCTTTGCTTTCTGATCCTTATACCTCAAAGAGAGGGGGTTCGCTTTGCTCTAACACGGGGACTCTAGGCTGTACGCCACGGCATCCGAGCACTCTGTGTTCTACCAGTACAACTTCCACGGCGCCGCCAACATCTTTGCCGGCATGCTGCAGACGGAGTCGCCGTACTTCCAGCCTACGCCGCCGCCTCCCGCGCCTTTCAAGGCGGTGGTCGGCGACTTCCCCGGCGACCCAGACTACACGTGCACGGCCGGCAACGAGTTTAACGGGTGCGATGAGTCGTGGTCGACCATCATCACGGGGTCGCAGGACATCTTCATCGCGGCGGCGGGCATCTACACGTGGTTCTCGACGTACGCGCAGACGTGCATCGATGGACAGCAGTGCCAGAAGGTACTGATGAAGCTCCAGGACAATTCCGCCAGCGTGCGCATCGAGAACCTGGTCACCATCGGCGCAAAGTACATGGCCGTCATGGACGGCCAGGGGATCCTCGCCGCCGACAACATGAACGGCGAGGCCCACCCCTACTGGTCGCAGGTCACGCTGCTGGACGTCGGCAGCAACGGCACCACCAACTTCAACGAGCTGGTCTGGATCGACCCCAAGATCTGGGACATGGACAAGCCCAGCTTCACGTGCCTCCCGCCCTGCCTGGTCCAGCTGCCGCCCTACACGGCCGTCACGAGCACGGTCAACTACCCGCTGATGACGGTCAGCGACGGCACGTGGACCAGCACCGTGACCGTGGCGCCCCTGACCATCTCCGAGTGGGTGCTGGAGGTGGTGACCATCACGGCCGGCGGCGGCGGCGGCGGCAAGAAGGGCAAGCGGGCGGCGCAGGGCTTCGCCGAGTTCACGCCCGTGGCGGCGTCCACCCCGCAGTGGCCGTCGATAAGCTACCGAGGCTACGACGGGCAGGCGACGACGACGGCCCCCTCGGTGGCGTTCCCGACGCCGCCCGCGGGCGTGGTGGCGCGCGGCGTGACGCCGTACCAGGGCACGCTGGACTCGCCGACGGTCGACCAGTGCTTCTTCTACAGCACGCAGTGCATCCCGAACCCGTGGATGTACTGCGACGTCAACGAGGACCAGTGCGCGGCGGCGGGCGACGACGGCTCCGAGCCGGGCGACGACGACGAGAACCTCGACGACCTGGCCGTGACGTGCCTGGCCGGGAGCGGCGCCGGCGACGCCACCATCGTGAGCAGCTCCTCGAGCACCACCTCCACCACCACGTCGACGTCGCCGGCCCCGTCGCCCCTGGAGACGGGCAACCCCAACGACAACGAGGTCGACTGCTACAACAGCGGCGAGACCACCGAGGACGCCCGCATGCTGAGCGGCGGCGCGAGCTTCTGCCACAGCATCGCCCGCGACCACTTCGGCCCGGGCTACTTCCACCAGAGCTCCTACGACTTCCCGTACAACGGCGGGGTCGGCTTTGTGCGCATGGTCGTCTCGTTGCAGATCGCTGACAACTGCGACTGGAAGTTCGACCTCGATGAGTGCGAGCACTACCTCAGGGTGCCGGCCGACAGCTGCAACTGCGGAGGCGTCGATGGGAAGCAGGGCGGTGTGGTCTCGAACAAGTGCTACAGTTTCCGTATCGACCCCAACCGGGCCTTTGCTTAGTTGGGCGGGGGGCTCTCGGAGGTGATTCCTTTGGGAGGGACTGATGAATTATCTTGTTTCTTGCCTAATCATAGGATACTCATCACGATCTACTTGTATATTATTTGCTTACTGTACATACTACTATGTGAAGTAATTCTATGCCCATGTATTTGACCTCGTTTCAAGGTATAACGCACCTTGAATTTTATAAAGATTAGGTAGGCTACCTAGGTATGCTGTTGAAAGAACCTTGAAGGTTGATCTGGGTGTGGAGTCGGGTGTTCCAGTGGGGTCCCAGTCCAGTCCAGGCCTTTTCGGGCGATATCAGGTCCCATGCATCGCTAGCCAATTAGCGCCCGCGCCACTACGTCAATTGCCGATCCGCGTCATCCCAGACCCGTGGACCTGCTATCACTCCTCCATTTGATCTTTTCATTCCTTATCTCTGAAACTCGATCCCATCTTCAGTTCTCCACGTAGCAGAGAACGAACATAGCACACACTCAACCAGTTCAGCTCAATCCAAACACCACTCTTCAGTTATTAGACAATGGCGTCTTTTCCGGAGTAGATCAGGGCCGAGACAGATCACAAAATCGACTTCTTGCCGCGGCAGGGCAACTTGGGAGTGGCGATATCGCGGGAGCTTCAAGCCAAGACCCAGGACTTGTTCTTGCGAATCGCGACCATGGGCGACCGCAATAGAGCTGCGGCGGCGCACCAGAACCATCATGTGCACATCGCCGAGCCGGAGCGCCGGCCACTCCTGGAAAGGGCGTACTTCAGCCACCAGCACGACCAGGAGCCCGTCTTCTCGTGCTTCACAAACCCGCACTCTCACCTGCCCGTCTACACCAACATCCATCGCATACGCAGAGATATCATCTCCATCGTCGAGGACTACATGACCCTCGAGCAGCTGAGGGACGTGCGCATCAACATCTCGGTCGTGCGGCCCCTGGTCGACAAGCTGTACGAGATGGACGACATATCCATCGTCTACTGCCTGCTCGTCAACCGCGCCCAGTTCCTCTACGAGCAGTCCCACCTGAACAATCGCCAGAACGTCAACTTCACCCGCGCCACCCTCTGCGAGCTGGTCGCCGTTAGGATCCTGCGCCGCTTCAACGAGGACAACGAGGGCCCCGAGGGTCTGCTCGTGCTCGCGCACATCCTCGTCGCTGGCTTTGAACCCTTCCAGAACGCACCGGAGTCCATTCGTCGTGAGGCCCAGCTTTCTAACGAGAGGCTGGCCTATCATCGAACGCTGCCTGCGCTCGAGGTGGCCGTGCTGAGCGAGAGCAAGCTCTTCCTCAGCTCGACATCGTGCCAGAAAGTGTAAGCCATGCCTCTGATATTCTAATGTTCTGACCGTAAGCTAAACTTTACGATAGCGTTGATGCAATCTACGAAGGGAGGGTCATCTACACACCGTCCAGCTTCCTGAACGTCATTCCTGACCGGTACAAACAAAAGCCAATCTCGCTCTACGATCCACGCGAGGGTGGCTTGCTGAACCAGTATCGCTTGATTGTCCCCCGGACTCGGAACTTCCTCGAAGTGTGCCAGTTCATCATTCTCCTCCTACTCTATCTTGCTTTCATGGCCGAACGGCAAGTGGCGCGGGTGACTGTCATTGAGGCATGTTTTGCCATCTACGCGTGCGGCTGGGTCCTCGACCAGTTCGCAACGATACTCGAACACGGCTGGCACGTCTACACACAGAACCTGTGGTCCTTCCTTGACGTGACATTTGCCATCATCTACTGGATATATCTCATCTTGAGGATCCAGAGCTGGCGTGCAGGCTCTGAGGAGCTGGGCCAGCAGGCGCTAGATGTCCTGGCGATAGGAGCGCCAGTGCTCATCCCTCGCTTGGCCTTCAACCTCATGTCCGACAACCTTCTCTTTGTTTCGCTACGAGCCATGATGGCCGATTTTACCGTCTTGACTGTCCTGGCTGGGTGGTGCTTCGCAGGGTTCATGCTCTCGCTCGCATGGTTAGGCCAGGGAGTCCACCCACTGGTGACCATCGGCAGGTGGATGATATACATCTGGTTCGGACTGGACGGGTCCGGGATCTTGCGCTCTGCCGAGTTCCATTGGCTCCTGGGCCCCTGCCTGATGGTCGCTTTCGCCTTCTTGGGTAATACCCTCTTCCTGACCATCCTGGTGTCGATGCTGTCCAACACGTTCAGCACCATTGTCCAGAACGCCACAGCCGAGATCCAATACAGGCACGCTGTGCTCACGCTCGAGGGTGTCAAGAGTGATGCTATCTTCGCCTACCAGCCGCCGTTCAACATCGTCGCTCTCCTGGTCTTGGTCCCTCTCAAGTTCATAGCCAGCCCACGCTGGTTCCACAAGATCCACGTCGCCAGCGTGCGCGCCATCAACCTCCCTCTCCTCCTGATCATCGCCGTGCTGGAGCGCCGGCTGCTGCCATCTCACGGCGGGCCGGCTCCCAACCCGGCCGACAAGCAGCCGCCGCGCCTGCGGCAGTGGTTCTGGGAGAAGTGGCGCATCACGGCGCACGGCGACATCCAGGCGGTCTTTGAGCTCCCGCCGCCCGAGGAGGTCGAGGACGATATCGCCGTCGACGACGACCTGACGCGCCACCTCATCAGGCGGCAGTTCACCCGGCGCGAGACGGAGCCGAACATCCCGATCCTCAAGAGCGTCAAGACGCGCAACGCCGCCGCCGCCGAGCAGCGCGGCCCCAGCGAGTCGACGGCGAGCGGGACGCCCGCCGGAGCGCCGTCGGCCGAGGGCTCGCGGGCGCCGAGCCGGGCGGAGGACCGCGGCGGCGGCGGCGAGGGCAAGTCCTCGACGCGGCATCACACCCGGACGCCGAGCCGGCGGGACAGCATCGCGCCGTACGCGGGGCTGGCGCAGCAGGTGCGCGGCGTGCTGCGCGAGTCGGAAGAGATGTCGGACGTCGGCGACAGGCTGACGGCGCTCGAGGAGTCGAACGCGCGGATCGAGGCGCTGCTGGCGCGGCTGCTCGAGAGCGGCGGGGACGGGGACGGGGAGGAGGCTGTGAGCGAGAGCGTGGAGGACGGCGAGGCGAGGCTCGGGATGACGGGGGGGCTGCGGGACCTGGATCGGTCGGCGCAGAATCAGGAGGAGTGAGTGTTACTGATTGGACTGTATCTACATAGCGTGTGGCGTTTTATTGTGTGTCTTACATGCCGGACTCACTGTACAATTGTAATATGTATTGTACCCCCTGACTTACTGCATTATGTCAACCAGCAGAATATGGCTTGTTCTGGACAGAATCCCGTGATATGTATGAACCTCCACCAATGAATGGATGGCCGGGTCTCGATCTGGCTTCTCGACTGCCGAATAGACGCACCCGCAACCTAGGGTTGATCTGCTGCAGGCCCTTCAAACAAGGCAGACGCGGGCTTGAACTAGCGGCGCTGCAGGACCGGGCCAGCAGAGCAAAGTTGGGGTAAATTGCCGACTTGGTGACCTTTGCGAGTGGGAATTCTCCGCCAGGCCAGTCTCCGAGACCCGGAACCTGCCCACCTTTTTGGAACGGGGATGACCGGCCCAGGGACTGGATCCTGTGAACCGCCCCCCCATCGACAGATTGGTGTTAATGTTTTCCCCCTCTTTCTCCAGCCGCGCCCTCTCTCTCTGGCCCGGCAATTAGACAACCCGCTTCCAAGGACCAGCCTCTTAGTCCCCCCATCATGAGATGCTGCGCCTGCTAGCCCGCTGCTCTGTTGCACAGTCAGAGATGATTAATGGGCGATGGCGCCTCTTCGCCCCGGGCTAACCCCACCTTCTGCACTCTTGGATTTCTCCGCACCCTTTTCCCCAGGGTCCACCTCCCCTCTCTCTCTCCAGTTCGTCTCTTTTCGATGATGGATAGGGCAGGGCACGGCTCCTCCAGGAGCCTGAGTGCGGGCCAAGTCCGGTCATGTCTCTCCCTCTTGATCTGCTTTGTACGACTCAGGGAAGTGCAGACTGGCAGTGTAGCATCGCTTGCATGCCGCCGCGCCTTTGTCGCCCTGCCCACACAAACGCCCCATAGCACTCACCAAAACCACCCCCGCGCGCGCGTATTCACATCCTACATAGCTCGTGCAAAAGTCGAACTGAGCTGTGTGGCACGGGGGGAGGGGGCGGGCGAGACGGGGGAGGAGGAGGGGTTGCGTTGGGGAGGAAGAGGGGGGATAATGGTCCAAGGTGAGGAATTTCGTTTCATCTGTTTCTTGATTGGGCCGTGCGTGTTGTGTTCTAGCACGAAGGGACTACCGATTCCATTAGTTTCATGTACATCACGAGCGAGCGAACTTCCAAGAATGGTGGTGGAGAACCCAAAAAAACGTGTTGGCGCAGGTACTGTCGTCGGCGACTGGACACTAGGTGCGATGCAACCGATGCTATATACAAATACAAAACATGCCCTCCCCCTCTCCCCAGTGTCGGTGCGTGCCGTTCACACACACACACACACTCTCTCTCCCCCCCTCTCTTCTTAGATCTGATCCAGCGTTTGACACATCTTCTCTTTTGGGAGCACCGCGGCCTCGTGACAAGACACGCGCTCCAATTGCTTGTTCCTTATTGCTTCGGATACCCGCTGCACTGCCGTCCGTCCTGCTGCTGTAGACAAAAACGAAGTTACGAGGGGAGTCGTGCAAACATACATACATACATACATACATACATATACACACCCAGCAGCAACACAAGAGCCGATAGAGGCAGGCAAATTTAGAGAACAAACGCGAAAACGAGACAAGACAAGACAGAGACCATGGCGCCGACACTGGACCCCGTGATCAGCGGCATCGACGCACAGGTCGCCGACGCGCCGCCCCCCGCGGCAGCCAACGGCGAGGCACAGACCAACGGCGGCCGCGCCGAGCCCGACGTCAAGGACGAGCCGGTAGAGAACCTGCGGCCGCTCAAGGTCCGCGTCATCGGCGCTGGCTACTCGGGCATCTGCGCCGCCATCAGGTTCGTTTTTAACTCGCGGGGCGAAGGAGAAGAGAAAAGAAAAAAGAAAGAAAGAAAGAGTAAATAACATATTTACTAATATGTCTCTCAAAACAGGATACCGGAGAAGCTCCGGAACGTCGACCTGTGCGTGTACGAGAAGAACGAGGAAGTCGGCGGTGTCTGGTGAGTTATCCCCCCCCCCCCCCCCCCTCCGTTGCGGCTGTAATACTTGCTAACTGCGTTTCCGAACTCGTAGGTATGTCAATCGCTACCCGGGACTGGCCTGCGATATCCCATGTAAGTCGGAACATACATACATCAATTCCTTACATAAGCCGGAGGTGGTGTGCGTGCAGCAGACAAGACTGACGGACCAACAGCGCACTCTTACCAGTACTCCTTCTGCCCCAACCCCCGATGGTCCGCCCTCTACGCCCCGGGCCCGGAGATCCGGCGCTACCTCCAGGGCGTCGCGCAGAAGTTCGGCGCCATGCGCTTCATCAAGACGCAGCACAAGGTCGAGCGCTGCGACTGGGACGCCGCCGAGAAGAAGTGGTACGTACTACTACTGCTCGATTTCCCCCCCCCCCCCCCCCTCCTTCCCTGTGAAGAAGACAAGGGGAAGAAAGAAGAAATGTTGGGCTAATAATAGAGGCAAAACACCGATTTTGCAGGAAAATCCAAGTCAAGAACCTCCAGACCGGCGAGACGTTCGAGGACGACTGCCACATCCTCGTCACGGCCAGGGGCCTGCTGCACGAGGTTGCGTGGCCGCAGATCCCCGGCCTGAGGAGCTTTGGCGGCAAGATCGTGCACTCGGCAGAGTGGGATGAAGAGTAAGTTCCAATGCTCCGCTCTGATACGGACTTGTATCCTGTGTGTGTGTGATGGAGCCGTCGACTGATCATAACGCACGATACAGCTACGACTACTCGAACAAGAGGATCGGCATCATCGGCAACGGCTCCAGCGGCATCCAAATCCTGCCCAAGATGCAGAAGCTCCCCGGCGCAAAAGTGACCAACTTTATGCGCTCCCCGACGTGGATCTTTGCGCAGTTCGGCGACGCCGCGGCGGCAGAGGTCGGCCTCGAGCCTGGTGTTATCGAATGTGAGTTATTAGCCCTGCTCAGTTTTACACAAGCCAGTCTTGCCCTGCAGACACCCCCTCGCCCACCCACCCCCCTTTTGTGATGCAAACATTTCATTCAAACTGACCCCCACCGTCCGTCCCAGTCAGCAAGGAGAAGCAGGAAGAGCTCGCCGCCGACCCGGAGGCCTACCTCAAGTTCCGCAAGGTCTTCGAGACGGGCGGCAACATGATCCACGACTCGACCATCATGGGCACCGAGATGCAAAGGGGCGGCCAGGACTTCTTCACGGC
Organism: Thyridium curvatum; assembly: GCF_004353045.1. Classification (NCBI taxonomy): domain Eukaryota; kingdom Fungi; phylum Ascomycota; class Sordariomycetes; order Thyridiales; family Thyridiaceae; genus Thyridium; species Thyridium curvatum. The sequence continues at coordinate 420,528 of NW_022156775.1, forward strand.
CGAGATGAGCAAGAAGCTCGCCGCCAAGCCCGAGCTGCTCAAGGCCATCATCCCGCGCTTCGCGCCCGGCTGCCGCCGCCCGACCCCCGGCGTGGGCTACCTCGAGGCCCTGTGCGCCGACAACGTCGACGTCGTGACCACGGGCATCGCCGAGGTCAGCGCCGCGGGCGTGCGCCTCGCCGACGGCCGCGAGGTCGAGCTCGACGTGCTCGTCTGCGCCACGGGCTTCCGCGTCTCGGAGCCGCCGCCGTTCGAGGTCGTCGGCAAGGGCGGGCTGACGCTCAAGCAGCGCTGGCAGCCCTACATGGAGAGCTACCTGTCCATCATGTGCGACGGCTTCCCCAACTACCTCATGATGTTCGGCCCCAACTCGGCCATCGGCTTCGGCAGCCTGACCAAGATCATCGAGACCGAGTGCGACTACATCGTCAAGGTCATCCGCAAGATGCAAAAGGACGACTACGCCACCATCGAGCCCAAGCCCGAGCGCGTCGCCGACTTCAGCAAGTACGTCAAGGCCTACTTCAAGAACACCGTCTACATGGACGACTGCTCCTCCTGGTACCGCTCCGACGGCGGCAGGGGAGACCGCGTCGTCGGCCTGTGGCCCGGCTCCACCCTGCACGCCATCGAGGCCTTCCGCAGTCCCCGCTGGGAGGACTTCAACTATGAGACTGTAGACCCTTCCAAGCACAGCATGTACTGGCTAGGAAACGGCTGGAGTACCGTGCAGAAGAGTGGTGATCCATCGTGGTATATCAACCCGGAGGAGGTTGAGTGGCCGCTCGAGGGCCGGCCAGAGGATGCGAAGCGGTACAATGATCGCCCTTGGTCGCACTAGGCGTCCGTATATAGAATTCGCGCAGCCTAGAAATATTTCTTGTTCAGTAAAACTTATCCATTGGATTGATATCCTGTGCATCACCAAACTACCCAGAAAGGCAGATCGATTGCATGACAGATGCCACTGGTCCCGTGCCTCGTGAAAACAACAATGGTGGGAATCCTCGGAAAGCTCGGAAGTAATTATCCGTGTCATCACATTAATGTTGCAAGTGGAGGGTTGGTGGTTCAAGTTTGATTATCTTGATTGACTATTGCACAAGGGGTTCGTCTTATAGACAAGTACAAAGGAGATTTTATGCTTCGAAAATCTATCGTGGTATCTATTGGGCCTTGGACGAGACGATCTCTGTAAAAGAAAAGGTATTAGCAGACACTCAATGATCAGATACGCATTGGCCGTAGACTCACTCTCAACATCGGCGACGGCCTGCTGCAGGATCTGCTGCAGAGCCTTGGGGTTCTCGAGCTCCTTCTGGACCTTGGCAATGACGGACTCGGCCAGCTCGCGCTGCTGGCGCTGCTTGACCTGGCTCTCGTAGCGGACCCACGAGTCCAGGACGTTCTTGGCCTCGGCGGCCAGAGCAGTCTGCTGCTCAAGCTCGAAAGCCTCGGCCTCAATCTTGGCGGTTTCCTGCGCGAATCATTAGCACTCAATCCAATTGCATTCCAGATGGTTGTCGAGTGTGTCGTACCTTGGAAACAGCGAACAGAGACTTGGTGATGTCGATGACACCAGACATCTGCTGGACGTCGCCGATGCGGTTCTTGACGGCCTGGGTGTGGTCCTTGCGGGCGGCGTTCAGGATGCCCTTGATCTTCTCGTTCTGTGCCTCGGCCCACTCCTTGTACATGGGGCCACCGTACTTGATGAGAGCGCCCCAGACGCTCAGCAGGCAGAAGGCGACGACGGTCTCCTCGTTGACGACATAGTACTCGTTGCTGAGGGCGTAGACGGACAGTCCGGCGGCGGAGGACAGGATGGCGGTCTTGGAGATCAGCGAGTTGCCGGGGATGGCATCGATGATGGACTGGGCCTTGGCCTTGGGCTCCTCGGTCGGGACGTTGGACGCCGGGCGGACGGTCGTCAGGGAGGTGAGGGCCGGGAGGGATCGCGGAGCGATGGAAGGTCGGAGGCGGGCGGCCCCTGGAGGCAGTCAGTCAGCTGCGCCCACGCCAATTGGGCGGGAATCGCATCGAGGGACACGGATCAACCTACCGACAGCGGTTCTAGCCAAACGGGACGCCATTGTGATGTGAGCGGAAATGCACTTTTGACAGGTATTGAGGTCTTTCCAAGCTCCCCCGGTTGATGTTGAGGTTTTAACACGCTAGCTCGGTAAGAGGAGAAAGTCACGTGCAGGCTTCAAGTGTCGCAGCTTCCCAGTTCATCATCCCGAACTCATCCGCACCACCGGCGCTAAGTTTTGGCGGTTTCCGCGGAGGACCCGCTAAAAAGTTCCCTGGAGCTGCCCCACGATTGATGAATCCTTATCGCGGCGAGAAAAAAGTTGTGTGAGGAATTCTGCCAGACTTACACGGCACTTAGCGGCGCACACATCCAATTGTCACCTAATTGTCATCTCCCTCGTGTAGTCAACATGCCGTCCGCTGTGGCTGGCGAGTCTGTTAAGCGGAAGCGCAAGGGAACAGCTGAGGCTCCTCGAAAGCGTGCCCGTTCCGAGAGCAGCGACGAAGGAGAAGACCTCCAAGGTCGCATCCTCCTTCTTGAGAGCGAGATCGTCGAATCGAAGAAACATTACAACAATATTGCCACGCTTATCGGTATCGCCCAAGATTCGAGCAAAGAAGGCGCAGAAGCATCCGTTGTCGCATGCGTTTCTCTATGCCGGGTGTTTATCAGACTCTTGTCCTCTGGCAATTTGATCAAGAAGAAGGGACTGTCAGAAAAGGACCTAGTCGTGGTGCAATGGCTCAAAGACAGGCTGGCAGACTACAAGCAACTTCTACTCGAACTTCTCGACCAAGATGAGGCGGCGTCGACGGCATTGACTCTATGCATGCGCCTGCTCAAGGCCGAGGCTCAATATTCAACCGACAAAGCGGAATACTCGTTTCCTCGACAGTTCCTCCGCAACATCGTCAACAAGGTTATGGTACAGCAGAAGTCCATCGACGGTCTGCTAAAGGACTTCATAGAGACCTACGTCAACCAGTTTGACGATGTGCGCTTCTACACATTTCAGGCCATTGCCGAGATGCTAGACGAGGTCTCGGACAAAACCCTCACCAGCGAACAGTTCGAGAACGTGTTTACGTTCCTATCCTCGGTAGAAGGTGTCCCGAATTCGAACGGGGAGATTGAGGAGTTCTATGTGGAGGCACCGAAGAAGAAGTCACATCCGCTCTATCTCGCATCGCAGCACAAGAAGCAAGCACAGGATGCATGGCTTGCCTTGCTGAATCTCAATCTCTCCAAGGACCAGCGCAAGAAGCTTCTAGACGTCATGTCTCAGGTCATAGCGCCGTGTTTTACCAAACCCGAACTGCTGATGGACTTCCTTACGGACTGCTATAACACTGGTGGCTCCATGTCGCTCCTCGCCTTGTCCGGCGTCTTCTACCTGATACAAGAACGCAACCTCGACTATCCTTCCTTTTACGCCAAGCTCTACTCTCTCCTCGACGCAGACATCCTCCACTCCAAGCACCGCTCTCGCTTCTTCCGCCTGCTCGACACCTTCCTCGCCTCTTCTCATCTCCCCGCCCAGCTGGTCGCCAGCTTCATCAAGCGCCTTGCACGTCTCTGCCTCAACGGCCCGCCCAGTGCTGTCGTCGCCATCGTCCCCTGGTTCTACAATTTGTTCAAGAAACACCCCACATGCACATTCATGCTGCACCGCGTACCAAGGACAAAGGAGGAGCAAAAGCAGTACGACGCCGAGGGTATGGAGGATCCCTATTTGCCAGACGAGAGCGACCCTATGGAGACCCAGGCCATCGACAGCTGCTTGTGGGAGATCGTGCAGCTGCAGTCACATTACCACCCCAACGTTGCAACCATAGCCAAGATCATGTCGGAGCAGTTCACGAAGCAGTTTTACAACGTAGAGGATTTCCTGGATCATTCCTACGGAAGTGTAAGTCTCTTCCCAGCTCTCGGGGATTCGTTCATCTTCCAGTGTAAAGGGCACAAGGCTAATAATAAGTTCTTAGCTCCTCGATGCCGAGATGTCCAAACAGGTCAAGAAGGCGCCTGTTGTCGAGTTTCAGATCCCTAAGCACATCTTGCTGCCACAGGAAGCTGGTGCTGACGTGGAGGATAGCTTACTTGTCAAGTTGTGGGATTTCAGCTAGACAGCTTTGATCAGATCTGCTTCAGCTATAGATGAACGAAATGAGATACCCAAATAGCTCTTTACGAATCAACAAGATATGGCAACTAACGACCAAAGTTCCTGCCGTGCTCTCGTGATTCGTGTCACTCCAGGCGATGCTTGTTCCAACAGATTACCCGCAAGTCGTCCCATAATGCGATATTCCAGCAAAAGCTTTGGTGAGATGATCATAATCTCAACTCGGTGCTATTACCAGGCTGAAAATGCTCGTCTCATGCAAGCTGCAAGGTGCGACGGTAGTGTCTGCATATCATGGCATCCCATCCATCACAGCTAAACATTACGCAAGGCTCCTGCAGCCTCGCTCAGCTCATGCAATATATGCAATAGAGGTTGAAAAGCTTTTTGTCCTTGCAGGCCCCCTTACATCTAGTTAAGCGACAAGACCATACATCGGTTTTTCGGAGCAGGTCACATGCGACGGCAACAGAAACTCAGTGCGAGCCTCGCATTGATCGGCACTTTTCAGCTCAAGTCGCCCGGCAGGGAGACAACCCCCACAGAAACGGAGAAAAAGAAAGCTGTTGCCCATGATGCAAGGTGCCTTCGTTGGTCATGCCTCGCATATTCCAGCGAAGAATACCCCCCTTCTCCAGCCTTACGAGTCTCCCTCTAGAACGGATCGACAATATGATGGCGCGGCGGTTGGTGTGTAATGGACAGGGAGTCTGCGAGCAGTTTCATCTCTACACGTGCATGCACAACTAAACCAAACGTCCTTTCTTCTTTCTCGCCCTTGGTAGTGGGACGATGACGCCCTTCACCGCCACGACGAGGACCGGTGGCTGGGATAGCTCTTCCTCTTTGATCCCCTTGCTTCCCGAGCTGGAAAGGGCCACCCCGGCCGGCTGGGAACATTAAGCGACCCAAAAGAAGCAAATACGGCCCGGGCCACTGGCACTGAACTAACTAACTAGCACGCGAGATCAACGGCGGGACGGCAACCAGCCAAGCGCAGGTCAGAACAAGTCGCCGGAGTTTTCATCAGGGAGATAGCTCAATTTTTACCAAGAAGAGCCATCTCGCTGTCCCAAGACCGAATGTGTTTGGCGGGTAGCCGGCCTAGTGATGGAAATGTTTCACCGGACGAGCAAGCATGTGTCGAATCGTCACGACAGGGAGCACAGAAGTTTGCAATGACTCACATATCATTTCTGTTTCTATGATGGCAGGATTGGAAATACACAGCTACGCGCGAGAAGCGCTCTCTCTCTCTCCTCCTTGACCGCAACAACAGCAGATTCCCAAGAGAGAAGAAAAAAGTTGCCGAGTATTTCGGCGATGCACAAGTCTCCCCAAGGGGGCAGAGATTCGTTGGCAGTCCCAGAAGTATGAGTCAACGACGAAAGAACGGAGTTCTTTTTTCTTGAGTCCATCGTCGAGAGCTGCTTGGCGCGAACGACAACGCATGTCGACCTGACGTTGAATGGAGTACCCACTTGGGAGACCTGTGTACAGTACAGAAAATCCAAAACGCCGTCCTTTCTTCCAATCTACCTTCCCAAAACGATCACCTGTATAGGTATCCATAGCTTCAGAAAGGAAAAGGTATTTCTTCTCTTACCCTGACGGACCACTCTCCGGGGGCTCAAGCCGGCGGTCTAAGACAACGAACGGACTGGGTACTCGCAGACTAGTAGCTTGAGACACACCCACTCTCCGAGTGGTCCCTTCACCGCCATGTCAGCTTCAGGGTCTTCCTGAGCTATCCACCTCGTCGATGGCGCAGGCGTGTTAGGTGCGGTATAGACATCCTGAAACAGGGTGGGCACTGCCCAAATGGTGTGGCTTGTCGACGCCTGACATGACAGTGCCATCATGTGCAAAGCCGCCTCGAGGTGTAAGGTAGAGGAAAGGAGAGCATCGCACAGGGAATCGGCATCAAGGTGAAGATAGACGTCAGACAAAGCCTCTCGAGGACGAAACGTCTGGTCTTTACCCTCCTTCAGATGGCACAAGTGTGCGCATTAAGCGTCGCGGTTTCGCGACCTGTCTCGATGCGTCTCCGACCCGGACGAAGAAGACGGACGACCACGGCCATACACTTGTAGACCGCCTCGCTGGACCGACGACGATGGATGGGGATAGACCAGCTCCATCGACATCGCGCTCTGAGCAGATCTGACGCGTCGCTCTCCAGGCCCACCGCATCCGGCACCGTCTGGAGAAAGCCGGGCTCTTTACCCCCCATCGCTCCCCATCTCAGGGTGCAGCCCCATCCGGGCCGTGCCAGATGCCGCCGACGTGCTGGGCACATCTGAGGGGGAGGGACGCGGTGAACAGAGAATGAATGGCTGTGCCGTATACGTGAATGGCGAGGCACACATAGCCTCGCAAGAACGTGATGATGATGATGATGATGACTGCTGTGGCTCAGCAACCGCCCGCCGCCGACCTTTCCGCAGGTGAGAAAGGGGACAAGAAGTCGATCCTTCCCGCGAGGCGAGCGAGCCCGGCAGGCATCGAAACTGAGAAATCACGCCAAGAGCAGTCACATTCTTCCGAAACCGTCGATGGCGGCCAGACTTCCAATCGATCAGTCACGATCCGTTGGGCCTCAATGAGTTGGGTATCTCTGGAGATATCACGAGAAAGGGGGGTCCAGGGCACGGTAATTGGGCGCAGCGTGTGTGTGTGCGCGCGCGCGCTGTAGCAATCAATATGAGCAATGCGTGTGCCAGTGCGAGCAAGGCAAGAGGGCTTAGCGCGCATCCTGGAGCAGGGTGCTGCAGGCCGCGAGGTAAGGAAGTGGAATTCCAGGAAGCCGGATGGATCAAATCGTCGAACAGAAGAACGGCAATGGGTTTTTGGCGTCGTCTCCCCCCCTGGAAGGCGTGAAAGGTCAATCCGGAGTTGTTGGGTGAGTTAGGTGAGCTGATTCGTGGGCTGGAGGAAAAGCCCGAATCTGGAAAAGGTCGTGGGCTGGTGCAGGCCGGTAGCTCGCCTCACCGTAAATGATTGGTGATGGAGCGGCCGGCTGCTGCCTTCCTAGATCCCCGCCGTTTGATGGGCCCTAGCGCACATGGCAGCAGCGGTTCGGTCAGGTAGCCTTTTTTTGGCGAGCCGAGGGGGAGAGGGGGCAGGACGACGTCTCGCACGGGAACGGGATCCAAAGGTGGAAACGGACCAGGCGGCCGGAGCATCAGATGCGACAGAGATGCGTCGTGACGACACGCGGACCAGGGGATAACTACAATAGTTACAAGTAGGAAGAGACAGGCACAGCAAGGATTCGCTCCGTCAGGCGCATTGCGTGTGTACAAGTATTGTTCCCCTGACCTTGCACCTCTTAACGCGAACGGGGGCCTGGTTCCGGACGCACGCGGTAGACCGCATCTTCACCGCAGGCCGCCCTTGTCTTTGTTTTGCCCTGCGCACGTTTAGTTTTCGCCGGTTTCCAGTCCTGGAGGGCGTTGGGCAGCCGTGGGGTTCCAAACAGGCCCTTTGCACGCGCACGCGCTCTGCCCAGAATGCTGCCTCGACCGAGGTCTTCTTTGCTGTTTGTTTGGTCCTTTCTCGCTAGCGGGCCGCCCTTTATGCGGCCGGGAGCACATGCGCTGCGGCCGAGGGTTCAGGACCGAGAGCTTCTCGTGCTGAATGGCTGCGGGTAAGCAGGCAAATGGGGCCTGGAAAAGTGCAATGGAACCGATGAGTTCGCGCGAGTGATCTCTGCATCGAGCAAACAGGCTCAGGTGCCTCTCCCCCCAGCCACCCAACTTTTCCATCCTCATGTTTATTTGGTGTTGTTATGACTTTTTTTTTGTCTCTGTCCTTTCCTCTTTTGGCACCCTAGTTTTGCCCGACGGTGAGCTCGGAAAAACAAGGTCAAGGTTGTGACGGAGCGGTGGATCAGATCGGTCGATGACAGGGCAGGGGTTGTGTCTGCACCGGCATCACAGGTAGGTATGAGGTCACTTCATTCAGGGAGAAATGGATATCCAAAACGTCAGAGGACAGCTACCTGCGCAGCTATTCCGGACAAGAGGTAGGAGTCTACTTCGTTTAACAGATTCCCTGGCCAATCTGTCCAGCTCAAATCGAACGGAGTCTTTCCGCTTGCTTTCACCACCGACGTCGAGAGTCATGTGACATGATTGTAAGAACGGTGAGAATGGTGTAAACTTCGCTAATTCTGAAAACTCATCCCTTGGCTGGGCCCGGGGAAGTCGTCTTTGGCGTTCCGGGTGGGTAAGATACATGAATAGAGCGTTGTGGTGGACGAGGGAGCCTTGCGAGTTCTGGCGGTCTGATGCCAGCAAGTCTCCACGGTGCCTGGAAAGAATGGGTCCCGTCCACTGACAGGCAGTCCTGGCTCGTCGTTCTAGAACGAAAATGCATCTACTATTGCCTGTCACGGCCTGACTCGGGAGGTTGAGGGACGGCCGGCAAGTGGTTGAGGAAGCAGTTGACCACAAAAAGGATGGATGGCATGGTCTCGGGCTCGCTCGCTCTCCTGGAAGGACGGTACCAGAGCATTTGGGCAGCCTAACCACGAGCAATGATTGATGGATGCTCTGAGGTAGCTCACTCATCACCCCACCCGATCGCGGAATATCGAGACGCTAGGTAGAATAGGGAGGAAGAGCTGGATGGTCCGCTGGTGGAAAGACAGCTTTACCCTCCTTGCTCGACTGGCTGTGCCAGAAGCAGAGCTGTCGCAGTATCACGCATCAGTACCGCCCATCACCTGGGTCCTGTGGCTCGTATCAGGTTTGGGTGGTATCTCGCCGGACCCAGTGTGATCAAATGGCTTGCCTCTGAGGGACGGATTCATGGCTCACGCGGGGCAATGTCTTGGGTGCTAACATGCGCCATGCCATTGAAACCGGTGACTGGACGAGTGCTGGGCGAGTCGAGACGAGCATCCCATGGATGGACAGCTTCGAAGCATGCCGGCCGACATTCAGCGTGTGCTTTGGGTAGCGACGCCCATAAAAAGGCCATTTCTGCCCAACCTGCAGGGCTGTCGTTGAGGGCTCAATCCCGAGCCAGTCCTCGCTGCCGGTGGGGTCTGGAACATGGAAGCGTCGCCTGTCAAGACATGCTCCGCCGGCCGGGTCCCGTTTTGTTTCGCTCCTTCTTTCTCCCCCCTCCCCCTTGTCGCGAGAGCGCGCTCGCACACGCAGGACCCGCCGTTTCCCGTCACTTGTTGCCAAGCTTTGACTGCTGCTCTGTCTGAGGATTCGACGGTCATTTTGCACTCTCGAAGCAGGCTGCGCTACGCTACTCTCGACGTATCTACAAGTACAGTACTTGTCCTGGACCAAGCCAACCAACCGGTTCAGGAAACGCTCCCGCACCATCATCCCCCCCACCGTGCTGGCAACGGCCCTATCCGCTGACGGCCTACCGGCGAGAATGGAGTCACGGCGGGGAGGTGGGAGGGACTGCCAGGGGGGAGCTGCCCTGGTTTAGATCCCGCCCGCGATCTCTGATTCGATCTGGGATGCGACCTCCGCCCATCCCCGATTCGAAGTCGTCCCCTCTGAGCAGCGGATCAGTCCTGGCGATGAAACCCATGGCTTGCTTCGAAGCCGCAGCTTTTGCATTCTCTCTCGCGCGGCGGGTGCTGCCCTGAAGCAGATCCATATACAATGTTCGTATGCAACAGGACGTATTCTGATGCCAAAAAGAGAACGTCCAAGCCGAGCTTGCCGCCGTCTCCATCCTGGGAGGAAACAAACATGGCAGTTGCGCAGAGGGAGATCGTCCACTAGGCCCCCCGCCGACCGGGAATTTTCCCTTTCCAGGTTGGATCTGGATGTTTGAGCCTATTTGTGCATTGCGTTGCGGGAGCAGCCTATCCTTGCCCTTGCCTCTGCAATGGGCATGGGTAGGTAGGTACTCTTCTTCTCCTCACTGTCACAACATGACCAAATCCACCGGAACGTGCGACAGCTGCACGCGTCCCGGGGCCACCAGATGCGATGCGTACACGCCGAGTTGATGATGGTCAGAGCTCTGGGCCAGGCAGGCAGCGTTTGTGCACTTTTGATCACTGGACGATGCCGGGTTTGTCGCATGCCTATCCTCTTGGCCAGCCTCAAAAATGGAATTGTGCTTCCCGAGCTGTGCAAGAAGTCAGTCCATTGCATTCACTGGTGGTGCTCCGATCCAAGTCGGGTAGCTAGCTAACTAGCTATGTACCTGGTCGGCCGATGACCTCGGTCTGTTCCGGTCTGCTTGTCCTGTTCCATCACAATGATGACGGAGTGCCTTCTTTTTTCCACCTTGTTGCCCGACCCGTGATAAGGCTCGTTGGTGAGGAGGAGCCACAAAGCCATGCCAGGGATGGGAGGGAAAAGCAAAGACAGAAGGGATCAGCCTCATCGATGGGGATGTTTCTCATGACAGACGCCCTCGAGGCATGACAGGCGCCATCCCAGCGAGGGCCGTCTCTGCCCAGGCCATCAACAGCTCCCAATCGCTCTGCCACACCACGTCTGGTCCGGATCCAGTGACCCAGCTCTGTCGCTCACACCCACCCACCCACTCGAACCACATCCACACCCACACCAACCCGCGCTCCAACAGCGCCATCCAACTTCCCTCCACCCAGTAAACATGCACGCTACTCGGTATTGTCGAGCTTACCAAGACGAGCGCAAGTACCGCCCATCCACAGCACAGACAAGCCCGGCGCTCTCTGTCGTTCTGCAACACAGGACCCTCTCCTCTCAGCCTACGAACGAGCGAGGCAAGTCCGGGACGCGGGGGCGTCGAGTTACAGAGGTACATGCACTCCCTCCCTGCCTTGGTATCGTATCCATCATCGCCCCTCAACCCAGGTCCCCTGCTTGCCGTTGTACTTTGCCAGAAGCTGCACACGGGTACACTGAAAGAGTAGGTAGGTAGAAGGGGAAAGGTGGGGATGTACAAAGGGACAAGAGAGAGAGAGAGAGAGAGAGGAGAGGAAGATCAAGAGAAGCAAGCAGAGCTCCCGGTTCGCTGGATTATTTTGCTTTGCTTCGGTTACCTCTCTCCACACCCTTCGTCCATCAGTCGAGTTGGGTTCTTATTTCCCCCTTGTTCGTAAGTACAGGTAGGTGGTACATGTGTTTGCCGCTTGTTCTCTGTAGTCGCAAGAGTACCCCGCTACCTTTTTCCGACTCCTACCCACCACCACCCTCCCCGTCCAGTCCTGCTCTGTCCGCCGTGCTCCTCATCCCTCCTCATCCTAACCTCCCGGCCCGACCATCTCTGTATCTGGCCTGCCACTCGTGCGCTGCCCTCCATTCTCCTCCATGTCCTCCTCCTCCCCCCCCTCGATGGCTGTCCGAGTAAGATAGATTTAAAGCAAAGCAGACCCGTCCTGTCGTCCACCAGCATCATTGTCGTCTGCAGATTCCTCGATTCTTACCCACCCACACACTCACAAGCAAGCATACATATGCACACCCCGTGGATTTGAGACCGATCATCTCTGGTCATCCGCACAACTCGTCTGCAACTACTTATCAGGTAGCAACCAAGCTCATCATTGACTGCTAAAAAGGGTTGCTTCTCCTCTCCCTCCTCTCCCTCTCTCTCCAACAAACAAGCTGTCACCTGCCATCCTCCCTCCCTCCTCCATCTGGTCCTCCTGTCTCAGTCATCTAAGACGCACGATTGTTTGCTCTTGGGGTTGCATCCTTCAGACGGTTCAACCCAAGACACACGCATACTGACACCTACCTACCTTCGGGGACACACACACACACACACACACCAACTCGCACTACAAAACCCCACGGGACGCCGCCTCCTCATCATTGAGCGATTGCTGCCGCTTCTCGTTTTCTTCATCGGTCCCGGCTGCTCCTCGCGTTGCACCGACCGACCCCGCAAAACGAACGAAACGGGCCCAGAAGAGGCACCAGCAGAAACGCGGTGCAACTCGGACGAAGCTTTTATTAGAGTCGAGAAGAGAGTTGTGTGTACACAGAAAACACCAGAAGACCATTGTAAGTCGACCCGATTAGACTCTTGCCGTTTTTGGCATTCCATCTTTTCCAGCCCTTTGCACCAACAAACGGCACCACCACCCACTGCGCCCTCCCCCCCCGGTCCTTCCTTCCTTCCCCTCGTTCCCGGCCGCCAACTTTTTTCCCACTTTACGATTTACGGTGGCGTGCGGGCGAGAGAGCGATACCTACCTGGTAATCCATGCACATACAATACATCGATTATCCCATCGCACTCACCACCATCGCCATTTCTTCTCTTCTATCTCTCTCGTTCTGTCTCTGTCTCCGTCTCTCGACTCTCGAGAATCTCCTTTCTCTCCCTCCCCTCTCACACACCGCAGCTCAATGTTTCCTCTTGGCCCTTCATGGTCTCTCTCATACGGTGCATGCCCTTGAGAGAAAAACTTCATCAAACGAAACCCTTACCCTCCGTTTCCCCCCCTGCTTGGGCCCCAGTCCAGCCCGACGGTGTTCCCGCTTGACCACATTGGCCCTAAATCCTCTTGATCCCCTGCTCTCTGCCCACTTTCCAAGCCCACCGACTTTCCTCTCGAAGGACCAGGTCCCTGGTCATTCCCAAAAATAAAAAGCGGCACCCTGGAACCTCTGCGCTCACCGCTTCAACCGCTAACCAAGAGGTTATAACAGAGTGACTGTGCTGGTTTTCCACCCTTGGTTCTGTCATAAGAACAAGAAAAAGGAAGCATATCTTGGCACAGAGTCCAAGTATCACCATTCAAAAAGCGTGTCGCCCTCTGCTTTCCTCCCGCCACAAAACTCCTCCCAGTGACCTGAAATGGTCTCGTATTCAATGCAGCCCTACTACAGACAAGCCTCCCTCACTGTCGACACCGCACAGGCACAGCAAAAATATTTCGAGGAGGACGACAACAGCATATTAGACGACGCCATTCTCGACCACAGCGCTATTGACTCTGGTCTCGAGATGTCGCCCCAGATGATTGACAGCAGGAGAGACTCCTTCGCAGTTGGCTCTTCACTGTTTTCACCAAAGCAAGAGGACTGGCAGTCGGTCGACATGCAGTCGGTGCCTTCCAACAACCCTTTCATGGACCCGCACAGCAACAACCCCTTCATGCGCCTCGACCAGCACCAGCAGGCCCAGGCCTTTGCTCAGCAGCCCACGTCCTGGCCCATGACCGCGACCTCGTCGTCCACCTCGGCAACGCCCATGGCCGGCTTTGACGGCCTGCCCGCTGAGTTTGACCCCGCCAACGCCTCCATCTTCCACCGTCCTTCGATCCAGTCACAATCTTCCTTCTCCAACCAGGGTGCTCACATCAACATGTTCTCGGGCATGACCGGCCAGTCAATACCATCGTCTCCGCAGAAGGATCCTTGGGCGGCTCAGAGCCAGGCCATGTCCAAAAAGATGCGGTCCAATAGCCCCGCCATCAGGTCGCACAACGAGCTGCGCCGTGGCGATGGTATCCGGAAGAAGAATGCCCGCTTCGATATCCCCGCCGAGCGCAATCTGAGCAACATTGATCAGCTCATCGCGCAGTCGACCGATGAGCAGGAGATCAAGGAGCTCAAGCAGCAAAAGCGGTTGTTGCGTAATCGGCAAGCAGCGTAAGTCTCATCCCCCAACTTCCTCATCAGGGACATCCTGACCAGTGCTAATACACGCCACAGCCTTGACTCTCGGCAAAGGAAGAAGCAGCACACTGAGCGTCTCGAGGACGAGAAGAAGCACTACACCCAGATGCTCGGCGACATGGAAGAGAAGGTGGCTGAGATGGAGATACAGATGGCCCAGCTCATGCGCGACAACCAGGGCTACCAGGAGTATGTCCAGAAGCTGAACCTCGAAAAGGAAGAAATGATCCGCGAGCACACCATCGAGACCGGCGAGCTTCGCAAGAAGATTGGCGTCCTCACCAGCCACGTACAGCAGCTGGAAGGCAACACCATGCCGACAACCGCGGCCATGAATGTCCCTCAAAACCCCGGCTTCCCTGGCCCGTTCGGCGACATGGACGGCCTCGCCATGGACGGTGGTTGGGACAACATGGGCTTCATGCATGACTTCCCGCTCGAACAAACGGCGGAGGTCAAGCAGGAGCTGCAGATGGTGCCGACCAAGAAGAACGAGGTCTCGCTGCCTCCGTCGGACTCGGAGAAGCCCGCCAACCAAGGCGGGCTGCTCTTTATGCTCTTCCTCGTCGGAGCCTTTGTGTTGTCGAGCCGGCAAACGCCAAGCATTCCACGTGTGTCTGAAGACGTTCGTGCCGCATCCAAGACCCTTCTCGACAATGTGCTCAAGGACGCCGGTGTGCCCCCCTCTGCCTCAGCTATGGCCCCGCAGCCTTCTGGGCCAGCGAGCTGGGGCCATGCTCCCGCTGCCCCCATGATGACTGGACTGGACGGAGTCGCCCCTTCGATGCTGGGCGACCTGTCCGACTCGCTCACTCGACCGACGCAGCAGCAGACCAACGAGCAGCTCTTCTCTCTCTCTGCAGCTCAGTACAACGGCGTCAACTCCCAGGACTTCCTCCAGACCCCTCCTCCCGAGCGTGCCGCCAGCCAGGGGCGACGCAATCTTGCCGACGCCCTGGCCTCGATGCGCACCAACAACAAGGCCGATGTGTACACACGGTCCTTGCTGTGGGATCAGATCCCCAGCGACGTCGTCCGCACCTTTGCCAAGATGGTGGCAGAGTGCAACACACGAAATGGCGCAGAACAGGCCTGCAATAACGAAGCGCCAGGCCCATGATTTCACGACTTTGATGATACACATTTTATTCAATGATGACGAACAAATACGAATCTCCACTGCTTCATGCTCTCACGACCCACGATTCTGAAACACCATGAACTTCCATGTCAACCATGACTCTATGACAACGCATATGCTCTGCACGACCAAAGACTTTTTTGGCTCTTTTGTCACTTGCAACTCCAGCTTTTTATTTCCATTACCGCATTGCAAATACTCGACTTCTAGTTTTAATGTCTTCGATCTTGGATCTCAACCGAAAGCGAAATACAATTACAACAGCAGCTCCCGCAATGCAACAGCAGAGTAGGGCGCCCACGCGCCTTTTTGGCTCATCATAGGCTCACGCCGTCGGACGGACGATTTTCTTTTTAGGATAGCCACTTCTTATTCGAGCACACCACTTTGTGACTTTTCTCTCTTTTTCTTTTTGGCTTGTTTTGATTTATAGCGAGCGAGCGAGCGAGCGAGCGTCTGCTTTTTTTCGGTGGTATTTGCCTGGATTTGTCTCCTTTGCATTCCATGTCTTGTTACAAACTCATTTGGGGTCCCCGTCTCTGCTTTACTGCCAGGAACGGCGGATTGGTATGGTCAAGGGATATCCTGGGTTGGGTGTGGAACGGGGTCTGGGTACGGGAATGGTCCGGGAACGACCTGGCTTCAAACAGTGAGCCAGTCACATTGGGGGCGATTTTCTTTTTCATGTACAGTGACGGGCAGGCATTGGGCACGGGAAGAGAGAGCTTAGTCTCGGGGACTGTCGACATCGACACACAAACTGCGTTTCTGATTTACACACTTTGCATTCAATGCACCCCCTTGCCTCTCCGATGGAAGAGAGGCGTACTTTGCATACCAAATTCATTTAAGTCTTGTTCTTCCTTTGTCTTCGTTTCAATGAAAGAGCAGAAGGGTTGATGGATGAGAAACAAAAACTCCAGACATGGCAAGCTCCTCCTCGCAACAGTCTCACGACTTCTTTTTGTTCTTCTTTTTTCTTCGTGATTTTCGCTCCAGCCAGCGAATGTGGAAGGTTACGAGACACGGAGTTTTCCAAAGTGGATGGACGGACGGACGGGTGTTTATTCTTCTCTTCGTCTCTTCGTGACCGAAGAGCAACAAGTTATTTTCATCACAGCGCGGCGCTTCCCACAGGTTGGCAGGTATTGATCATGAGGCGGGGGTCTACGATCCACGGATATGATGATAATATGGCATTACGAATGTGGGTGCGAGCCCGGGCAGGGAGAAAAGGCTTGGATCTTTTTTTTTTTTTTCATTGCATGGACTTGCCTACAGGTGTGTGTCCTGGCGGCACGCGGGTTGTTGGGCCAGGCGGAACGGATTTTGTTTTTGGTCGAGATAAGGTGGCATTTGCAACCATCAATGGTACTTACTTAGTCTTTGAGTAATAAGTTAATACCACACTGAGAGCGACATTGTATCTCGAAAAAAAAAACTGTCCGATCATTTGTTCTCTCCATCGTGTCATACGTGTGTGCCTCTTTGTAGTTTCTGTCCGACATTTGCTAAATCTGGATACGGGGGGGCTGATGGGTGCTTTACGGTGTGACTACTTGTAGCTCAGAGGCTGTGAGTATTTAGTGCTAGTGCCAGTGTTAGTGTTAGTGCCGGTGGCGGACCGGTGCGAGCCAACGGCGGCCGTCCGTTGGTCTGTCGAGCCGAGCCGGACACGAGTTCCGTTTTTCTGTGGTCTAGTTGATTGATCCTCGTAAGTGTGCTAATATCGCTGTATCGCAAAGTGCCGAAGCAGGTCTCATGGCCTAGCTAGCTAGCACTGCTGCCTGGCACCCCCCCGCCTGTGGACGTTCACCAAGCAAGGGAGGGAGGGGTTCGTCCGGTGATCGGTAGATGGATATACAAAGGAGTCTAAGTTGGAAACAAGTTTTCTTTTCATCCCGATCGATCGATTTTTGGATGAAGGAGTGGTTTAAACGGAACCAAATCCTTGGTTTTCTCCGGGTTAGTTATCGTGGTTTTTGTTTGCACGTGGGACATCAACCGGAGAGAGTCCACGGACGAGGAGGTGTGTGTATGTGTGACATGTCTGGCCTTTGGGTTGTGTCTTAGACAACCCGCCACCCACACACGAGGAAAGAGGTTCAGTGGCACATACACGAGACGCACACACACACACGCACACGCGCACAACACACCGGCCCTTACAGCTTAGCTACCACCTCGAACCGCACCACGGCCCAAAAGGATCTGCTATATCCCCGCGTGCCCTTTCCGTATTCTCCTTTCTCAGTCGGGATCTACATCTCTGCTTCCGGCCAGTATGACCTTGTCTATCTTTCCTATTCAGGGTTCTTCAGGGTTTCATTCCCATGTCGCAGCGGTCACACCGTTGGATGTCATACGACGCCCAAAAAGTAGCAAGGGGGCATTTTCGACAGCAGAGGATAATGATGATGTCTATACGCTATTATTCCGAAAGTGTACCGAGCCCAGTCCAATCCTGCAGAGAAAACGGCACTTTTGCGATCTCCAGACCTTTCGGCTCCGTCATGCGCCTTGACCCATAACTACGCCTGCCTCCTCCTGCTGTTGGTGCTACTACTGGCATTCGACACTCTGAGAGGCCAGTGCGACGATACTCCAAGCCCCCGAAATAGCCATGAAGGGAAAAAGGAGTACATGCCAAATCCAACAGAAGTAAGTTATACCGTAGTCGCGATAGTTGAAAAAGCCTCCGCCTCTCGCCCCCCCACGTATGTTCGTTCTCCAACAAGACAAACCCAGCATGGCTTGGTGCTCTCACCCTGACGTTCGACCAGAGAAAACCCCCCAGAGAAAGCTTCCTGTGATCGCTCGTAGGGATCTTGACATCACAGACCCTAACTAAGCCCTCTCTTAAAAGCTGGGAGGCACAGTCCATGACCTCGGACGATCCCCAAGCCGCGAGCCAATGGACACATGAAGAAGTTCTCTGTACGCAGTCTAGAACCCCCTCATTTCTTCTTCTTCTGGTTCTCCGGGTTATACTTGTCCTTCCAGATCCTGTTTGACTCGCAAAATGCAAAAGGTGTCAGCATGTATTCCCGTTGGCATCAGACGACAAAAAAAAAAAAAAAAAAAACAGACAGGACAGCCCCCTAGGCATCTGATAGGACGCCGGGGGCTCCCTTTCCCCAACGACCCCGTAGCTTTCAACAAGCACAGGGGAGGCTCTGCAGCATGCATCCCGCACGCGAAGGTAAAAACACACGACCCGATTGAGGCCCAACCGGCAGCAGACGTTTCCATTCCGGAAAAGAAGAACCCCCCCATGCCAGAAGAGGTGCGAGAAAGAAGGGGGGACAGGGACGTGATCCAGCCACCAGTCAGTGCCAAAGAAAGCGAGGCGGACAGGAAGCCCACACATGCTCCTAGAGCACATGGGCTAGCCGGGGGGGATGGGATATTCCAGCACGCGAGAGCCTATCAAGCCGACTCTGCAGCTGTCATCCGCGACGAACGCGCACCGCGCCATGCAGACATATGTGGGTAACAAGACCATCGAGGTCTCAGCCGCTGCTCAAGCCACCATTGGATCCTCCGTATGCATAGCCCACCGAACCACAGCTCCGAAACTATTGGACTCGAGAGGAAACGTGGGGAAAAGATGACCCCCCGAAAGTGCAGAAATGCATGCAATAGGCAAATCAGGAAAGAAGGGGTTATGAGGGGTGGGGTTTCAATGACCAGGGAAAAGAAAACGGGGTTTTCCGGCTTACCAGGTATTGCCCAGCGTCTTGTTGCCGTTGTCCTCGGCCAGCCGGTAGTACTTTGCCGCCGCGAACTAATAGGCCCGCGAGCAGCGGGCATGTCGTCAGCCTCATGTGATTACGCCTGCAGCGGATATCTGATCGGACCAGGGGGTGGGGAGGAGAGAGAGGGCAGTGTGCGGGGATCCGATTCGCGCGGAGGCCGCAGGACAACATACAAAGTGCTCAGGTCATCCTGCACCTCGTTGATGCCCAACGGGCACCCAAAAGCGCACGCATTCGAAAAGAAAATAGGGGCAAGGGGGAGAAGGATTCGATGTCATGCTTGGACAGTGCAGGAGATCGCTTGCGTAAGCCAGAACCTCACTGGCTTGTCAAGGCTGACTTCAGCTTGCCTTCCCCTCGAAGCGATTCCCATCCCGGCTGATGTGCACTTCTGTGTGATCTGAGATCACGATGTCCGTCTCGAGGGAGAGGCAGGTGTTGTTTGTGGCAGGGCGAATGACCTTTGCATGGGGCGGGCAACGTACCTTGTCCTTCTTGCATCCGAAGCCCTCCAGATAGCACCATGCCACCTCGTTCATCGCATCTAGATCGCACGATTCTCGATCAGCATGACCTGTGCCATTGGAGCTGGGAAGAAAAGTGCAAAAAAAAAAAGAGGAAGCAGGGAACATCGAGGGTCTAGATGCCGTTTGCCTACCTGTATCGCCCAGATTCGCCGCCGTCTCGTAGTACTGCGTATTTTGCCAATAGATCGTCAGTGTTTCACATCGCCTCCTACATGTCAAGGGGGAAAAGCCTGCTTCCCTGCTCGACGCCTCCTCTTTCGCCCGCCGAGGCGCGACGCAAAAGGAAAAAAAGCATCACAGGGGCTAGACTTCCGAGTGGTCCACAGACGTACCTGTTTCGCCGCGATGGCGTCCTTGGGTATCCCCCACCCGTGGCGGAAGCAGTTGGCCAGCTCAAAGATGGCGAGGACGAGCTCGCCCTTAGCGGCGCCTCCCTTCTTGAGCCCCGCCTGCAGGGCCAGGTCCTCGACCGTTGCCGCGTTGGACGCCGCCGCCGAGAGGTAGTTGACTGCCGCCTCCGTGTTCGGCTCGCATCCCCAACCGTGCCTGCAAGGGAGAGGGTTCCGCCACACGTTAGCTAGTTTTCTTTCTCATGCGTTTTCCCGCATGCCCTGGGTGATGTGACGAGGACTGCCATTGGGGGTCTCATCCGCTGCGTGGCCCTGCCCTCGTCCAAGAGATGCCACTCTCGTGTGATCAGAATAGCACAAATATGCGTGACTGTGAAGCTCGGCCATACTGCATGCACTGCACTGCACTGCACTGCATTCCTCCTCGCTACGCATTGCTGCCCGCCTCACCAGCCATCCCGACCCTCGCAGCACCAAGAAAAGCACCAACACGCACAAACAAGAAAAAAACACTCACCTCAGCGCCAGCCCATACAGCACCTGGCTGAGCGGGTTGTTCGCCCCCTCCGGGTCCGCTAGCCGGCCAAACATCCTCGTCGACTGCTCCAGCTCCCCGGCCTCGTGCAGCCGTATCGCCTCCTGTATGTCGGCGTCGATCTCCTTGCTCGACACGACGTTGTTGTTATTGTTATTGTTGCCGCCTGTGCCTGTGCATGTGCCTGTGCCGGACGGCGTCCCGGGCCGGCTGGCGCTGCGCGCCCGCTGGTGCTGCTGGTCGTTGGCCTGCGCCAGCATCGTCGCGCGCTTCTCCCACCGCGCGCCCTTGTCCTCCTCGTCGGCGGCCGACGCGGGCGACGCGGCGCTCGCCTCGGCCGGTATGTCCGGCAGGTCCTGCGGCACGCGGCTCGAGCTCGAGGGCGTGCGCGACAGGTGCAGCCGCTGCGAGAGGCGGCGGTGCGTGCCGCCGCCGCCGCCGCCGCCGGGCGGGCTCTTGCCCTGCTGGTGCTGGCTCTGCTGGTGGGACGAGGCGGCCGACGAGGCCGAGGCGCTGCGGGAGCGGGAGCCGCGGCCGAAGACGCCGCGGTGGTGCGAGGACGAGGACGGGGGCTTCTCGCCGCTGTTGCTTCCGCCGGGGTACGGCGCCGGGTCGCTGGGCGGGTGGATGATCTCCTGGGAGACGGTGTCGGAGCGGATGAAGGTGAACTCGGGCGGGCCTAGGCTCTGCTGCTGCTGCTGCTGGTGGTGGTGCTCGGCCTCCTCGTCGATCTTGTCCTTCTTCTTGAGCATGTCCCGGAGCCCCATCTTTTTGGCACGCGGTGCTCCCCCCTTTCTTTGCCTATGTGCGTTTTTGTCTTGTTGTGGTCTTCTGTCCCCGTATGTAAGGGAGGGTCGAGGTCGAGATCGGTATCGGTATCGCAACTGACCGGAGAGGAGAGACTTGTCTCTGGGGAGAGAGATCTCGCGACGGTGGGGCAAATATATGGCAGTTGGAAGTTTGCGGTCTCGGTAGAACAAAGAACGTGAGCAATTGCGATGTTTGCTTTCAAGGATGCTGAGAACGGTAACTCTACCAAAATAAAACCGCCCTTCCTCTTCGAAAATTGGCTATGTACAATGGGAGGCGGGTGCTCTGTCGTCGGGATTGCTCTCGAGGGGCCGCGTTCGAGTTCCCGGGCGGCTACAGTTCTCAGCTCAGTAACTAGTCAGCGTCAGGAAGGACCCCGGATCGTCATGGCGCGGGGCCAGCGGGGCTTAGAACATGGCGGTGCTGGGCGCCACAGCGGCAACACTTCAATGCTCCTCCAGCTGTGACTGCGACTGTGATAAACTCCTCCGGTTTGCCGCCTATGATATCCGTGAATTCACCAACGTGAACATGCCCGCCCAGTGGGTATTTCTCACTTCCGCGTATTCACCCGTGCACACCAGCGGAACACAGCGACGATGCCCCTTTTTGGACCCGTGCGATCTTTTGGTGTCACGGGCCCTTCTCAGCGGGCATTCGTCTGTGAATGCTCGTTATATGGCTTCAAAAGAGTATTGGTTTGGTCAAAGAGCCAGCCAACGTAGACACGTGAAACCCCGTAAACTCATTGTCATGGGACTCGATGTTTTCCCCCTTCTCATAGTATCTCTATATGTAGACATGGTTCATCGTACAACACCACGAATGGCTCACTTCTTGACAAGCCTATACTTCCCCCCCACGACCTCGAGCTCCCCCTCCCGGACCTTCTCCCCGAGGAACTCCTGCAGCTCCTCGTTGCCCCAGGCGAACCCCTCGGCGATCATCATCTTCATCATCATGGCCATCTGCGCCAGCGGCATCGAGCTCGCCGCGTTGGTCAGCATCCCCCGGATGAAGTTCCAGTACAGCTCCCGCCGCGCCTTGTCCCGCGCGTCCGCCGCCGCCGCGGAGCTGCCCGCCTGGCCCGCCGACTTGTGCGGCGACGCGGGTCCCGCTGCCGCCTCCTCGTCCTCGTCCTCGTCGGCACCCTCCGGACCCGCGGCGGCGGCGCTCGCCTCGCCCGCCTCGCCCAGGCGCTCGACCACAGCGTACGTCGTCCCCTCCACGCGGCGCAGCACGCCCAAGCCGGCCCAGAACTCGAGCGCCGCGGCGACGAGGTCGTCGTCCATCTGCAGCAGCATGTACAGGTCCTCGACCGACCTGGTCACCGGGCCGCGTGTCGCATCATCATCATTATCCCCTCCTTCTCCGCCGTCCTCGTCCTCGTTCTGGAACGCGTAGATGACGGTCGCCTCGTAGATCTTGCAGTCCGCCGCCACGGTGCGGTCCTCGAGCTCGAGCTCGACCGACGCGCGCCCGAGGTAGTTGAGCCAGTTGAGCCGGCGCCCGCCCTTCATGTGCTCGAAGCCGGCCTCGTACTGCCGCTGCCGCTCCACGACCTCGTTCGGCAGCAGGAAAGTGTCCTTGACGAGGTTGGGCCAGTACAGCCGCGACAGGATGCGCGAGTGGTACTCCATCCCGCCGCCTCCGCCGCCACCGTTGTCCTCCGGCTGGGCACCGCCCCGCGGCAGGACAGCCGGGAGGGGCGTACCCGGCGGTCCCTGAGGCGTGACGGGCCCGCCGCCACCCTGTGGCGTGCCGGCCATGGCGGGCGTCCCCGGCGTGGCGAGGCCGCGCCGCTGCAGCTTCTGCACCCTGTTGATGACGGTGTCGACGCGCAGCCCTTCCTGTATGTCCCTGATCATGACCTCGCAGTGCTGCAGCGCGCCCTCGCCGAAGCGCTTCTTGAGCAGGTTGAGCACCTTGATCTCCTGCGATATGTCGCCCTTGGCGGCGAGCAGCCGCTCCGCGACGATGCTCTGGAACTCCTTGATGAACACGTCCTGGCTCCCGAGGGCGCTGATGAGCGTGCCGATGACGTCCTCCGACTTGGGCCGCTTGTAGTTGACGCCCGCGTCGACCGGGTCCGGCACCCACGTCATGTCGTTCCAGTCAAGCTCCTCGTCCTCGACCGTCTGGCGGCGCTGTTGTGACGGGTCGTTGAGTATCACAGCGAGCTCGACCAGTGTGTCGGGCTTCTTCTCTTGGGAGGAGTCGCCCTGGTCCTCCGCCGTCTGTTTCTTCTCTTTGGTCTCCTCGGGATCGGCAAGCAGGCCGGTCACGACAATGCGCACGGCATCTTCCCTCTGGCAGAGGTAGAGCTGGAGCGAGGTGGCCACCCTGCCCAGAAGGACTTTGGAATTGTCCAGCGCATGGAGCGTCCGGATCATCGAAATGTACACCTGTAGGATCTCCAGCGTCGAGCGAGCAGGATGTAACAACTTCCTCTGCAACGTCGCGGATAGGGTGTTGGTCAGCTGCAATCTCCTCTGCGGCGTCGTCACACTGGCCCTCAGGTCGTCTAGAGCACCTTTGCTCGCCGGCCACTGCATGACAATGTCGAACAGCTCAGAGATGCGGAGCGACGCCAGCCGCCCGACGCCGATCTCCTTCCACTGCTTGACGTGGGACAACGAGACGGCCTCGTGTCTGCCCTTGCTGATGCGACCCATGACCTCGAGGGCCAGTCTCGCGTAGTGGTTCTCGATCCAGTCGCACAGGCTAGCGATGCACGGCGAGGGCAGACCGCTGCCGGCGCTCGCCGTCGCGCTCCTGGTCTTCCTCATGAATGCGTTCTGGCCCTCCTCGCGGCCCTGAACAGAGATCCACAAGCCCGAATATGATAGAGTCACGAAATCCGACATCAGAGCGTCCATCATCTCGGCGAAGAGGATCTCAAAACGTTCGCCAGCTAGCCCGACCTCGGCCAACGCCTCGACCAGCTCGTGAAGCCGCCGCCGCAGGGCTTGGATCTTTGAGTCTCTCTCGTCAGGGGGCGCTGGGCGAGACTTTTCTTGTGTCCTCTTCCCAACTGAAGCAGGCCTGTTGCCGTCTGCATCGCACAGGCCCAAGATCGCGCTCATGAGATGCTGGAACACGACGCGGATGGAATGCATCAAGGCGGCAGATGTTGAATTTCCTATGAGTGCGTGTATGTCCCTCCTGAAACTCGTCGCCACCGCATCCGCAGCGGCCTGAGAGGCATCCGTCTCGGTAGCAACGGCCAAGTCTTGTCCGGGTGGCAGGCCGCGAAGGATCAGCGAGAGTCCGTAGAAGTAAAGTCGCAGGGCCGCTTCGAGTGTGCGGATGCTGCTCATGACGATGGCCAAGTGTTTGTCGTAGAACCGGACGTCTCCCTGGAGACTCGCATCCGTCGTGGAATCGGTGGCACCGGCTTGGGCCCCGGCACACGCCGAGAGCATCGGGAGGACATGCTGCACAAAGTGCCGGCGGACCTGCTGCATGTGCCAGCCGAGGAGGTCCTCGGTGTGTCTGGCCCGCGGCAGGGCCGTCTTGGCGTGGAGGACGAGCCGCAAGGCAGCTTGGAAGTCCGCTTCCGCCCCGGCGCCCTGGGACTGATACTGCGACTCGGGCGCTAGAGTCCCGAACGAGTCCTCGGCGGCCACGGAGGAGGGAAGGGAGATGCGGGTGGTCACGATATGCCACGCACGGTCGTACCGCACCTGGTCGTCCGCCAAGCCCTCGGATTGGAGAGGCCGGTCCGGCTGGGACGGTGACCAGATCTCCGAGGCCCCGGTATGGGGATGTGTCGATGACGGCGACCTGAGAGCATCCGGGCTCGAGAAGGGCCCGCCGAGGCCAAATCCCGGGCGCTGTAGCGGCGTGCCGGGCAGATCACCAGGAGCGTGCGGGTGGCCAAACGGGCTCTGGCCGGCGTGAGGGCCGCCGAAGGCCTGGCCGAAGTCCGGGAACCTGGCTGAGGGTGTGGAGTAGGGCGTGGGCTGGGTAAAGTCGGTCTGGAAGACCGAGTGGAAGACCCTCCGCCGCTGGTTCTTCCACCTGGAAGGCGCGACTGCTGCGGACATGGCGCAGGCTGCAGGCTGCAGGCTGGAGAAGTTTGTTTGCGTCCTGCCCTGTCGCGGAACTGGCGGGCGGGCGTGCGGACAGAAAGGTCCTGTTGACGACCAGGGGTGGTGGGTGGTGTTGTTCTGGGGAAACGGTTTGGCTGGCTAGTTACCTGGCGGAACTCGCTCTGCAGCAAATGCCGAGTACGCGATCGGCGCTCATTTCCCCCCCAAGCCCCAATTTACCTGACACCTTTTTCTCGTTGGGGAAATAGCTCGTATCCGGGGTGTTCAAATATTGTAACCTCGTTGGGAAACAATAATGGCCACGCCCGTCTTTGTCTTGCACGCAAGCGAGGATGAAACGGGTGGTCAAGCGGTAACAAGATTCGCAGTACGATGTCTGGTTTTGGTGGATGTGACGACGCGCTTGTTTGGCCCGCCGCACGCCGCCCTGGTGAATCAGTGATTGCTTTCGGGCGGGACGCGTTCGGCGGTGGCTTCCTGGTTAGGCAATACAGCGCCGTCTAGACGCGATCTGGCGGGCAGGCACGCAGGGCGCTAACAGGCCGCATCGCTGTCGTCACTGACGTGACCTTGAACAGACGACATCGCATCCATGCATCATCATCACCGCTCTTGAACAGCTCTCTCAGAGACTGGCTGTACTTGGAATAAAAATCTATTTTTGCACTGCACAGCCATCGCGATGCTCCCCGTCCATCATCATTTTGCCCACTGCCCAGCCAGCCTGTGCGTGGTGCTCGGCTGTGGAGTCCTGGACCGACACCCAGTGGCGTGGCACCTTTTCACCGTCTCGGCCTCTCGCTAGCTATCACCGTTGCGATGTTCCGTCAGGACAGCACATGCTTCAGGCCGCACATGTCCACGTCCGGCAATTCGCCTAGGTACCACCTCTTCTCTGACCCCTTTTCTGTGTTCTGGCCCTCTCATGCTCCCGACCCGTTCGAGGAGGGGCGTGTTCAGGAAGTTTCGGGGCGTCGATCGATACGATGTGGTTGCATCTCCTGGACCACCGGCTCTCCCTGATCCTACGCGATCCCTATTCCGACTCATCACACACATCACACAGAGCCAGTGTATCAAGTTTAAAACCCAGTTGCCCCTTGTTCAGCCCTAAGGAATATCAACCCAGTGGCCTGTTTGCCGTCGGCCAGAAGGGCTCTGGGTCTTGACCTACGGCCGTAGGGCCTAGCCTGGTACGCCTCCGCTCTCGGCCGCCACTCTTGGTCAGGAGGATCAAGTAGCTGTCACGCTATGCCCTGCGACCTGCGGGACACCGCTGTAAGTACTTGTACCTCGGCTGGGCCGACAGTGCTCCTCCAGTTGTCGAGTGGGGTGCTCTTGTCAGTGCGGGTTCAACGACGGGCACAAGGATCCGCCTTCTCCTTTTGCACCCGCTGCACATGTAGGAGTAGGGGGTGACGATGGGGGAAGAGGGTGCAATGCAGATAAGGGGCTGGGGCTTTCGTGTGATCCTTTGTGCGAACCTTGATCGCCTCGGCCTTTGGAAGAAAAGGGCATGTCCCCGGCCCCAGTCGCAAGGAAGCGTGCATCATCACCACCCCCCTCGATGATCCATGGCTTGATCCGCAGTCTAGAAGCGGCACAGCGTGTTTCTCGAGCTTCGATCTCTTGTCAAGACGGGTGCCAGATTCCTCCCCCGTCTTTGCGGCTCTGGATATTGCCGTGACTCACTAGATCTTTAGGATGACTTCCTCAGGTTAGACCCGGTAGGCCTCGGGACCGACACAGTTCACGTCCCGACCCTGGGGCCCTCCTAAAACAGAGGCGAACACCGATCAGGAATAAGTCTATCAGTGAAACAACATATTAGTGCCGTGTCTTTGCGAGAGCAGCGCTGGGGTTGCAACAGCATCGCCAACTCGGGTGGCATCTTGACCATCCAAACCGCTCAACAGGGGTTGCGTCGATGACCGGCTCCCGTCGGGTACGGACTACCTGGGTGAGACTCGTCACGGTTTGTCGATCAGCCAGGCAGCGCCATCTCTTCAAAGTCAGATTCGGCAGTGCATTGATTTGCTGATCCATAGCCATTGCAACTCTTCTACAAGTAACTAGACAAGTAGACAAGTAGACAAGTAGACGTTGGGTCGACCCCGGCAGCCACATGGTCCAGTTTCTTCGCTGGGAAAGATAGTTTGCCGGAGATGCCGGCACCGAAAACCGAAAGACCTTGTCGATACCAGGAGCACCCCTTTGCAATACCGACCTACCCGCCCTCCAAACTTTCCGAGCACTCAAACCGGTCTCTCTGTGTGTGAACGTGACGTGGTAGGGGTCGCGACTAGAGGTCTGGCTCAATGACACCCACAGCTTTTGGCTAGGATGTTCCAGAACGTGATATTGCGATGGCCCATAGCCGATACAAGCCCAGGGCATTAGAGTTTGCAAGTGCGGTACTGCGAATAAGCTCCGAAGTTGAAGTGGCAATGGACAAGGTCTAGATCGACCACCGCGACTCTGTGTCCGCGGGTGTGGCGCCCAGCTTCGCGCACAGGTATCTCGAGTGCGGTGTGTAATGTCCCACGCGTCGTGAAGAAACGCTTTCTCCAGGGGAGACACATACGGAGTATGAGAGAGAGAGAGAGAGGGTGAGCACTAGACCAAGAAGAAAAAGAGATGTGGCAGTCATGATGGAAAGTGCTGACTGTGGGGCGCGCGAATGATTGACTTCAGGGGTTGTTGGGTTCTCTGGGCTGTCGAGGCTGTCTGTGTCTGTGTTCGCTTGGGAATCCCAGACCACACACTGTGGGAGGCTGGCCAGGATGGAGGTGGAGGCATGGAGGGTTGTATGGAGAGAGAGAGAAAGAACATGAAGACAGGGATCAAGGCGCGGGCCGCCAAAGCCATCCATACCTCTTTCCTCCCAACTTGGCTCCTTGGTTTACTTTACCATCTGATAGAGCAAGTACTTGTAGCTGTACTTCGCTCCTGCCCACCAGCGGGAGTGAGCAGCTGCCTGAGGTTTGGGCCAGGCTTCCGCGTATTCTGGATTTGACGTCACTGCAACTGTGGTCTTTCTCCTTCCATTTTGGGCCTGTAGTGCATGAAATAAGTGCCTCGAGAGTTTCATTGTCATTTTCTGCTCCGGCTAACTCCAGGTGATAGACGGGCTCGCTTGGTTTACCTCCCTGTCCTCACAGCAAAACAGTAAGAGACCAGCAAACATGCTCACAACCCACCCGCCTTTACCTTTCCCCTCTGGCGTCGATCTACATGCGTGCGCGCGCCTGGTTACAAGTAGAGGAGAGTGTTCCCTCGCATGCCTCACATGGGGGGCACCTCCATACCAATTTTGCATCATCAATGCCATCTCGGATGAACCAGCACAGCTGAGCCAGGCAAGGGAGCTCCTTGTCTCGAGAAAAGAAAGGCCGAGACTAACAGCTAGGCTGAGGAGCGGCGAGCTTGGCACGTCGAGCCAGAAATGGCTTTGACCTTTCTGGAAGCCAGTTGACAGCGGGCGCAGACGGACAGAACACCTCAACCCACCCACTAACAGGCGCTATGCTGAGACACACAGCTCTCCAAAGCTCGCCCAAGCTTGTCAGGCACGTCAAGGGACTAGCTTTTGTTTCGGCGGGGTTGAAACAAAGCCGGCACGCTACTCTTCTTGTCTCCCTGACAGGTTGACAGCTAGGACGGATGTGGCAAGGTGGGTGTGGCGGCATCTTGTCATCCCGTCCTCGCCCTCCTCCGCCGAATATTGGACGTACAAGTACCTGCCTACCTAACTTTTCTGCAGAATATTCTCGACTAGGTGTCATTCATGCGTACGCAGAGATTGAGAGGCAGAGTGACAGGGGCAACACGAGGTTGGGCGTTTTTGCGCGCCACTCCGATCACCCTGCTAGCAGAGTTGGGGGCTTCGGCATCTTCAAGAATTCCCGACAGGGCTTCCGGCAGGCGAGCTCCGGACCTGCCTCTCACCCGGCATGAAGGATGTAGAGGATTCCCAGCCGAAATCGTGTCGAGAGCGTATTAGGTACATCGTCCATCTGATCGAGGGCCATGGCCCACGTTGAGCCCTGTAGGGCGGCCCCAATCAGGGGCAGGTGCGTCTGCATCTTCGTCGCGGCACTCGAAAAAACTGCAAACATCCCAGCAGTTGACCATTTCTAGGCAAATTGGCGATCGAGCCTATGAAAAAGTCTGCAGCCTCGACAGCCCGTCTCCACAAATCACGTCAGTCAGAAGGAAAAGCAAGCGGCCGCCGCACTGGCATATCAATGCAGAGCTGTTCACTTGGCCCCCAAACTCCGGCCTGCGGTTGTCGCCTAAGGTGGGCCGGGATCTGCGCCGTCCTCCAGAAAGAGGTCCGCCGAAGGCATCTCCGTTTTGCGTTCGGCCGCGAGTGCATCGCGGCGGCCGGGATGCGCGCGCAGCGCGTTAGCGTCGCTTGCCATTGCCTTCTGTTACAGAGGGTTGCATGGGGTGTTTCTGGGCAATCACACTCTGCACATACTTTACCCAGAGAGACAGGGCAGAGACCAGTTCAGTTACCTGGACCAACAGTGTGGTGTGTGATTGCCCACCGGCTCCACCGACCTGCAAATCCACCGGAAGCCACTGTGATCTCTCGCTGGGCCCGCACTAGCGCACGACGTCCCGGCTTCCGACTTGAGGGTCTGGCGCCCTGGCAAATCCCTGTGAGAAACGGGGCCAAGGACAGGGACGGGGGACCCAGGTTGCTTCCAGTGCTGCATGCAATGGACCGGCGCCTGTAACAATTCACAAAATTCACCACGACGATCCGCGCGATGAGATGAAACGTGAGGGATTCACGTTGTTCCCCCTTCCCCAGCGCGGCCCAAGCCCGACAAGGTCTTGGTAGGGCAGAACCAGCCTGTAGGCTGTCACGCTCGTCCAATCCCGCCCAACTGTCTACCTCCACTCAGCATGCCGGGGCACCGGTGCCTTTCCTCTACCAGGGTGTGTCAGTACCAACACTAACTAGGCCTGGTATGGTTGGGCCTTTCCAAGGTTGTCCACTTGATTCCCTTTTGGGTAAATGATAGGGCTTGGGTTCAAGGTTGCAACTATTTCCGGGGCGGCTGTGCCGACTGATTGGCGTTGGTATCAACCTTCTCTGGACGGAGTTCAATGGTAGTCGACATACCTGTTGACAGAGGGTTGGCAACCAAACATGCACCGCGCCGCGCGCGTCATGAGTTCTCTCGTCTAAGCGATTAGAAGAGATTTGGAATGATGCGCTCGCTGGTGGCTGCCCCCTCTCCTCGCGCGCCTCCAGTCTCGCAATGGTGGACTTTACCCGGGCTTGGGTGCCATCCGAAACCACTGGTTGACCGCTAATTTCGACACAGTCAGCACCAAATTCTCATCCGGGCTGCACAGAGCGGCAGGGCGCTTCAGGCGTCAAAGCTCGCACCTGCTTGCAGTTACATCCACTTCCATAGATCGCCAGAGTGAATGCTCCGGCTCCCAGACAGTGGTAACTCCCCGTCTTTCCCCTTCCTTGGCTTCTGTCTGTGTACATGTGTCCCCCCCTGTCGTTGGTTTCATTAAACATTAAGCATTGAGGCGTTTAACCGCGCCTTTGCGAAATGACCTCGGGATTTTTTCAAAGTTGTTGGTAAGTGCCAGCGACACACACCCACCACTTCCACGTCCGTCCTGGTTATGGCAAGCACGCATACCTACCTTTAATGAGCACCGTGTTGTTGCTGTGGATGGCATGTTTTTATTGCGCACGCGTGGACCCGAGCTGTTCATACTTACGTTGACTTGCCTTTCTGGGTAATCAATCGACCGTTGGACTAGCAAAGCTGTCAAAAACCGTTTTTGATGCGGCGCAGCAGACCAAAGAACTTTTAACCGATTATCTAACACGACATAGCCAAGGGTCCTTGCCGCGCCGTAGAGCTTGCCGCCGGCGCAGCAGCCATGCCCGGGGTTCTAGCTGTCTGTCCCAAAGGTAACGTTAGGACGCTTCAGGGTTCCTGGAAGAAAAAACAGCTCAAGCCCTGGTCTCTCTTCGATTCTTCACGCTTGCGTCCTTCACTAGCCATGTACATCAACACCATCTCCACGGGCTACGAACAGCGGTGTGCGTATAAGTCGCACACACCCCCGGGAAGATCATGACCGCCAAAGTCCGCACAGCCGCCGAAAGTCCGCACGCTATGACAGATAGGCGAAGCTCCAAGCTTGACAAACGGGCGGTGTTCTCCAGGCAGGCGTACTCCCGCTAGCTTTTTCCTGTTTATGCATGACCTTTCTTGCCAGAAAAGGGTTGGTCTGAGTTCTTTAACTAGGGTACGCACGCGCGCGGCGAGCCATGAGAAAAGTACTACTCCGTAGATGCAAGAAACTGGGGTGTGTCAGAAACAAGCACGCACGGTGGACTGGCCGGCCGGCCGGCCGGCTACTTACTTACCTTGCCTGCCTGCGGTGCATTTACTTGGCTGGCGAATTTCTGTGCGGAGCGTCTTGGTCTCCCCGCTGGCACCGTCATCATCAGGGTCCCCCTTTTCCGTTTCGTCTCGCTTGCTTCCCACTCGTTTACACCACACCTCCTCACCTAAGCCCAAAGAGTGCTTTTCTCACAGACCTGCCTAAATGGGTTGCATCGCACTTCTCACTGTGAATAGCTGACTCTCCTCCTCCCCCTCCCAGCAGGGTCCAGTCCCCGGAACCAGAGGGACGAGAGCCAAGGTCAGCCCAGCTGGTTCAATACGTGCATGCGTCAGGAAAACCCAGGACACGGACGGCCTGGCGCCTGGGTGCCTTGACATCCATGGATATAGTTTCCAATGACAACACCCATAAGACTGAACTACCTGTCTTAGATAACCCAGCCCAAACCCTTGGCTGGGGAACGGGAGGGTGTTGTTGCTTTCCTTTACAACCCACACACCCTCCCAAACCTTCCCACCCCCTTGCCCTTGCCGATACTGATCGTTGACGTTTCTTTGCTCAAAGTTTTTTATCCCACGGAACAGACCGGGGGGGGGGCGGGGGGTGGAATGCTCACAAGTATGTTCTCCACGGACAAATGCCCCCCCCCCTTCCCTTCCTCGCTTCTCTTTAACCCGTGTCAGTGCCAACGTCAGACGATCAAAGCACTGAGTCGGGGCCGGCTAAGGATGGATGACCAGGTATTTGAAATGTCCTCAAGGCAAGTTCTCACAGGATCACGAAGGCTTCTCGAATACCACTTGGAGGTGCAACAATCGGAAACAAACAAGGGGGGCGGGTTTCTCTGGTTTCCCTGCGAAAGTACACGCTGGGACCGCCCCCCCATTCTCTTCTTCTGTTCTCCTCGCTTTCGTTCTCTATACTTCTCCCTGTGATATGGACTTTGTAACGGCCCCCCCCTTCCTCCTCCCCTCTTGGGGGACGGCCGCTCGCCACACCTTTGTTGTTCCCGTCCACTGCTCTTTGCCATTTGCTCTAGACACCCTAAAAGGTAGCTGTGTAGATTGCTGTTTTGCTTCCTCCCCATCTCTCTCTCTCTCTCTCTCTTCGGACCTAGTTGCGTTCATGAGAGAAGTAAAAAAAACAAGAAAAGAAAGACACGGGTTTTGGTGTATATACAGGCCCCCTCCCCATTCCGTATGCTCTGGCTGTCTAAGAAGTCCTCCCGTAAAAAATAAACGTTGTGAAAATAAAATAAACGCAAAGGCAAAAGAGAGTATCCGCACTGCAATGGAGATCGTTAAGAAGGGAAAACAAAGACACACGCTGAACACCCATATTCCCCCTCTTCCTGTCCTGTCCCAAGCATCGTGATCGTCTCGTAGCACGCGGCCATCTGGTGGATGCGGAAGATGCTGTCTCGTTTGTGTACTCAACATCTTAAAATTTCTGCTCTTGGAGCAAGTCGTACTCTGTCGAAGAATGTCACATCTTGACCCCATAGACCACACACACAGCTCTGCATGAAAGAAACCACAGAAACCCACTCCCGCTGTTCCCCCCCCTTCACTCGGGGGCCACTTATGACCCCCTCCGCTGCTTGCACTTGTCGTGCTGGAGGTGCCCGTTCCGCGCCGTCGTCCGCGTGAACTCGGCGCCGCAGTTGGGGCACACCGCCTTGGCCGCCTGCCCGGACTTCTCGCGCTGGTGCCGCAGCAGGTTGCTAAACGTCGAGAACTGGCGGCCGTTGCACCCGTGCTCCCAGCACTGCGGCTTGGGCCTGCTCTGCACGACCCGCACGCTCGACCCGGGGTCGTGGCCGGCGCCGCCGGCGCCGCCGCCACTGGCTATCATCTGCTGCTGGTGCTGTTGGTGGTGGTGGTGGTGCTGTTGTTGTTGTTGTTGTTGTTGTTGTTGTGAGTGTGACTGCGGCGGCGGTGGTGGTGCTGCCTGGCTGGCGAGGTGCTGGTACATCAAGTTCGGGTCCTGAGATATGGGTATGGACGGCGTGCGACTAGTTGTAGAATCTGTTAGTCCTCACCTAGGTCTCTCCAAGCAAAACACAGACAGCTCTCTGTGGCACTCGACTTACCCATAGTGCGACGGCAAAGGCGGCGTCGTGACGGCCGGGTAGGTAGGATAGTCAGACAGGTACGCCGTCTGCTGGTACGGGTTCTGGAACATGGCCGCCGCCGCCGCCGCCTGGTGGTCCGCGGCCGTCCCGAGCGGCGGCGAGTACGACGACATGTACGGCGGGGGCGCCATGGCGCCGCCGCCACCACCACCGTGGCTGGCCACAGGCTCGGTGAGAAGTGACATCTGCGAGGGCGCCGCAGTGGTAGTGTACATGGACACGCTGCCGGTGCCTGCCGCTGCGCCGTGCGCCATCTCGGCGATCGTAGTCGGCGGCGACTGGTACGACGCGCTGCCCGCCCTCCTCAGGCGCGTCGCCGCCTTCGAGTCCCGCCTCGCCAGGTCGCGCTGGCGCTTGAGCTCCCGCTGCTCCGGAGTCAGGGTCCCGCGCGGCGGGCTGCCCGTCATGGACCGCGAGGTGCTGGCGGGGCTCAGGCTGGGGTCCGGGGCGCCGTACGAGGAGAGGTCGTGCCCGAGCAGCCCGCTGCTGCCCTCCATGCCGGGCCAGGGGAATGATGATCTGCTGCCCATACCGAACATAGGATCAAAGTTGGAGATGGCAACAGCGCTGTAGTTCCACGGGAAGAATTTCCTTCTGTGAGCTTTGGGGAACTTTGCGCGGGAGGGAAAAAGGCCGGCGGCCGCGGTGAAAGAGGAAGAAGAAAACTCACCTCATGCTTGCTGAGTGGGATGAAAGGGCTGGCGATGACGATGCTGTCTGCGGGTAGCCCTCTGCTGCTTCTAGCCTCAGGAAGGGAGCGCCTTCTGATGTCGATTCGAGATCGAACCACTCGGCATTCAAAGAGTCGTCGGGAAAGGGTTGCGGTAGTGGAGAAGGAGCTTGTGACACGGAAGTTGGTAGAACGGCAGCAGTGTGAGAGAAATGGGGGCTGATATACGAGGGGGACGGGGCCCAGCTCTGTGATGATTGTGGTCTACTTGAGCCAAAGACTATGCTCCGGGGGGAGTCGACAAGTTGTAATGACTGGAAGAGCCCCTCAGTTGTGGTGGTAGATACACCGCTGTTGGCTCTTGATCTGGGAGCTTGTGAGTACGGGTCCTCGCGGCCGTGACCTTGTGATAATGACGAGTCCATTGGAGGAGACAAAGGAACTAGAAAGCCAAGAGACTCTGGAGCACACATACGTAGACGTCACTCGTGGTCAAGACAGCGGGAGGTCATCGATGGTATGACGAGCACGGGAAGGGCGTCTTTGGCAACGACTGTGGAAGTACACAGTGACTTATAAGAAGCTGGGAGACGAAGTTTGGGTTTCGAGGAGGCTTGTCAATATCGGTTGGCCTTGAGTAGGAGGTTGGAGAAGTCGAGAAACAACAAGAGTAGCTCGAGTCTATCTTTGGAATGAAGACAAAGCTTTAAGCTCATCCTCAGCCTCAGAGGGTCGACATGGTCGAACCCTTGGGGCCGGGGACGCTTATAAATTTGGAGAGGCAGTGTGCTACGGTGGATCCCAGAGAGCCCAGGACAAGCCCACCTCTACCCTTTTCCTACCTAGTTACCGTTAAGGATAACGGATCAGGGAGACAGGCAGCTCAAGGTGTGTATCATGGCCCATGGGTATGGACAGAAGCCCACAAGGACCCAGGACGCGGCCTGACAGGGGGGACACTTGTGCCCGTCACTCCGAGTAGGCCCCATGGTGGGAGGAGGGAGCGAGGAGGTAAGGTCGGTAGGTAGGTACGTACTCAATGTACCTACACAGTCACCTCTATCTGTACATCCACCCTGGACAGGGAATAACGAGAAGAAGCAAGAGAGAGCGAGAGAGAACGAAAGACGAGGGTGAGGGACCGCGTTAGCGCGAGGTCGTGGGCCTTGCGTCTAAGTGGGCACGGTAAGAAGGGGAATCAAAAGGCGGCGGGAGATGAGAGTTGTGTGAAAAGGGGGGGTGAGATTGGGAAGCGTTGGTGGGGATGGGTGTGTACTACCACTGACAGACGACGTCCCAGAGAAGTGCAAAGTGATTGCGGCCGAGAGTACCCTGCAAGCGGTTGGGACAGTGTCCAAGACACAGTCCAGAGACTTTGTTGATGGGCAGGCAGACAGCACAGGACCTAAGCCAGACTGGTGTCCCAACCTGGCTCGAGATGAGCAGGCATGCCAGGGCTGGGGAGAGTGGTGTCGAGACCAGGGTGGGCTAGGTTGGGACTTGGTAAACGGTGGCCCTACAGCAAGGGGCTTGTCACCCTGCTGTGGGGACCTCGATTCAGTGGTCCTGGGCCCACTAGGGTAGGGCCAGGGGTGGACACCCGCTGGCTGGCGGGCAAGGTTGGCGGCGGGGAGTGGCCTGTTTGTCTCTGAGTAGCGGGTCGCCAGCAAGAGACGGTCGCTAGAGAAGACGGGGAACATGACATGCCCGACGAAAGCGCCAGACGCTTGGTCCCGGCGGGTACTCTCTGTCGTCGGTAGAGTGTGGCGCGGATCGACAGGGTACTGTACTTCGTAGGCTGCAACATTTCCCATATTTCCACTTTGCTTGATCAAGACCGCCTGCCACCGTCCGTCCTTCGCTTCGGGAGGGTGAGTGACTGACTGAGTGAGTGGCCTTGAACATGGCTGGTGTATGAATGGATCCCAGGGCACGTGGAAACGTGGTGAGGTCGCGCATAAATAGCAAGATGCAGGAAATGATCACTAATAACTGTACGACACAACCGTGCAAAGTTGTGCGACCACGGCTGGCTTCTCGTTCGGTAGGGAACGCCTGGCTGGATCTGCGCGGGATGCTGGGGTAGATGGCTATGTATGCAGCAGGCCAACGTTCTCGCGGCCAACGTTGTCCCTGGGACTGGAACGAGGTGTGAGTGGTTTGTTGGTGTGGTGTGTGTGGTGAGGCAGGTGGTGTGTAAGAGACAACAGGGCGGGTCGGAGACAACCGTTGAAGCTCTGCAAGCATGCTTATTAGTGTGACCGCCCTAGCTGTCGGGCCCGAGGAAGCTCGGGCCATTCTCGAAGACAGACAGGCTGGCTCGGAAACATGATATTTTTGAAACGACGGGCTGCCGAAATAGGTTCTGCTTTCCCAATGGCGATTGAAACAAAGGGTCGCTGCAGACCCTACCTGCTTGGTCACAAGAACCGTGCAGATCGAGGGGCACATTGATGGCAGGGGCTGGGAAGATCGGGGGTGGTGTTTGCTTGCGGCGTGGGAGACGATGCCGGACGGGAAGCTCTGCAAGGTGCAACCGTAACGTCTCCAAGTGGAACTCTCCAAGCTTGGCGGAGATGCTCGCAAGATATCAAGGTCAATGAATAGATGCCCAAGGACCTCGGGCATGTGTAAAGATGACTGATCAATCATGTTAGCTATTAGCTATGAGACAAGCAGCTCTGACGCGGGTGGCATTAGCGTCTGTGGGGAGTGCGAGAGAGAGAGCGAGACGGCGAAAAGCGATGCAGAGAGCGAGAGTGTCAAAACAAGCTCGCTTTTCCCCAAGTGGCGGATCGACTCTGCGTCGACGTTAGCGTACCGTTGATGGTTGAGCAGTTAATTCCAACGCTGCCTTGTGGGTGCATGCCAGCTGGAACGCCCGGCTTTCCCCTGGCTCGCTGTTCGCTGTTCGTCTGATTTTTTTGCATCCGGGATTTGCAACATGTCAAAGAATCTTCTCCACTGCAATTGCCTTGGTAAGAAATGATTCTGTAACCCTGATCCCGGCCCGGTCTCTCCACGGATTTAGCAGCTCGTTCGCCTCGTGAATGTAAAGTACTTTCCATATGCAGGTAGATGATGTAGTCACAGACAAGCAATGTTTCAGGATGGCGATGATGATTACCCTCAGAGTTGGGGTCGATCGTGATCCATTTGATCTGATCTGGAAAAGGGAAAGGACATTCCACTGCGCTGCGCGTAGTACCTGCCCTGCGGTCTGTAGCTACCTACCTTATTAGCTACTTCCTCTTCAAAGAACGGCACAGCTCCAGAGCTCGGTACCTTCCACGATCTAGTTTAAAAAGTTACCTAATTAAATACAGGCAGTGCCTCTTGCATTGCACCCTGCCTAGCCTGGTTTCGAGTCTCCAGAAACACGACTAGCCAGAGTCATCAGCACCCTCTGATTGCTGTCCAAACAGCCCGAGTACATGTCCGCCGCCGTTATTATTAAGCGGCAATCCTGCGCCTGGTCGAGGAAGATCGCCAGAGTCACAGTCGGTCGGTCTCTGTTCGGTCCCTTCGGGTGCCCTGGCGTCTCCGAAAACAAGACCGCCAACTTGGCAAACAGCATCGCAGCTTCGGTGTGAGGAGGGGCAGGCGACTTCGTTTGCTCGGCGGCATGTCGCCTCGAAATAGGATACGCGTCCCCCAAAACAACCGTGCCGCATGCAACCGCCGCTTCTTCAACTTCTCAGAGCTTCTCTGACAAACGCTGGCAGCCGGGCGGAGCTCCGCTGACCAAGTTGCCAAGTTTGCAGCTTACGTAGCAAATCACGCTCGCGGTGGCTTCCCAGTACCGATTGACCGCCGCGGTAGTCAACACACCCATCCGCGATTACATGTATGCTATCCGGAGGTTTTGCATCGACAAGATCGTTTGCCTCTGCCCCCAAAGACGATGGTGTCGTCAGCAACCCCCCACACTGGACGACCCTTGAATAGAGCACATCCGCGAGCATGGATTGACTGTGCGTGAGCGACACGGCAGCGAGGGGACACAAGATCGCCGACCTGTCATTCCCAGTTCGCTCGGGTCGCCGACCGTGGCCTCGTGTGTCTGATGATATGCTAAGGAAAAGCAAGGCAACATTGCACAGCGCTTGCAACAATTGCATCTTCTCACAGCCCTCGGCGGGGTTTGCACGCAGGCCAGTCAGTCAAGGCCACGACTCTCCATCCAGGTCATCTTTGGGGTCGAACAGGGTGCAGGACTTGCAGCGGTGGTTGGCCACGCGCCTATTTTGTCCAATTGACCGGGGCATGCTTGGACGAACAACCACATGCGCCTCTCAGGCACTGTTTTGTGGCTATACCACCGCTCCTACCCGCCCTCTTGGAGCGTTGGTGTTCGCCAAAATGCGAAATTCTCCAAGCTGTCAGAATCATCAGTCTCTAGCACCGGCGCAGATTACCACGCAGCTTGTCCAGACGGTGCCGTAGTTCAATGCGGCCGATTTAGCCCGTCCAACTAGCTACGCCGCTACCGCCAAAAGCCAGGCCATCCACAGCCACGATGCGGTTATTGCTCGATTATGCTGATGTCTACCGCCGCCCAAGCCCTGGGCTTACAGAGCAGTAAAGTGCTTCTTCTGCGCTGGGCCTAGCCCTGCCTACAACACTGCCAACTCATAGCGCGCTCGGGTCTGTCAGCAAGCGGCCGCCCTGGCCCTGATCCAATGGTGATGACATGGCAAGCTTTAACCAGGTACTCCTCCCTGGGGGGGGGGGACGGATTCACCACATATCCAGGCTAGCTCCGATGGTGTAGGGTTACTGTGCAGCTTGTCTCTGACGAAGACATTTCGTTGGGAAATGGACAATCTCACGAAATAAGCACCTTCTTGCAACGCTGCGGAGCTCTGTTTGGTCCGTCCGCTTCTCCCCTTATGGCCGTGCGCTTACGGCCGTCAACCTGGCAGCCGGAGACACGGCGCAATTTATTAAAGCCGGTGGCGGCTTTTCGCCCGGCGACGGGTGTGTGCTACCATCGCCCGGCATCGACGCTCTTCACCGACACTATGATCAATTATGGGAAAGCTAGTGCACTACAAGCAAGACTTCAAGCATCGCTATTCTGCAAGCGTACAAGGCTGGCAGCCCAAGCCCGGCAGGGTAAGCTTCCGAGGACAAGGGCATCATGGCGGTCTTTGGCCTTGCTTGGCGCAGGTACGAAAGGACCAACCGGAAACTTTGTCTTGATTCAAACGTGCCCGACGGTCTGCTCCACGCTCACATTTTGAAACCAAGACGAAGACCTTCGAGCTCGGGAGATTTTCCGAATGAGGCTTATTGGCGCAGATGCCCCATCGAGCTCACCTAAGCTACCTACCGTACGAGCCTACTTGTACCTAACCCAACCACTCCACCACACCAAACCGTCAAGGACGTGCAGAAATCCCCACATGGAATCCGCGCGGGCGCAGCCCTATCGTTCCCCAAACGACCAGGGTTGCACAGGCAAGGCCGCGATCTTTTCGGATGCCGACGAAAAGACGAGAAAAAGACGAGAGGAAAAGTGATCATGGACGAAAGATCTACTACATTGCAAGGAACAGAGCTCTAATACTACATGAGGTGCGCCAGCTTCTCAAGACCTGTTCACGCACTGTGCAACTACATCACATCGATTTGACGGAGTGATGCAACAGATCCTGGCCGCATCCTGCCCGCGTCATTCACGGCACGGTTCCTTGCCGCTGAGTGACAATCCAGCCCAGATCTTGGGCTCTATCAGTATCAGTGGACATTGTTCCTGTGAGCAGCAAATGTGATCGAATCTGGTCGTCTGACGACCTGTACTAAGACTTGCTATCTGGCGGTGGCTTGTCAGAATTTCAATTCCGCCATGTGCTTGTTCTGTTGAACAAATCGAATGGCTTTGGACTCTGCAAGAATGCCATTCAATGTTGAAGCTACATAGGGCTTGACGTCAGCTCTGCATGCATGGCTGTCATGTTCTAGAGGTATTTCCATCCGAAGTCCCCGATCAGCACTTACCCTTGCTTGTGGGTTGAGCGAGCAAGACGGCATCCGTGACAAATCATGGTCGTATCCCGCCCAGCGCAGCTAACTCCTTGCCAGCTTAACAATCTGGCATGACCGGGATGCTGTAATTGACATGCGAACAAGCGTAAATACTATGGATATCGTCTCACACCTTTCACCGCCTCACCGCATGACGAACGACACCAAAGAGGGTTATCAGACCGAGAGACAGGATGACACCGGAACGGAACGCAGCGAACCCCACCCCGGAACGATCGGACGCACAACGGGTCTCACAGACGGATTCCGGAGTCATGGTTCACTTTCGTCGCCTTCCGTTGATATGCCCTCTCGTGTCTTCCGGGGTTGCTTACCTAAACGAGGCAGCGCACGCCGTGGTCGAATCCTCCTGCTACCCAGGCTTTGATACCCCATAAGGCTGGCAAGGCCGGTAGCGTCGGATGTGCACTGGCAGCGGCAGCTGTCGAGCGAAGCTAAAGTTTCGAGGCAAAATCCTTCCCGCACCCTGCCATGACATGGGCCGGCAGGGGTGTGTGGGTGTGTGGGTGTGGTGGGTGGTGTCTACTCCGGCCACAGTTGAAAGGTGAGTCGCATTCGCATCACAGATCCTCCCCACCTCAACAGACGGTTCTGTCAAAACGCCGGGCCCGCCTGAGAGAGCCACGCACCCAACAGCGCAGAGAATCCTTCTGCCTAGCGAGATGTTTTGCGCTCGCGCGCGGCAGACCGGTACTTCTGCGATGGTGACAACTAACAAGGGGCCATCTGAGCCTGCGCTGCGCCACGCACCCTGGGCGGCACGGCACGCTGGCCTACGGAGTACACACATTGGCTTATATGCGATGAACGACGAGGCACATTGCACCAGCCCTCAAAAGTGATAGGTATTAGAATCGCGGGGCAGAAGAGCAGAGAGAAAGCCGCTTGTTGCTGCGTTAAGATAGCAGCCAGCCAAAACGAACTGGCTGACCTTCTCCATCCCACTGGGCGGTCTGATTGTTTTCCGAATTGCGCAACATCCCCGGCAGAGAGGCAGCGCCATTCCGTCAAAATCCCATGGCGGGGAGGACCGTGGGAGCGGCTCGCTGTCGCTTTCTCCTGCACCAGAGCTTGCCTCGATTGGGGCATTTACTCGAACGGGTCAGCAGTGGGAAAACAGTAAAGTTAAGCGACTTGATGCCCGCGCCTCCTCGGGCGCCCAGCTCGATTGCGGCAATACGGCCGGCGGCTCATCCGCCCTGTCGACAAGGAAGAGGGCGTCTGAGCACCAATTGCAAGGACCCCGACCGGAGGATTTTCTTGATTGACATTATTTCCTGTCTGAGACGGTGACCCGGCTCTTATTGGTCGAGGCGGTGTTCGTCACCAGGCTGAGTGGTGTTTCCCCGGCCCCCAACCCCGGAAGCCATGTCTGCTTCTGCGTAACCTGACCTCATGCGCACCTGCAAAGCCCTGCAAGCCATGATGTTATCTCCGTGACGCATTGCACGTCGATCACCCCGCGTAAGCACGAACCAGCCATGTCGCATTGCATCCACATGGGAATCCCCGGAACCGGCGGTGTGAGGAGGGGCTGTAGAACTCTAAAGCGACTCTGACGAGCGTCCGGCTTGTGTCTCCTTGCCTGGAAGCCGCGGGCTCCCTGTACGAGTGTAAGACAAACGATCAGAGACTCTGGAGAAAGAGAACCTCGGACTTCATGTCATCTCCGAGACCGGGAAGTGGTGAGAGGACCTCAAGGCTTTGACGTAAGCCCCCCACGCGTCCTCTCGTTTTTCATTCCCAGGCGTTGGGGGGGGCCTTCAGCGAGTTTCGCTTCGTCCCCCATCCCGGCCCGGATCGGGATCGGGGACCAAAATGAGTGGATACCCTCCGTGACAGCCGGAGGTCATCGGGCCTCCCAGCACACGACAATCGCTGAATGCCTTTCGTCGTCATCTGTGTTATTTGGAGGCTGTCGAGGATGTAGAGGCCCGATGGGGCAATTAGTACGGACACGTAGGCTTCCACATCAGCCCAGCTGATCGTCATGACGCATCCAGCCACACTGCCCCGATTTAGCACCATTTTCGACAGTGGCTCATGCAGAATGCGGCACACACTTGTCTTAGTCAACGCAACCCAACGCTCTGGACACACATCACATCAGAAAGCGCTGTATCAGCGGCCGACGTGAAACATTCGAGAAGCAACCTACGGCGCCACACATCGTCTAACGAGATCGCCTTTGCATACGAGGTGAGATGCGCCCCCTCCCCGATGAAAGTAGGGTGCTGACGATCGTGGGCCGATTATCTCAGCCGTCATGGACAGAGTGTCCGAAGGAGCAGTAAGCTCGCTCGTTGGTTGATAGATAACCTGTCTTTTGCCGTCTGCCGGGAGTCATTCACGACACCCTCCCCCCCTGGTCGAAGCAAGAGGAAGGCAAAGTCAAGGCGAGGAGGACCCCCTGGTGCCTGGTTCTACAAATAGTCATCCCAAAATGGTCCCGTCGAGGACCTAACTCTCTCGGCTCTACCTACCTACCTTGCCTGAAACTTGCACGTTTTCTTCCTCGGTCTGCCCGCTACTGATTCACACACCGGTCGCTACCGATCGTATGCCCAAATCCAGTTTTGAGTGCCAGCGTTTCCCCGTAAGCCACCGTCGACACACAAGACCCGTACATGAAGAAAGGGGGGCACCACACCACATAAGTTGCACTCCGGGATCGTGGGTTGACCAGGGCTCGGACAGCTCATAAAGCGAATGTCTTAGCCATTAACGTTGCTCACGTAATACGCCCGGGCAGACGACCAGATCTTTAAACGACTCTCCCGCGTCTTCCCAAGATGGTTGGCTTCGCGATCGGGTTGCACTGGGCGCCACCTGCGAGGGTCTTTGCTTGTCACCTTGGGTGGGGAGTGTGTGGTTGCGGCCCGGAGGAGGGTTCGGACCATGACCTGCGAAGGGAACGCCCAACGGGGTTATGACTGGACCGTGAACGAGGCAAGGTCTCGTATGAAAGGGCTGATGCGGGTGCGATGAGTCGGTTTGGGCGGTGCTGAGAGGGCATTTGTGACGGCGAGAGCTAGTTTGTGGGTTGATCTTCATCAGGGGGCGGGGGGAGGGCGCACTTGACGAAGACGGCATGAAGCTCGATGACTGTTCTTCTGACCACTGTCTCATCTCACTAGAGGAGGAGAAAGCGTTCCACTCTATGACTCGACCCTCTGT
This sequence comes from Thyridium curvatum, assembly GCF_004353045.1. NCBI lineage: Eukaryota > Fungi > Ascomycota > Sordariomycetes > Thyridiales > Thyridiaceae > Thyridium > Thyridium curvatum. The sequence goes on from NW_022156775.1 coordinate 463,900, forward strand.
AGAGGAGACCGATGCACCTGGATCGTGTACTGCTGTAGACGACGCGCCCCCCCTCCGCCCCCTGCTTCTTGATGTAATTCCCCGAGGTCTGGGGGGCAAGATGTATCAGGCACTGCCGCCCTTTCCAGGAGCCAGTTGGTGGGAGATTAGCCCGTCGTAAACAACAACGCTGATTCAGGATATCATGGGCAAAGAAGTAGAGTAGAGTCTCACCACTCCCTCTCCTCACTACGTATAGATCTTACTAGATCCGGAGCCAGTCTAGGGGACGTTGGCCCTGACTGTTGCTTTCACGACCCGCAGGTCTAACAGGTCTAGGACAAGATGGCAGCTGGGTATCAGGTCTTTGATCCGAGACTCGTCCTGGTCTCCCTCCATCCCCCAGCATGCGGTCGTGAAGATTCTGTGGGACATCCGGTCACCACGGGACGGCTCGAGGCATGCAATCACTCTGAGATGAAGGCCATCGCAACTTCAAGAGTTTCCCAACGGAGTAAACGCTGGAGCTTGTTTACAGACTTTGGACCCAAAGGAATAGAGCAGCTTGCAAACCCTTCTGGAAAGGTAGTGAAAACCATCGCATTCTCTATTTCCCTGCCTGCCTCCTAGTACGACAGGCTCATGTCTCGGGGGTATATTTCGGTTGATTGTACACACTCTCAAAATCTCAATGGTAGACTACCCGCTACCATTGCCATCATGTTCCTCCTCTGCAAAAATAAAAAAGCCCAGCAACATGCTGTGCACAAGGCTGCAACCAGCAACGGACGAGCTTCCCATATCCGGGGATGCATAGATCCCAGTTCTCAAACATCCTTCAACCTCCCTTTCAGTCTATGAACCGACCATCCATCTGGCTAGATTCACTCTCCGAGTCCACCTTTCAAAGTCTGCCGTGCCGAGCCTTGAAAATCGCAACCTTGTCATCGTAAAAGAGTATCTCCCTCAGCCGCAGCTTCGGCCTCGCCAAGCGGTCGGCCTCGACAAAGGAATCGTTGTCGTCATCATCCTCATCATCCTCCTCCGACTCGGCGGCGTCCGAGTCACCCGAGTGGCCCAGGTCCTCCATGACACCCGGGTCCGCCGCGCTGAGGCCCGTCGCCGGCGCATTCGCGTCCTCGGTGTCGCTGTCCGTCGCCACGTCGTCGTCGTCGTCATCTTCTTCTTCTTCGTCGTCGTCATCGTCGTCATCGTCATCCTCGGAAGTCTCCTCTGCATCCGTGCCCTCGATGATCTCCACCATGGAGTTGCCGTCGTCCCCGTGGCTGTGGGCGCCGCCGCCGCCGCCGCCGTTGCCGTCCAAGCCGACGGCGCCGCTCTGTGCGTCTTTGCCAGAGCTCTCCAGGATCTCGAAGCACTTGGACAAGATGCCGACGTAGCAGAGCTGGATCTCCGGGCGGAGGGTGATGATATTGGAGATCTGGAGGCCGAGGTCGCGGGGATCCGACGTACCGACGGGGTGCTCTGCCATATGCGGAATATGCAGCGACCTAAGCTGCGGGATATTGGGCAATCGTTGCAAGAAAGTATGCTTAATATCAATATCATGTTAGCGAACAAAAGGCATCACTGGAGATCCATACAACAGCAATGACATACCCAGTCTCTATAGTACAGCGACACGGACAGCTCGCGTAGGCTAGTCATCCGGCCGCTGGTGATGTAGAGGAGCACGCGCGTCGACAGAGCCCACTGCTTCCAGCGGGTATTTTCTGGCACGGCGGCGTTGCTCGCGTTGGGTCTCGTAGAGCTATCCAGCAGGAGCTTCTGCAGACTCCCACGATGGCGCTTCAGGGCGCCTTTGAATATCGCCTCGATTCTGACCGGAGGTGGTCCGGGAGCCCGGCGCCGGTCCTGCAGGAACAAGACCTCGAGTGAATTAGGAGCCAATGTCTCCTTGATGAATGTGATCAAGCTCGGCGAAGTAACATCTACATGAATCCGCTTGAGAGCCATGTGGTAGTGCATTGGCGCATTGGGATTATGCTTGGCGGGAGAGGTAGAGATACCATAACCTCCGGACATGGGGGTGGGGGCAAAGTGCCGCCTCAGCAGCTTCCAGAGATTTTCGTGCTGTGAGCAGTCCAGGATGGTCAGGTTGGTCAACGTGGTCCAGTCGAGTGCTTTGCAACAGACTTGAATCGACAAGTTGATCCGCTCCATCTCGAGCGTCTCAAGTCTGAGCTTACCCTCAAGCCTCCGGCGGCCAGTGGTCTCGGCTGCATCCTCAGACGTCCTCCTCAGTGTGGAATTGGGTGTCTTGAGCTGCTTGAGATCAACAGACTGTCTCGAGGTCTGGTTCTCAGGGTTGTCGAGGGCTGTCCGCTGCATGGAGACGTGACCATCGACGTTGTCAGTCATGCCGTCGGAAGCTCCATCATCACTGCCATGAGTCTGCTCATGAGCGTGCGTCCCCGATGGCGGAGCTTCGGAATCTGCTGCCACCGTTCCCCTGGGTTTAGTATTGACCTTTCGCCGAATGTCGTATATTCTCCCCACCAGCACTCCCAGAACACCTCCCAGCCGGCGTTCCCCTATTGTGCTCTCTCCCGGCCAACGCGCATCGTGATCGATCTGCTCGAGGTCGGCACCGTCCCAAGTCTGCACGAAGTCCTTGTGCATCGCCTTGGCAGAAACACCGATCCTGAGCTCCTTCAACCGGTCTTTTGACCGCTCTATCAGGATAGACATCTCATCCAGGTAGGACAGCTCATCGACATCTAATACTGTCAAACTGCTGACAGGGGGTACGACACTAAACGTCGGAAACTCGACGTGGCTTTCGGAGTAGGGGATCTTGGCCCGCGGCTTCGGATGGCTGGCGTTGCTGGGCAGCAGGATGCCGATAGGGGTGAGAGTGCTTCCTAGTGGAACCACGGCTTGTTGCTGGACCGTCGTGACCAGGTTCGTCGTCGAACTGGAGGGGATATTAAGCTCATTGTTGTCGTGCCACCGGATCCATAACCTGTCCAGCTTGCACTCGCCGTTGGGGTGAAGGTCCGGCAGCGACGCCAGGGACATGAAGATGTCTGACAAGACGCCCGTGGGCATGTCCCACATGAAGGCCTCCAGGTTGGCCATCTTGGCCACGGCCATCGCGACCAGCGTCCCCAGCATCTTGCCGCTCTCCTTGGTGATCAGGTACTCGGCTACCCAATCCGGAGGGCCATTTCCGAGCGAGAACTTGCGCGTGTATTTGGCGTAGTCTGCGCCGCCGTACTTTGGCTCCCGTACATCGCCGCGTCCAAAACGATCCAAAAGTCCCTGTTTCCGCAGACGATATGTAGTTTTGGCAAAGGTGCTGCCGAGGCACAGAGTTGATAGGCCGTATGTCAATGCATCGACGCTCTTGCCCTCGGGGGCTGTCGTCTGCGTGTCTGGCCAGACGATATCGAAGCGGGCGTATATCTGGGGAACGGCGAGGTTGTAGAGGGTCGAATTCGTCAGGGCGAGCGCCGTCAAGTCGTTCGTATGAGTTACCTGTACCCAAAAGACGTTAGCATCGATGCTCGTAAGCGATGTCTGTGAGGGGGCGGTGAAGTGGAGAGTAGGAGAGTCCAAACGCACCTCCTTGACGACCAGACGCAGGACGTCGACGGGAAGCTCGAGTAGAGTCAGTGGCCGGCTCCTCTTAGAAACAGCAGCCCATTCTCGCTCCTTCCCCTTGAGCAGCCTAGAGATGGTGCAGCTCGCCCGGCTTTGCGGAGGGCGCTCGGCCGAGTCCAGACCGCTAGTCGTCGTGGTATTGGAAGGCCCCTTCTCGCGGAACAAGGTCCGGTCGCAGAGGGCGGGCTTGTCGTCGTCGTGGAATAGCGAAACTACGTCGGCAGCCATGCTGTGGCCGTGGCCGGGTGGCGGCGAATACGTCGCGGAGAATATCGTAGCTTCGGGAGCTTCTCGGGCCATGGTCACGAGCGGCGACAGGTGAACATGCTCTCAACGGGTGCCGGTGTGAAATGGGTGATGTTCGATGAAAAACGAGACAAAGAGCATCGAGAAGGAAAGGGAGAAACAGATCCTGCTGTCAATGATGATACGCAAGCCTCCCAACGCCTCGTAAAAGCAGTCAAATCTCCAGGTCGATTGGGCAAAGTGGCAGAGTCGTCGGAGGGAGAAGAAAGTTAGGGCTGCATCACAAGCGGAACTTGCCAGCCAGCGTCAGCACTGAATCGAGTAACTAGGTACTACTCGCTGTAAAGGAGAGTACCCAACAGGTGATGGGTGGTGGTGGTGGAGGAGGTTTGTTGCTTGATGGTTGTTGGTTGAGCGAGTGGGTGGGTCGAGCTTGTTTGGCGGTAAATTTCCCCACACACTCTGATTAACCTAGGTATGAGGTGACAGGGCAATCTGGGCTACCATTTATGGGCTCAAGCCAGGTAGGAGGTACTTGAACGATGACAACGAGTTCAGCGTAAGCAGATTCTCTATTAAAGAGAGACTGCAGGATCTCTAACTGACTATTACCAGCACCACCTGCAGTGCGGCGCCTTCTCAGTGTGATGACGCCATCCTTGTCCTTTTGTTGCCAGGGCTGTTTACATCTTGTAGGCATACATAAGGTATCTAGGCCTCAAAACTCATTGAATCATAGACCAACCCACCTCTCCAACAGCCCGACCTGCCACTCCCTAAATACCCTCTCCTTGGCCGGTAGCAAGCAATTACTCGCATCCAGCCCGGCAATGACCTCCCGCACCGCGTCCTCGGGCAGGCTGACCTCCTGGACGTCCGAGTTCAGGCTCTCCAGCATCTTGTCCGCCTGCTCGACGCTGACGAGCTGGTAGAGCAGCTTGACGGCCGGGACGGACCCGCTGCGCGAGGAGGAAGCGTAGACGATGTTGGCGTTGAGGATCCACACGTGCAGCGCCTTTGCTTCTGGGCCGGCAGCGGCCGAGCCATCCGAGGTCAGAGGCATGATCAACGATTTGGACGACCCAGACCGCGCCAGCATAGCGACGAGGTTTGCCGACAGAGAGTGAGCGATAGTAGGCGAAGCCGCTGGGGTGGCCGTAGACACCGTAGAGCTGGTCTCGACGTCGACCCGCCACTTGAACAGGGTGATGCCCATCGTCCGGAAGCTGAAGTGGCCTAGCTGTGTCTGGCACGACGAGCAGAACACGCTGAGGTTGCGCACGCCGTCAGGCTGCCTCGAGAGCTGCGATCTTTCCGTTGACCCTTCTTCAAAGGTGGTCTGGGAGTACTGAATCTCTTGTTAGATCGCCGGGCCTGGCAAGTGTCATGGACACGTATAAAAGCATGACAATTAAAAGAAAGGTATGAATGTGCCTCGAGTAATCCCGACACGCCCATAGACTCTAGGCCAGATCGGTGAAAATGCGAGAGTTAGAAGCCTCCCGCAAGGACGCGCCAACATTTCTCTCGCTTCTTGCGAAACAAGATGAAGTGCCGGCTCTCCCCGCAGTTTGGATGAGGCATCAGTTCGATTGCTCTGGGGCATTTGTATCGGTGACCAGGCCACTGAAGAGTCTGCTGGGAGACACGAGGCCTGGCCGCCTTCTTTTATACCCCGTAAGACAAAAGTCAAAACGTTTTCTTACCGTGATCCCTCCACAGTCCTCCTCCGCAAACAACAGCCCCATCAAGTCCACGAACCCAGTCCCCGCCTGCGCACGTATGGCCGATGCCGCGCCATACCCCTTCTTCACCGCGAGCCGCTCCTCAGTTTCCCTCTCCCCCTCGCCGTTCGTGGCCGCCGCTGAGGTCGCCACATGGGTCTCCCCCTGACCATGTCCATGCCCGTGATGATGGTCCGGCTTATGGCAGTGCCAAAACTCCATCATCTCCGCCCAGTTCTCACTAGGCAGGTCCTTCCACGCCCCTACCTTGCCCGGGGCCACTACCGCCCCCGCCGCTCTGCACCGCCTGCACCGCACCGCGCCACCCGGCACCAGCTCCGGCGCCGACCACGGCGCCGCCGCATCATTACTGTTACCACCACGAGCGGGGGTGCCGGCGCCGCGTCCTTGCTGCGCCAGGGGCACGCGCCACGCCAGGGACAGACTGCCCTTCTGCGGCGGCGACAGGCGCGCCAGCTGCGACGGCCTGCCCGGCAGGGCGATCTCACGGGCCGCGTCGCCGTGCGTGACGCGCAGGCGAGCCTTGCTGTCGCTATCGGCATCGCCGAGCAACAGGCCCGCCTGGGTAGAGCCGTCCGCGGGAGAGGGCAAGGTCACGGCCAGGGACAGCTGGCGCAGGTTCGGGAGCAGCTCCGCGTAGATGTGGATTTCGTCGCTGCTGGACGATGCTGATGAGGTAGCATCTCGTCCTGCCATCACCGCTGCGCCCGGGTGCCTCTTGCGGGCTGTTATCGGACGGAAATAAAAACAAATTTGAGAAGTTCAAGGCATTCTCGATGTATTTGGGATGCCGGAGGGCACTGATGCGAGCGCACTTCCTAGCAAGTGTCCGTGTGATCAAAAGGCGTTGGGAGGTCGGAGAATGAAGTTGAGAACCCACTAGAATTTGAGGATGATCGCTGATGGAGCCACTACAATTGGCCAATTAAATGCACATCTCAGCAGCTACAGCATCTCTCCGACACAACACATATCAAGTCACATAACCGTTAAAATGCATGTAGATGTAATCCAACTCCGAGATGCCATTTTTGGGTATTATTCTATATCATCCCACATGTCTCCTCCCACTCCCTCTCGTTCCTCACGAGACCTGCACAAACGCCCTCTTCTTCACGAGGCGGTCCTCCCTCTCCGCCCCCTGCGCCTCCGCATCGTCAATGTAGTCCCTGATGCTCTGGTCCGCGACCTGCATGCCCACAATCTTGAGCGCCGCGATGTTGAACCCCATCTCGTCCTTCTGCCGCTTCAGCGCCGCCCGCAGGTTCGTCCGGATGCCGTCGAGCATCCCGCGCATCGTCTTGCTCGCCACGACCTGCCGGTGGTGCGTCTTGAGCATGAAGAAGAGGATGCGGCACGTCAGCGGCACGTTCATGGACCGCAGCGCAAAGATGTTGAGGAAGGTGAAGAGCATGGGCACCGAGGCGAACGGCAGCACCAGCAGCGCGTCGTGCAGCGCCGAGGCCTTGATCTTCTGCAGCACGTTCAGCACGTGCTGCTCGGCGCTGATGTTGCCCAGCGCCATGAACAGCGGGTTGCGCTGCGGCGGGGCGATGTTGGGCTGCGTCAGCTTGGCCTCCTCCCACTCCTTGACGACGTTGAGGTCGGCGATGCCCAACTCGAGAGCCTCGACGATCCTTTCTCCGGCCATCAAGGTCTCTACCGTCTGTTTGCTGGCAGCTCCGATCTCTCCGTTCTCGTCTGCCTCATCTGGATCCTGCTCCAGTGATGTGGTGAGGGTACTTTCGTACAGCTCCTCGATTTCCTTCTCCCTCTCTTCCTCGAGGAAGATCTGCTCATCCGTCTCCTCCCAGACCCGGATGCTCTTGTCGTGGCTGGCACTGACAAAGAAAGTACCGCTATGGCTCATAGCGAGCGCCCAGATCTCACCGTGGTGACCGTCTAGGCGCTGGATCTGCTCAAACTTGTCGCCGTCCCAGTACTTGATAGACTTGTCCTTGCTGGCGCTGAAGAAGTGATGGCCATTACCTTCGCTGTTGTGGGTGACGAACCCGACCTGAAGAATACTGTCTTGGTGGGCAAAGAGCGACTTGTGGCAGTCGCCAAAGTCCAAGCCCCAGATCTTGACATTCTTGTCTGCCGAGCTGGTGATGATGAGCTTGCTGTCGTAGGAGATGTCCATGCTCAGGACCGGAAGCTTGTGTCCGTAGAGATTCAGGTAGAGCTTCAGCGAGTCCGTAAAGAACACCTTGACCGTGCTGTCGAGCAACGAGACAGCCAGAAGCTTGGCATCCGGCGAGAACTTCAAGCTGAGGATATCGTCTGCGACCTTGAGGATCTTGGTCTGGACAAGCTTCAATTTGGGTGTTGTCCTCGTCGTCCCAAGAACTGCCTCTTGAACGATCTTAAAGTCCCAAAACTTGGCCGTCATGTCGGCACTGCCAGTCACGACAGACCGACCATCCGGGTGCACCTGCAGGGACCAGATGGCTCCCTCATGAGCGGTGACGCTCTCCAGCAGCGCGGCAGATGCCACGTCAAACAACTCGAGCTCGCCGCTCTTGGTTCCGACAACAACTACCTTGTCGCCCGGAAGGAATGCGCAGCACAACGCGTAGCCGCACTCGAACGTCCTGATGCAGGCTTGCGTCCGGACGTTCCAGATCTTCAAGCTGCCGTTCGCGGCCGAGGCAAGCATGCGGTCATCCGAGCTGAGGGCCAGCGCCCGGATGTCTGCCCGGTGACCAGGCAGCTCCACCCCTAACGCCCTTGAGTAGTCAGGAGTGTCCTCTTTTCTCGCCTTCGCAACCTTGTCCTTTGTGGTGATATGGTAGAGCTCAAGCTGGTTGTTGGTGGTGCCGACAAGCAGCTGGAGCTCTTTGTTGCCGTGAGCCAGCGCCCAGTCTACAGACCGGACCTTGCCAGTGGTCCTAACGATGACGTGCTGTGCAAAGACATCAGAGATGTCGGCTTGCGACACGTCGTCCTCCTTCTCCTCGCCATCGAGCATCTCGGAGTCCCCGTTCGCCTTGGCATCTTTGGAGGCGTTCTTCTCTCTTCTCCTTCTCCTCTTCCTGGCAAGAGCCTTCTTGATCTCGGCCTCTGTCCGCATCCGCCACACTTCGACAGACTTTTCCACGCCGTGCACGGCAAAGTAATCCAGGCGAGGGTGGAAGATGACCTCGACCGTCCTGTCTTTGCCCTGCCTGTGCAGCGTACCTCTCGCCTCCAGGAAGTGGGTCTGCTGTGCGACGTCGACCTTTTGCGTAGAGGCCAGAAGGCCAGCAGTGTCTAGTGACCACACTCTGAGCTCTCCGCCATTGCCGGCGGTGATGCAGCCGCTGGCGTCTGGTGATACACCCAGAGCCCAGCACTCTCCATTGGTTTGGGAGACGTGCGTCTCGATGCAGTGCTTCGACGACAGGTCCCAGAGCTTGATCAACGAGTCCTTGCCCGTCGTGAGCAGGAACCCCTCGGCGGAAGCATCTCCGTCCACCACCATGGCCTGCGCCGACTCCTCGTCGGTGACCTCGGGCTGCGGCTCGACGAACTCGAGACCCGTCACCTGGTCCTTGTGGCCTCGGAGCTTGAACTGGCCCGTCTCGGCGACGAGATCCCAGACGATGACATCGGTGTCCTTGGAGCCGCTGGCCAGGCGCACGCCGGACCTGTCAAAGGCCAGGACAGTAATGGCAGAGCGGTGGCCGTTGAAGCTGACAATGGCCGTCGAGATCTTGCTATCCCACAGCCTTATGCTGCCGTCGTCGTACCCGACCGCAAAGACGTCCTTGTCGACCTGGCTCTGCGCGATGGCAGTGACCTGCGCGCGGCACCTCTCATCGCGCCACCTGCTGAGCAGTTCGCCCTTCTTGATGTCCCAGCATAGCACTTCCTCGTTTGCGGCAACGTAGGCCTGTCCCGCGCCGGTCCCGGACCGTTCTTTGGCCGACCAGACGAGGTTCGAGGTGGTCGAGGTTACGATACCGAAGGACTTGGAGTGCTCGTATTTTCTGCCAGGTTGCAAATTGGTCAGTATCAGGGAGACTGTGGTTTAATAGGTAGTGGAAAAGTTGTTTAGAACTTACAGATATGACTTGACCATCTTGGCGGTCTCGAGCTGCTGCTATCCTTCGACAATCGCAGTTGGAGAGAATCGAGGCTGGAGCGCAAAATCCGACTTTAGAACTTTTTTTTGGGGCATCCGTCGTGCGATAAGATAAGAAGAGCCACGGCGGGCGCTTTCACGTTCTTGTCAAGTGTCAGAGGGGTATTGTCAGGTGACTAATCATTCGCTACCGGCACCACCTGCACACCAGCCCCAAAGCAACGTCAGCGGGAGCAGCAACCCGCCCGCACTGGGCTCAATGCGCCCCACCAAGCCCCAGCTACCTGAGGTACGACACACCTCCCATCACCACCGCCTGCCACCGAACCAGCGACATCATCGCAGCTCTCTCAACGAGATACAATCCTTCGCACACGACATCCCTCCGACAAGACAGGTCCTGCTCCCCGGGACCTCACCTCTCGCCATGCTTCTCCTCGACTACCAGAATGTGCTCATCCAATCGGTCCTCACCGAGAGGTTCTCAGGGTACGCCCTCACATCCCCTCCCCTCTCCCAACCATCTCCATACCCACACACGAGCAGCAAAACATGGCTAACCCTCCCCAACTTCCCAGGGCACCCCCCGTCTCCATAGACCAGACCGTCTCCGACTTCGACGGCGTGACATTCCACATCTCGACGCCCGAGTCCAAGTCCAAGATCCTCGTCTCCATCCAGATCCGCTGCTACGCCGACCTCGTCCGCTACGGCGCCGAGCAGGTCCTCCGCCGCGAGTACGGCGGCCTCGTCGTCTCCCCGCCCGAGCCGGGCTACGACTTCTCCATCCAGATCGACCTCGACGGCCTGCCCGCCGACCCGTCCGCCCGCGAGGACCTCGTCCGCTCCGTCAGCCTGCTCAAGCGCAACGCCATGGCCGCGCCCTTCGAGCACGCCTACGAGGAGCACTACCGCCTGCGCGAGGAGGCCTCCAAGTACACCTCGGAGGAGGCGCCGCAGGGCGTCCGCGAGGGCGGCGAGGTCATGGCCGTGCACTACCGCGAGGAGGAGGCCATCTACGTCAAGGCCAGCCACGACCGCGTGACCGTCATCTTCAGCACCGTCTTCCGCGAGGAGACGGACCGCGTCTTCGGCAAGGTCTTCATCCAGGAGTTTGTCGACGCGCGCCGCCGCGCCATCCAGAACGCGCCCCAGGTGCTCTTCCGCCACGACCCCCCGCTCGAGCTGCAGGGCGTGCCCGGCGTGCGGTCCGCCGCGGCCGGCGCCCCCGCCGGCGGCGAGATGGGCTACGTCACCTTTGGTGAGTTTCTTTGAGGAAGCCCAGGCCTGCTGCCGTATTGGCAGAGCATGACTGATGGCGAGGGAACGTAAAACAGTGCTCTTCCCCCGACACCTGACGCCGCAGCGCATGCCCGAGGTCATCTCGCACATCCAGACCTTCCGCGACTACTTCCACTACCACATCAAGGCATCCAAGGTACGTTGAGCCGGGGACTCTCACCCCTCCGAGAAACGCAACGAGCATTGAACACGATCGCTAACGACGTCCCAGGCATACATCCACTCCCGCATGAGAAGGCGGACCGCAGATTTCCTGCAAGGTAAGTCGTCCCCCCCCCCCCCCCCCCCC